>NW_005187405.1:6949437-6956896 GCF_000239375.1 Pundamilia nyererei
CAGTTTCCAATCTGACATGCTGGTAATGTAACTTAAAAAAGAACATCAAAGGAAATAATCACTGAATTTAATTAACAGGCGTGACTCCTGAAATAATCAGATAATTTGAGGGGGGAAGTGAGAAAAGAGAACAATGTGTGCTGAAAATAAACATTTGAATAGCACAGTGCTTATAAATGATATGAATTATACATTTAATTTACCCTTTCGACTAGTTTTGGATAGGGTCCTGCATAATTCTCCACTACGGTGAGGTTCGCAGGTGCCCAGCGTCTTTTAGACCGAATCAGGAATCCTTGGCCTCCTTGCTGTGACATTCCAACAAGTCAGGATATGTTAGGAAAAAACACATCGTGCTTTCTGAGCTGTATAAACGGCTCACAATATGCAGTTGTCTTACATGTTTTTTCAGCATTGTACTGCGGACAAGGTGAACTTTCATCTTACTTTCCGGTCCACTATTGTCCTGAGCGCACACAAAAAATGTCCGTCCTCTTTCTGCCACTGAGACAGACGTTAAAGCTACCACTGCTCCATTACTGTTTATTGTAAAACTCGGGTCCTTCACAGTTAACAACGTTGATTTGGCATCACAGCCGACGGTTTCAACTGAAAACCGAGAAAGGGAAAGTTAAAAAGAGCCATAAAACACAAAACAGTCGGCCTACAACACTTTTTCACACAGACGGAATGAAAAAAAAGTAAGCAGAGCAGCACCTTTTGCTACTTGGTATTCAGGTGGAATTGTTTCAGGTACAATTACGTAGAGAGACCTCGGGAGAGAGCACGACTCCACACAGGACAGGATCTGAAGGTGAAAGTGAGTTTCAAACGGGCTTGTCGCGTTTAAATGTTGCTATAGCAAACAGCATTGACAGAAGTAACAGACAGCAAAGCGTATTGGTGATGTAGGAGTGCTTTAAAACCAAACTAGAAGCACTTACCAGCATTAGGCAGATGGTGGAAATTAAAACTCTCCCCATCTTTGGAAGAAAAAAACAGTAAAAGGCTGACTTTGTCCTGGGTCCAAGTGGGGAGAGTCCGGTTAGTGTTTCAGAGAGTAATAGAAAACAAATGCGTCTAGTCTACTCGAGAGTTTCGTCGTCTACTGTTGCTTCACTTCTCTGTTAATGCGAAAAGGCAGGCGTTTCTCAGACGGCTCTATCTGTCGCTGTTGGGTGAGTCAGCGGACACACCTTTGCTGACACACCCAAGTGAAATTTCAAACAAGCGAAGTACCTTTGGGCTGTGCTCGCTGGTGTCTGCTGAGAAAGCCAACTCCCTCAAAGCTGCTGATATTCGCGTTTTTCCCGCCAGCAGGGGGAAACATTACTCTTTTACTGGAAGACATTAAACCGCTCTTTTATTTCCAATTAAAGAGTTTTAGCAGGAGCATAAGAGCTAAAATACATGTAATTAAAGCTTTAAGCACTATTTGTATAAATCCATGCATATAACGCAAAAACAATAGTCGTATAACACTAGCGCATGCTGCAGGTACACTTATTTGCAGAAATACTGGTCTGTCTGCCTTTTGTCAAGACTTGTCCCAGGTCTACACAGAAAATTGACCCCTACGTCCTCCTCTCTCCTTTAGCTCTACTCTGTAGGAGGAGCACACTTGAGCTCCTCTCTGCACACCACAGGAATTTGAGCCGAATGAACCCTGGTGTGGGAGAGGCTGTGGTTCCCACAGCAAAACGCTCACAATCTTTATAAACTGCTGATAAAAGTGAAGAGACAAAAACGATGGACCTACGTTTTTTTAAAGTATGTCCATCTGGATATACTTTAATAGTTAGATTGTTATTAAAGGAGCTTTTTGAAAGCAGGGTATATGGGTCTGTAACAGGAAAGGTGAGAAAAATGTCAGGAAGACAGTGGGAGTCATGGGCGTGGACATAATGAAGACTTTAAGGCTTTAACGCTTTACCAGCAAATACAAAACAGACACAGTAAAACCCCATGTGATGTTATTCCCAAGATAAAAAAGTAAACGCTAACTGCTGTCGTACTTAGGCTTCTGTGTGTTCCCAGAATTAAAAGTCTAAACAAGCCTATGTGTAACAAACGTATCATATTTCCAGTTATTCAGCTGGTTTAATCATTACTGATGAAACATCCCCCACAGTATCCTGATAAGATTATTCATAACTGCTGTTTTTAGATTGTACTTTTGCTTTTGCAGAGTTGTGCAGTGACGAGAAAGCATAAATGTTACCTTTCTCTGGAAGACATTTTCTTTTTTTAGCTTCAAATGAAATTCCTAAGATGTCTTGGTGTCATTGCCATATGACCTCATGCATTTTACTCCCAAAGTGCAGTTTTCTGTTAGTTTGAACTCATCTGTTACGAAATGGTGTGCTTTGCCAAGACTCCACGTAAATGCTGGGGAGCTAAGACAGGATGTTGTGAGATGCAGTGTTTTAAAGGAAGTGAAAATCTTACAAAGGGAGTATAAAGGTATCTGAGCTGCCACTTCACTGGGTGTGGACAACACATGTTCAAGTCCCACACATGCAAGGTTTCCTGCCACTGCTTTGAAAGCACACACCAGTATGCATTAAGCAGGTTTTGTGTTCTAAGTGCTTATTAATGTTGCATTAATGCTGATAATTAGATGCCAGTTATGAGGATTCTTCAATGAAATTGAATATTTTTATTTCATTTGTTAACATTTAATCCCAAAAAATACTCTTGCCATGCAACCCTGCTTTAATTAAAGATTAATCTTGTGTTTATTAATGTCAGATAGGCTTGCTATATATTCTAAATAGTTCTATAGTTCAAAATTTGATATAAAAACTTAATATCAGCAAATTATTGACTTGAGTCAAGTTTGATCCTGAACATACTGCGAGGACATGAAATATGAACAGTACACAAGGGTTAATTCAGCGGCTCGGTTTATGACTGTGACACACGTGCTTGACATTACAAAGTTTCTGGATCCACCCAAAGCAGCTACAACACCCAGCTTTCTCCACCCTTTGCATGAGTATCAAATACAGTACTCGCACATCACGTGTACGAGAGTAGTATTCTACTGAAACCATTTGAGGATTAATTCACTGATGCCAAAGTCATTATTACTAATACCTTTGTGATTTGTAGCGTGTACTCTGTAATCTAGACTGGTCATTCTGAAACGTGAAATGATTTCCTCAAAGATTTTCCTCTAGAGCAGTCATGCGTGTCTACATAGACATGTTGAATTAGTCTGTGTTCATAAGGACTAATACATCAACCAGTTATTTGATCAGTGCATAAGCAAATATCCTTCTTTATGTATTCCTGAATGTGTACTGCACTCAAATCGGCCAAAGAAGTTTCAGTGTTGTTGTTTTTCTCAGAGTTTCAGTGTTGTCAGCTTACTTCTGCTGCATTTCAAAACTCAGTTTTAGTTTGGCACCGCATAATTTGAGAGCCTCGTTTTTTTCTGTCTCCTGCTTTTCATGATGTTATAAATGATCTGTCATAAATCATGTGACACCATCAAAACCACTCTCTGTTTTATTTAAATGCTAAGAAAGCCATGAAATGAATGATTGATTGCTTATAAAAATTAAAACAAAACAGCAATTGCATAATTCCCCCATATTATGTGATATATTGCCTCCGTGGTGCTCCCTACCACCCAAAAGTCATTGGGAATTCTTGGTAACAGCCAATGGTTTTTCAGTCTGCTGCTACAGATCTATCAGCATTCAGAGTTGTGGCCAACCAGCACTTGTATCACCACCAAGATTTCACTTAGACTCCACCAAGAATTTCCGATCTATTCACTAACTAAAACATTTTTTTTTAAAAGTCAGTTATAATATTTCTCATTGCAAATAATACCAGCATAAGCTATGTTTGCTACTTGTGATATCATATATCACAACCTATTGTATAGCTTGTTGCAAAAAATATGCATATATGGCACAAAACATCAGGATCGACATAACAAGGTGGTCATGACTAGATATAAATGGTGATAATATAATATACACAGGTGGCTCAAGCCAAATTCTTGGAACTTTCCTTTTTTTTCTGGCATTTCTTTCTCACCATTATGGTTGTGAATCTTACTTCATGGGATAGGTAGTCTAAATCGAAATCAAGCAAGGTTAGAGAGAGCAATGAAGGAACGCCATGGCCATAATCCATGATGCCAGAGAGAACCCTGAATAGCATAAAAATGTGTGAAAATGAAAAGAAGAAGACCACAGATTCATGCATATAGTGTAGTGAAGGAGGACATGCAGAGGGTGTCATGGTCCTGGGTCGTGTGACCCAGTGTTTTATGTATCTTTTGTATTCATTTATGCTTTCGCTTAGTTAATTTCTAGGGTGCTGTTTAGCCTTTTGTTTCTTAGTTGTTTATGTCATCACCCTGTACTCAGTCTCCCTGGTTCATGCGTCTACCTGTCATGCGTCATGTCTGCGTGGTTATGTTTAGTTCATGTCATGTCTAATCTCCATGTTTGCTGTTTTAGTTTGAAAGTCTGTATTCAATGTCAGTGTATTTAGTTTCACTTCTCCTGTCCTGTATTTAGGTTCATGTGTGTCAGCTGTGCTCCCATGTGTGGCCACTTCCCCTGATCATCCCTCATATGTATTTAGTCTCTGTGTTTCATGCAGTCTGTGTCGCGTCGTCTGTGTTCCCACCCTCCATGGGCTCACAGCCAGTCTTTACAGTCATCGTCATGGTTTTCTGAGTCTTCATAGCTTATCTGCTTCCAGTTTAGTTTAAGTTCAGTTTAGTCACGGTATTTCTGCTTTGTTTGAAACCTGTCATCAGCCATAATAAAGGCTCGCTTTCAGTTTAAGTTTACTCCGGTCTACTCTCTTGTGTTCGCACCTGGGTCCACCACACACACCACCACATGGTCTGTCTCCTCAGATCGTGACAGAGGGCTTGTGTGTGAGAGGAGGATAACAGGGATAATGTGAGATGGAGGCAGATGATCCATAGTGGCGACCCTTAAGGGTACAGTCAAAAAAGAAGATTATTATTTCAACCTGAGATTCCTTGCCTTTGGCCCATTTTGTGTGAAGAACATATAAAATATTTTAAGTGGCTTCAAACTCTCACCGACCCACCCAGCCCTCACATGTTTGAGTCCACTGAACCGAAGGGTCATACAAGGCTAGAAGCACTTTCACCCTGTCCTCCTCCTAGATCACCTGCTATTAGCATTTCTGTGTAAATTTGGTCCGTGTGTCTGTGTGAGTGTGTGTGTTTATTGTTCTAAGGTGAATCTACCTTCACATCTCACCTACTATTGTTAAGTTGTTGCCATGGTTTAACTGTTGTAAATTTTAAGATGGTAAACAATACTGAGATATATAATCACAGCCCTAAATACACTCCATTTACTTTATATACAAACTAGTGTGGCTTCAGGGCAGTAACCAGCTAAAATAAACAAAACAGCAATGAACCAGTTAAACCTACTGTGCAATCCTACGACTGACTCCTTATCAAAGTGAAACTGGAAAAATGACAAAACAAACAAAGTCTACACAATCTCTTAGGGCAGCAGATCAGCACGTCCCTGTAAAAAATAAAAAGTAAATGAAAATTGCTGTATGGCAGTTGTAAACCTGAGTTAAGACTTGTATTGATAATAGCAATAACAAATTGAAATTTGGGTAACTGTCAATATTAGAGATATTTTTACCCAGAATCCATTTTGCAGAATATCGACTGCTGGATTTTTATTTGTGTTCTCGATCTTTATTGTCACAGTGTTAATGCCTTTGTGGATGTTTGGTTCTCCAAGCTCACCACTTTTACACTTTAAGAATTTAACGGGCAGTTTCTCAAAACATATTACCTGGAACCCTCCAAACCTCTTCGTTTTGCACAGTCTTTGTTTTTAATAAAATGCTGACTGGACTCATGTGATTCTCCACCAGAAGGACGACAGTTCCTATTGTTGTCATGGAGCCTGCAATATAACAGTAATGTAGAAAATGTGTACATGTTGGCACACAGGAACAATTGCAATTACGAAGTGTCACCTACAGTGCCTCCTTCTTGATTCCATATTTTTTGCACACATGTCACAATTCCATGTTTCAGATCATCAATGTTGATTTAATGTTCGACAAAGATAATCTGAGTAAATACAATATCCTGTATTTATTTTTTTTTGTCTTGTATGTTGTTTTTCATTTATTAAGTGAAATATGTTATCCAAACCTGTCTGGCCCTGTGTGAAAAGGTAATTGCTCCTAAACAAAATAATTGGTTGGGGCAATTAGCACCAAGAACTGCATGCAGTCAAGCAACTAGAATAACTGGGATTGAGTCTTTCACATCATTGTGGAGAAATTGTGTCCCACTGTTCTTTGCAAAATTGTTTTGATTCAACCACATTCGAGGGTTTTCAGGCATGAATGGCCAATTTCAGTTGAGAAAGCTAAGACTTTGACTAGGTCACTCCAGTCAGAGATGGACTTGTTGATGCGTTTCAGATCATTGTCGTGCTACATAATACAAATGCACTTGAACTTTATGCAACAAAGTGACAAACGGACATTCTCCTTCAGGATTTTCTAGAACAAAGCAGAATTCATGGTTCCATCAATTACGAGAAGGCATCCGGGTCCTGAAGCAGCAAAGGAGCCCCAGACCATCACAGCATGGTCTCACCATATTTGACTGCTGGTATCATGGTTTTTCTGGTTTTTCTTAATTGTGTGTTTGATGCTAGATGTAAAAGAACTTAAACCTTCCAAAAGATACTTTTGTCTCGTCAGTCCATGGAATATTTTCCCCAATGTCTTTCCAGAAGATGTTTTTGGAAAATATGAGATGAGCCTTTGTGATCTTTTTGGTCAGTACTGAGTTTACCTTGGAACTTTCTCATGGATGCCATTTTTACTCAGTCTCTTTCTTATTGTTGACTCATGAACTCTGACCTTAACTGAGGCAAGTGAGGCCTTCGGTTCTTTAATGTTGTTCTGGGTTCTTTTGGGACCTCCTGGATGAGTAGTCGATGGACTCTTGGAGTAATTTTGGTCGGCCAGCAATTCCTGGGAAGATTCACCACTATTCCAGGATTTCTCCAATTGTGAATAACGGCTCTCACCGTGGTTCTCTGGAGTCCCAAAGCCATAGAAATGGCATTGTAAGACTTGCTGCTTCTTTAGGTGGTGAAACAATGTGTAGATTTTTGAGGTTTTTAGCATGCTTTACTTTGTCAGAGAGGGTTCCATTTAACTCTTTAAGACCTACCATGGAACCAAGTCCGTCAGAGCTTATATTATATTTTTACATGTTGTAGAGCCATTTTGGGGAGCATTTCAAGTTGATATACATCAATACAACCATTATAGCCCACATTTTAATAATATGTCTGCATTAAGTGCATAGTAATTACATAAATTGCAAAAATTTAAGAGGCTTATCCCTCAAAACTTTAAATACAAAAAAGTTGCACAAAATAGTTTCCCACTACAGGAA
>NW_005187405.1:6985283-6992466 GCF_000239375.1 Pundamilia nyererei
ATGAATGAATGAATGAATGAATGAATGAATGATCAGCCCCTGCGCCACCAGGCTGATCCAAACCTTACTGGGCAGGTATGCCATTCACTGCATGATCAATACACCATTAAAGTTCAAAGGATGGATGGTCACAGATGGAAATGCCTAGTGAGGCTAAATTCAAATCAGGCATGTTTAAAGTTTCTGATGAACGTCTGAAGCATTTCTTCTAAATGGCAGACCAGTGAAGCATTGTCAGCAAACAGCATTTCCTTGATTAGGGTGAACTGGCTGGCATTACTATAGATCAAATAAGGTGTTTTTCCCCCAATAGGGGTAAACTCTATCCTTTGTGGAGGACATCTAGAAGAAATAAAATATTACTGGCATAGATGTACAAGCTGTTTGCCATGCAGTTAGCCATGAAAGTCTGTGAGAAAAAAGGAATGTCGCTCTTAAGATATCCTTCATATTTTAGTACAACATAATCACCTAAGAAGACATGGCAGAAAGCCAGTTCTCTAACAGAGCATGAAAACATTTATCCTGACAAGGTTAAAGGCCTCGGGTCAATTAAAGGGCAAAGTAAAACTATCTTCTCTCTCTCTCTCTCTCTCTTCTGTGGCCTTTCTTTAGAATTAGTGCAGTTAGACAATTGTACTAATTGTACTACCGTAATTCTGGGTATAAATGAACAAGAGCAAACTGATAAGTCATTCTGGTAAATAACCTTGATACTTTATTTTTTCTGCCTGCTGTGTATTTTTATACACACAAAAATGTTGATGTCTCCTCTCTCCCTTTTTTTCAAGCTCCAAATAGGGGCTATTGACTAAGAATAAGGTCATGCTTATTGATTAGTCTCAGGAGCCGAGCAGAATGTCAAACAATTCCAGCTATCCACAAGCCCTTTCCTTTGATTCATGTCCTCAAATTCTCAGTAATCAGGACAGTAAATCCCCACCTGGAGAGTATATTCTTGTGTTAGTGTGCTGTGTTGGCGCACAGCATATTCCAAAACCACTCCATTAAAGAAAGATCAACACAAAACAACCTCCTGGCTGTTCAGAAGACACTGTTTGTGAGTGACTGAGCTTACATTTGTCACAGTCCTAGATTTGCTTAACTAAACACAACTTCAGCCTAACCAAAGAAGAACTGAAACTGCATTGATTTTTTTTTTTCTTCCACTCATCAAAAGAAAGTGCAAAGGTTGCCAGTAAAGATTTTACCAGTTACTGGACTTCACTCAGGAATTTGTGGTTTGAGATAGTTTGAGTTTATGTCATGCAACAGAGGTTTAAAATTATTTCCACTCCGGGCCAATTAGAACATGACCCTTAGGTCAGTACTACTGCTTTAAAACTTAAAAATAAATGCAGCCTAACGTTTTAGCAAAGTGCATTTGCTGAGCCACCAAAAATGTAATCTTAGCACAAAAGGGAACTTTAACCCTGCTCAGAGTTGAACCCTCCACTCATTTATCAGCAGACAGCTAAAGTGGATCATGAGGAAGACTGTGGTCAGTGTTTCATCAGCAACAATTGTTTTTTGTTTGTTTTTTGAGTGAAAGAATTTACACTCAATACCCGGACTGCCTCTTTAGGGTATTTCACCGTTCAGTTTCTTTAATTCATTCTAAGCATACAGAATGAAAAGACAGTTGAATTAGCATGGTCTGCCAAATGTTGGTAAACTATATTAGCAGTGGTGTGAGGCAGACCTAGCTGTGATTTTAGGGAACAACTCTACTTGGTGCTTAACGAAAAAATTCTGTTTTTAATAGTCCAGATCTTGCCCACACTGAGCAATAATTACATGAACAGTAAGGAGAATAAGCAGACCAACAAAGAACACCGTCTGTCAAAGCAGGAATTCGCCCCAGATACAAAGGAAATCACTGAGGATAAATGAATTTGCAGAGACCTGTTTGTTTTTGTTTTTTTTGTGCCTTGAGTATCTTTATGAGTGAAAGAGATAAATGTTTGCTGTAAGTGGAGGGTGCCACTGACAGGAAGCACCTTATATCAGCTAACAGAGGAGAGAGATGAGAAAAGGGTTAGCCTGGCCTGGCTAAACTGACAAAAGGCAGCAGAGCACTGCAGCAGGAAGTGTAAAAGACTGATCATCCAGCCTGACCAGAAGAGCATTGCCACTCTGTTGAAAGAAGGAAAAAAATCCCAGCAGAGAACTAAAGGGACACTGTGCAACATCAAATCTCACAATGGCATGTTGTAAAAATATCAACCAATTTTTTTTGCTCTGGGCATTTAAAAAAGAAAATTCCTCTGACACCCTATTTCTGAATTTTTTCCACACCGTATGACTTTTAAAAAAAATGTGCTGAAGAGTGCTATGATACAGTTCATATCATGCAGTTTGTACTTCCCCTTTCTGTCCATCTAGATAATTTCCAGTTGCACCTGTGTACTTACCAGCTACACATATAAGCCCAGTGCATATACCAAAGGTGTGACAGTAAAAACAATATCCACACAGCGAGTCTCTCGGCATGTCAGCAGCAATATTTCCACACTGATGCAAATAAAAACAATGCCCCTTTCCCCCAAAGTAACCACTGCTGCTGAAATTTATAGCTAAACAAAAGCCAAGTCTTTTTGGGACAACACAGTGTGCAGTGTGCATTTTATCTAAGAGCAAATATGAAAAAGAAAAAAAAAACCCTTTCAGTGCAGGACTTAATAATAATTCTTTCTGTCAAAGTCCCACTTTAACATAAGATATACTACGTAACCAGGCAAAGTGTGTGTGTTGTTTTTTTCTTTTTTTGACATAATCATCTGGTGAGGCTGTAACCAGTAATTTATTTTTTAAATGGTAGCAACCATTTTCATACACTAGACTTTGGAGGTGCCAGATCCCAGCTGAAGTGAACATGAGTGAACAGTGATTTCAGGATTGATGTGTTTGACAGTACTCGCCATCAAAATGAGGGGATATCTTTTTCTGGAGCAATGGTTTTCCACTCTTCTGATAGAGACTCAATGCTGTAATGCATTTGTAGACTCATTCTGGCAGCATATGGTGGCTCAAACCCTTAGAGACACTTTGTGCTGGTTTTTAGTTTGCAAATCTGTAAATATACAAAAAGGTGGACTAGCAAATCAACCTAACAAACAATGCGCTAAAAACTAGTTAGCTGCGCCAGCTAACAACTGTGAGTTCTCCATTATCCCTCAAACCACACGAGTCATGAAGACTACAACATTCAGATGGGCTCTAGTGGAAAACAGATAAACGTCTGTCATTTTTTTTCTCCGTCGCTTTTCATTTCTCTCTCTATTAAGGCATCTAGGCTCTTATACACACACCCATGACATGATTAGGCATGCAAATAATTCAGAAAGTGAGCAAGCATTCTTCTTCTTAAGGTAAGCTTAATGCAAACTAGTCTATCTTTCATAACAGTAAGATGAAAAACATTGAGCTAGTGTGCACAGTTATACATACAAAAACATTTAATCTGGCAGTGTTTTGTAACAGAGAGAAACTACTTTAACTCATAAATGTTTCACACAGTCATAAGGGCTGTGGACTACTGCCCTAGATCAGAATCACTGTGCTCTCAACCTGATCACAAAATTCCCCAGCAGCCTGTGCAGTCTGCTACCATGACTCAGCTAGCTGAAGCCTGTTTGTAAGTGGGGGGGCGGGGGTTGGAAACTGTGTGGCAGGGGTAAGGGAGGGGTTTGATGTTTACTGTAAAAATGCATTAGTGCGCAGCACCACAAAGCTATAAGCACAATGAGGCCTGTGGCGTGATGCTAAAAAGACTAGCTTACACTGATGGAGCAGTGGGGTATAAATAGCAGCGCTGCATCAGATGACTTTCTATAGCCATTGGCCTTTCTTTTGTGCTCGTTACACTTCGAATCAGTGAAGTAGAGAGATGCATCAACTTGGTTGATATATGAAAGAGGCTAATGTTAATATACAAAACACTTCACTTGTGGTGTTGCTGTAATTGCATCACACTATCTCTTAGTCAAGCATTCTTCAGATGTGAAAAATGCTACTCTAGCAGCTGTGCAACTTCCACAAATCTCTCAATCTTCTTGATCGGTTTATTTTATTTTAGCCTAATCAACCTTTCCCACAACCTGCCTTATTCCACACAACCAGAAAATGCTCCTTTTAAATTTATTGTGTCTCTTTTGTAAGAGTCATATAGCTGTCACTCTGCATCTGCTATGTTGGACCATGCAGTGGGATGGAGTTTGACTGGGAACCCTAGCACAACAGAGAAGATATGTATCAGTCGCTCCACAGTCTTACAAAAGTCAAAGACTAATGCATTTCCTGAATGATGCCTCAAAGGCACAAGGAAATAATATACACGGGTGGGTGGGAAGGAGCTGTATTCTATTAACTCCATTAGCATATACTAGCTAAATAAAGATGATTAAAACTTTCAGTCAAATTAAACAGGAAGATTGCAATCATCATAAGATTTTCTAGATCAAAATTATTGCACATGATGTTTCTCACTCTCCATGGTGCATATAATGAAACTAGCACATGGATGGATGAGAAATGGGGGATTAGTGTAATGTCTCCAGTGCAAACACAGCTGAACTTGGGATTTGACTCTGGCTTCCTGTTGAAAGCAGGATAAAACAAAGCAAGCCACAAACGAAGGTCATGTGGTTTACAATGCTGCATGTGATATGACTGAGTGTCAAGACTACAATGTTTCCTAAACTTTTAAATATGTGACACACTTGCGAAGGCAATGCATGTTTTCCACAAAATAAAATGATCCATTCTCTCTAACAACATGTTACTGCATGACCGTGTTCCTACTCTTCGAGCAGCTGTAGAGCAGTTTTGTCAATACAGAGTGGCTGCAGGGAAAATATCACGTGACAGGGGCCGAACATTATTAGAAATAAGGGCGGCAGTATGGCAACACAAAACCTGCACAAAGATCAAACATACAGCTGTCCAGCTAATCCCTGCGCAACCTGAGTGTATTACATCTTACAGTGCAGCAGGACTACAAAGATCTGTAGTATAAAAGGATAATCATAACGATGTTAGAAAGATACAAATCCTACTGAAACTGATTTGTTGTTCTTTGCTAAGGAATGTGTTTTTAATAAGTATGGAATGAAATGGGGAAACCCTGCACCATCATGGAAGGATTATTATATAATACTGTAAGACTGCTGTTTGGGTTTAACTGCCTCATTTTTATATGTAAATGAGGAACTAGTAATCTTTATTCTAATGACAGACTGAAGCAAGTTAACTGAGAAGATTCTATGTTTACAGTTAATGCAAATGGATCAACATAAACGATTGCGTTATCCACCTCCAGTCCTGGCCCTGGGGATTTATGATGAACCCAACTACCTCTAGGGTTAGTTTTCTATGAAGCTATAAAGACTCTAAATATAATGTTTGATATATTATTGGCAAACACTAGACCTCCCAGAAAGGAGAAGGAACACATCAAATTGCAGCATGTTTATGACAACTTTATTCACTTTACTACCATTTAGATTGCAATAAAGTTAAGCCAAAGTTAAGTTATATTAGATCAAATATGAAAAAGTATTGAATGCGATTAAAGTGGAAAACATCTAACAGTAATCTGTGTGCATATTTTATGCTGTAGGTTATGTAGAATGTGCGCTACGTCTTATAGCGCCTCTGCAAAAAACTAAAATTTCCTCTCTTGATCAGAATAGCTACTTCAACGAGGAAGTGTATAACTAATTTTTATGCACTTGTGTGTTCACTGGAACCAGGGGAACAAATGTTATCTTGGTCTCTGACTAGAGATGATTCATTAAAATGGTTCTGGAATGTTGCAATGAAGCTTTTGAGATGATCCCATTTTTATTTACAATTGACTAGCTCAACTATTCAATAATTACTCTTCTTGTTTTGTTTGACTCTCCGTTTTGCAGTCTGTTTAATGATGACAAATATAACAAAAAAAAGAATGTAAAAAAGAGAGCGAGAGGGGAGGAAAAAACATAAAAAAATAAATATGATGACTCCAAAACTCTCCAACCACTCTACTGAGGATGATTAAACCACAAACTTGTTGAAAACGATGACTAAATGTCAGGTTAATTTAAATTTGATGGGTTCAAGTCTACCCCTTTGCCTCTTTCCATCTCACCCCTTTGTACTGGGAGCAGACAAAAACAGTCCCACCATTCTGGGTGTGCTGTAAAGCTTTTCAAGGTACGCAGCGTGGATTAAATTAGAATGACAAGGATGCTGAGGGCCTCGTCCTTCATCATCTCGTCCTTGCTCCCTCTCTCTCATTTGTCCTTTTTCCCTTGCCTCTGCACTGGTCAATTACTGTAGCCAAAGAGGCTCTTAAGGATCCACCGCTGAGCCGAGAACGTTCATCAACTGCATCGCCAATTACTAGGACGCAGCACAGCACAACATATTCACAAACTATTACTTTACCGTTCAGATAGAAGGTCACATTAAGAGAGATGATTCATCTCCAGAAATATTACAGTGTCTACAGACTCTTCCTGCAGTGATGGGAAAGTGTAGTGAAGACAACCACTTTTGTCCCTATTAGATTATTGATTAGAAGTAACAAAGATTAAAGGAGGAAAAAAATGGTGGTTCACGTAAATGAAAATGAAAGAGTTCAATTTAGAGCTAAGCAGGTTGGTAGTTTGTAAGTAATGAGAATTTATGCCCGCATAGGCATTCAGTTTAATAAATGTTAATAGGTTAGTGCAACATAATTACTCTTCTTTCAGCTGATCACTATCCTCGGCTACAGGCGAGTATTAAAGTGGAATACCTTCAATTCAATTCAATTTTATTTATATAGCGCCAAATCACAACAAAAGTTGCCTCAAGGTGCTTTATATTGTACAGTAGATCGTACAATAATAGATACAGAGAAAAACCCAACAATCATATGACCCCCTATGGGCAAGCACTTTGGAGACAGTGGGAAGGAAAAACTTCCTTTTAACAGGAAGAAACCACCGGCAAATCTGCTGCGACCAATTGGGATGAGAGAAGGAAAACAGGATAAAGACATAATGTGGAAGAGAGAAAGATTTATAACAGATATGATTCAATGCAGAGAGGTCTATTAACACAGAGTGAGTGAGAAAGGTGACTGGAAAGGAAAAACTCAACGCATCATGGGAATCCCGCAGCAGCCTACGTCAATTGCAGCATAACTAAGGGA
>NW_005187405.1:6992979-7101569 GCF_000239375.1 Pundamilia nyererei
GTAGACTTAATACACCTGATTCGCACAGTATCAACAAGGAACTCTGATCATGATGTGTAAACAAACTGGCTCTTACTTCCTCTGCAAGCAGCCAAACCGAAAACAAACCAGTTTAACTAAACCACCAAGACCAACGAGTAACCAATATGTTATTTAGGAATGAACAGAGGAGTGAAAGGGAATATTTTGATTTGTTAACAAGCAGTTCTTGCATTGGACACTGTGAATAACTGTTGAGTGGTCTACTGCTTTTTTACATTAATGTTTTTAGTTTATCATTATTAAAAAACAAAAACAAGTACTATGAATACACTGGTTTTCATATGCAGTAAGCATTTGCATGAGCAGTTACGGTAAGTAATTTGGCACCTGGTAAAAGTTCAAATCCAGGTATACACTGTAAACAAATTATCTTTGTAGCACATTTAATTAAGTATGGTGATGGCACTGGGTCGTGCCCTTAACATGATTTACAGAAGTTTAATTCCAGTCCAGCCAAAAAGCGCTTTTAATCAGCAGACTCTTTTCAAGGCAACATTCTTATAAAATTATGAGCTCTTTCAGAAAGCTGTTAGCTTAAACCTATTTCCATTAACATTACTTAGCTACAGTCACATGAAAAAGAAAGTACTCCAGAAAGGACTACACAGTCATGTGACAAATCAAGTACACCCTTACTGCTTCCATAGGAATTAAGAGGGTACGCAGCAAGCAGCCAGATGCTGCTAATCAAGCCCACTTGATTAACTCATCATTAATAAGTGTGACCACTTCAATGAAAGCAGAGGTTTGGGCAGTTCGCTGGTATGGGGTATTCAGATAAGTGTTAACACAACCACAGTCTTTCCTGGAAATGTACCCGAAAACTGTGCACTGCTCAGAAACCTGCAAAAGGTCTGTAGAACCTGAGCTACATACCAGATTATACAGATTTAGAATCTGTAGAACACTGAGAAAAAGAGTGAATCAGTATAGGTTAGGCTCAGCCTAGTTTTTAAAGTTGCATCTGAACAAACCATAAAATGTCTGGAATAATGTCTTTTGGACAGATGAGACTAAAGACGCCAGTGTTTGGCCATGACGCACAGCGCCATGTTTGGTGAAAAGCAAACAAAAGATATCAGACCTCAAGACCTCATACTGACTGTCAAGCACGGAGGTGGAGGGGTGATGAATTGGCATTTTCTTTGCAGCCACAGGACATGTGCACCCTGCAGTCATTAGGCTGACCATGAACTCTTCTGTTTACCAAAGTAATCTAGAGTCAAATGCCTGACATCTAAACCTTGACCAAAAGTGAGTAACGCAACAGGACAACGCTCCTCATTTACTAGTATGTGTGTGGAAACATTCTTACCCTTAGCCAAAAATACGTGCGTACAAAATAAATTACTGTCAGATTTATGAAGCATGCGCACCAACCTATTTTCTTTCTTATGTGTATGGTAGTAAATCAGAATCATTCCAGACCAACAGCCTGGTGCAATCTGCATACCAACTGCCACACTCAAATTTCTCTATAAGGAAGGTGTTTAGGAAGGCAGAAAAGGCACAGCGTTCCAGAGAGTCATCACTCCCATGGAAAAAAAAAAGTGAGCCTCAGGCTTAAATAATGGTCTTTGAAATGACTTTTGGCCTAAGACATTCAATTTGGCCTAAGTGGGGGCATCAAATAAGAAAATAAATAAATAAATCAGCAGTCACTTAGTCAAAAAAATTAGACTAACTGATGACATCCAACAATGGTAGAAGTCACTGTTGATAAGATGATATAAGAGAATAATGTAATATATTTAAACCAAAGGATTAAAGCCTGTTTTTTTAAATGGTGGAGTCCAAGTATTTTGTGGCTTATGGTGTTTGTGAAAATTATAAATAATGACCAAAAGCTAGCAATCACATTATTAGTATTAGTAGCATTAATATTAGTAACAATAGTAGCAGTAGTAGTAATAGTATTCAACCTGAATTTATTCTAATTTACCTACTACTAGTACTAACAAATAAACTCGGGTAAGAAAATTTTGGTAAATCACAGATTTATGTGTGACACTTTTGTACGTGCAAATTGTGCACAGATTTTTGTGTAAGTACTTTTAGTGAATGAGGGCCTAAGGTCCCAAGCACAGCCTAAAATCTGCAGATTTTCTACAAAAAAAAAAAAAAAAGAATTAAGGTGTTGCAATCAATGGCCCACTCAAGTCCAGGCCTCATCCTGCAAGAAATGTTGTGGCAGAACGTCAGGAGAGCTGTGCATAATTGAATGCCTACAAACCTCAAAGAAATGAAGCAATACAGTGAGCCAAAATTCCTCCACAAGCAAGTGAGGGACTGATTAAGTCAAGCAGAAATCTATTACTTCAAGTTATTGCTCCTAAAGGTGGCCGTACAAGATACTGATTCATGACGTGTACTTAGTTCTTTATGACTGTGTATAACCATCATATGAATATTTAAACAGCTGTATGAAGTTGGACTTGTGAAAAAGAGCAACTTGGAGGTTGAAATTTTCAAATAACACAACAGAGTGTAAGTTAGCCAACTAACAAGCTACCTACAGGTAAGATTTTCTAACAATGTGTTTATATATCAGTCTACATTTAATCATAGATTATTATTAATGTCTGGCTCTCTTTCACAGCGTGCCTTTTGTCCTGTCTTTGTTCCTTCACCTCCAACTGGCAGGCAGCTGAGTGCATCTCCCTAACCCTGTTTCTGCAGGGAGAAATTTCTCTCCTGAGATTTCTTTCCACTAAAAGAGTTTCTCCTTCCCACTGTCGCCAAAGCGCTTGCTGATAGGGGGTCATCTGATTGTTGGGGTTTCTCTGCTCTCTCTGTATTATTGTAGGGTCTTTACTTGACACTGTAAAGCTTGGGGTGACTTCTGTGGCGATTTTGCGCTATATAAATAAAAACCGAATTGAATTGAAAAGCTGCCGTTTCATGTAACAAAACTGTTATTGTGTTTTTCTAGGAAACCTTCCATTGTTTTCTTTCATGTAATGAACAAACAACCTTAGCAACTACCTGAGGATATAAGGTGTTTGACAAAGGAACCCAAGGGACTTTTAGTAGGGAGTAACTGAATTACTTACTAAGGACGTAGAGAGAAAGGGTGATTCCTGCCAGGCAGAAGCCCTCAAAGAAACGCAATGTGCTGAACATGGGGGCGTTCCTAGAAAAGGCCACAGTAAAACCAAACACCAACATGAACAGTACTGATATGATCAGCACTGGGTGGCGGCCAAACCTACAGAATAAGGTAAGAGCAAAAATGACACTTGTAATAAGCATAAAACACCTTTAAGGTTTGCATGATCTTTCAATTAAGGATGGTGCGAAAGTCTTACCAGTCTGCTAATATTCCAAACACCAGATATCCAAAGATGGATCCAACCAACAGAGAAAACTTTGCAATATGGACTTTCCATGCTGAGTCACCAATCAGACTCCACTGTAGAGACAAATAAACAGGTATTAGTTTCAAGAAAATGATGCTGTGTAGATAATGTAGAGGACAAAGATCAATATTATTTTTTGAGTATGCTGCATTTTTATCTCTTGATTAACATTCACCTCTAAGTTTGTCTAATTCACTGACAAATATCATCACTCATAACGCTTTGATATGTAAGAAGGATATACCCTGCAACAGAAGAGCTTCTTGGTATTTAGTCTATAGCAACACTGACACAATATCAATATATTTTTTTCTGTTATTTAATCCCGACAAGACACCAATGCTCCAAAACAGAGCATCTTGCCAAACATGATATTTTGCTATAGTTCACTTATGATTACTTATTTAAGCACAAATTCTTCAATTACATTCTGCCTGGTTCAAAAGCAATGCAATATATATATGATGAATTACACATTAGGCGTTTTCCTTTATTAGTTGGAGAACCTTACTTAAGTCGATAATCAAGGTTAACTCCACATAAGCAAACACTTTCTTATTACATCATTTATTTTTGTTTCTATGTAGGCTGTCAGGATGGTGACCTATAATACAGTAACTCTACTTTTACTTTGTGACTGAATCCCTGGAAAAAAAAAAAAAAAAAAAAAAAGTGATTCCTAGAATATGACAACGATGTGGTGTAGACTTGTCTCTGCATGTAGGTACACCCTGTTTTTTTCTCTCCAGCAAGAGGTTGTGACAAGCAGACTCAACACGCACGTCTTAGATTTGAACTTACAGCTTTGACTACCACTGGCATTGTAATGATTATGCATCTGAGGAAGGGGTAAAAGTTGGCACGTTTACAAAAAATGTACTAATGTGTGTGCAAAAACTGAATTTGTATAATCTATGAAAAGTTATTTAGTCTGCCCATCTTTATTCTTTAACAGCGTTTATTCAAAAGCCTGAACTCTCTTAAGTGTGATTTAGAGATACACACACAAAAAAAAGATCTACATTGTAACTTGTGTTGTAACCAGAAACCCCTTTTAACCTTTCACCTTAACCTTCCAAGCCATTCAGTCATTGTGGGCTGTGTCATCCCAACGTGTAGTTATACTTTTCAGGAGCTGCATGTCAGGTCACATGGAAGGTTAGGTTGTAGGGTTAAAAGGAGTTTCCAGTTACCTTAGGCATGCTTTCTTGTAAATTCTTTTAAGCAGTCTTCAGGAGTCCCCAGGCTGCTTGAAGTACATTCAAATGGACGTGGGCTGCCTTTTGTTTCCTTTTCTGTGATGATCATTTGCAACCGCTTCAATAATGTTGAGGTTCTGGGGAGGTCAATCCATGAGTGGAAGTGTTACATTGTATGTTTTTCTGTTCAAGTTTTGACAAGATCCCCAACACCACTGGCTGAAATACAGCCCCACTTCTTGTGTAATTTGGCATATCACAGCCTTTTTCCCCCAGTTTTGCCTCTTTAAGAATGGCTTCTTGATAGCCACTGAGACCATTTATAATAAAGCATTAGTGAAGAGTATATGGCCCAGCTGAAGGATTAGATGTATCTCCCAGGTCCTGTGTCAGGTCTTAGCAGTTTTTATTTTTTAGATCTCTGAAGGACATACTTTAAGATCATCTGCTGTAGCAGTAGTAGTTTGGATGGGGGGGAGGGGCTTTTTTCAAATTTACATAAAGGTTGGCTCAAGCAAGTCTATGTATGTAGTAAGTCTACCATACGCTCAAGTACAAAGTGAAATTAGCAAAAGGCTTTTTGTTTCTTTTACTTTTGTATTTGGGTTGTTTCTGAAGGGTCATAACCTATCGTAAACTCTACCATAGTGACGTGCTCAAAATGGAATGCCCCAGGAATTACACAGAGCCACCAAGCAGTCACATGACTCACACATGCCACTCATGCATGGTTTCAGTATCGATGTCAGACACAGAAAAACGCAGAGGAGAAAACAAGTTTCTTTTGCACAACCACAAGACATCAAAGACTATAAAAAACAGAAACTGGAAGCTGGAGAGACTACCAAAATAAAACTCGCATTTCAATCTACAGTAAAACACACTATGACGACATGTATCAGCAGAGCTGGAAGACTGGTGACTGAGCAGAACTGACATATGTAGGCGACCACAGACAGATGACCAGTGTTATAAAACACGAACATCAGCATTCCCCAAATCACACGCTACAGACAAAGCAGCAATGTCTTACATGTGTTAAAGGCATTTAAACTGTCTGTGGCTTCATTTAGATTGCTTGGCATCATTAATGTGCTTTATTTCAAAGCCTTCATTAACTTTAACGGTAATTAAAAGTTTTGGAAAAGAGAATCCTACAAATTACAAAATGCGGGGTTACATACTTTGCTCAATGCTTTTAATATACCAGGCTGTTTTATGCAACCTTTATAAAAGTGACCAAACCAGTCTAGAATATGAATGTTAGTTAAAAAATTAAATTAAAAAATTAAAAAATGGAATTTACAAAAAGAATATAACTTACTAGTCAGGAAATGGACTGACTAATAAATAAGCTCACCCTGCTGTCTGCTCATATTTTTACTTTAACCATTGCCTTCATTTGGACAAAGTCAGCCTAAAAATGAAACAGGGATCATTTTTAAAGGTTGGTAATAGAGCAGCACTCAACATGAGGAAGTAACCACTGCAGACAGAGTTACACAACAACCACTTGGATCATTTCAATATAACAAATTATCTTTATTTATAGAGCATTTTTCTAAAGACTCAGTGCAAGTACACACAAGGCAACAAATTTATAGGAGCATATAAAAACATTCATAATGTATCTGTAGATTTAATGTAAAGAAGAAAAAAAAACAGCTCACACACTGTGGAATTCCTATTTTGCCCATTTATTTTGCATGTGAATTAAAAAAAACAAAAACAAAAAACCTGCTGAATGTCAAAAATATCTGCATTTTAACACGCTTTAACAGAAGCAGGAAAACACGGGTGTAATTTGCATGATGGCTTCTGTCACTTATCAGTTGTATTACATGCTTGTTCCCAGGGAGAGTCAGCTAACATGTCTCTTTGAATTGTTGGACCGTATTATCGGCCTTCCTTTCATAAAGTATGTGTCACTGTATCCTGTGTTCATAAAGGACCTTTCTACAGTAGAAGGCTTGACCAGCTGTTATTAAGGTTACTTCTAGATCATTTAACTCTGTTTCGAACTTTGACTAAAACCTGGTTCTTTATCTGTGCAACAGCCATTACTGGGCATACGGTTTTTAGAAAAGCCAGGGAGACATGGGATGACAAATATTTAAGCCATAACAGAAAAATAGCATCTTTAAAATTTAGATTCATCATCACCTTGAGTCAGATCCATGCTTTTTGTCAGGTTTGATTTGTCACTTGTTTCCTTGCTATTGTCTTGCTCATTTTGTGAGTAATGAATAGAAGTCAGTGAGAGAGACTGCTTCTGTACACATGAATCACTTAGCTGAGATAAGATGCAAACCATGAAAGGGCTAAGATCAAATCAGTCAAAATCTCAAGGAAATCTGTTGATCTCTTACAAAAGAACGACCACCAGTGATCAGTCTAGACCATCGAGTCCACTGAGATGAAGATGCTCAACCACAGCTGCACATTTTTGCACTCGCTGAACTACACAGTGGTGGGTGGGGGTTTCAAAGGAGAGGGAGCAGGCCACAAAGGAGGGAGGGGGGGAGAGAGAGATGAAGACAAGCACAGGGGGAAGGAGGCATAATTGTACAATGTAACCACAGAACATACAAAGATATGGAGGGAGAAGCAAAAAAATAAAGCAGGGAACACATTTATGCAAAAGATAACTGGATAGAAAGAGACAGAGAGAGAGAGAGACAGAGAGAGGGAAAGAAATGCTCAAAAGCAGTTGTGAGGAGACAGCAGAAAACACAGGGAGAGACTGCTGCATAGTTACTGCCTAGCAACAGACCATCACTGAGGTTATCTGACTCTGTCTGCTTCCAAGTGCAAGTTTTACCACCGCTGGAGGGGTGAAACCCTATATTGTGGTGGTAGCTGGGTGAGGATATAACAAACTATTGTATAAGGAGGGTGAGTTCTTGGAAAAACATAGACCTATAGTATGCGTCCCATAACACACTGAAAATATGGGGTAAAAGAAGTCAAAAAAGGGAACATTACACATGTGATGCTGGATCTGCAGCCTTAGGGACTGAACCTGATGTCACATTATCAGTGTGAACATGTTTCAGATGCAGGCTATGCTAAACATTACATAAGATACCATACCATGTTTGACAAGTTGGCTGATGGCAGTGTTACTTTACTGTGATCAACAGTGACAGCTTGTGAAACAACAAACCTTTGCCTGACCATGTATTATTCATGCCCTCCTGTTGTTGATAGTTAGCACAACTACATATATCTGTCAGCAGCCAGACTTCATATGTATTGAAAAGCCATTACTCCTATTACCCAAATTCCATCACACCATCCATAGAAAACACAAACTTAAACCATAGCAAAGGGTCACAGCTTTCACCCCTCCCTGTTCCAAAACAGCACTTATCAGAAAAGAGCGGCACAGCACACATTCTTGTCACACACACACAGCGCCTCAGCAGAGTTTTATCATCTGGTCACACAAGCATCTTTCCTCCCAGCTGACACTGTGAGAGGCTGTCATTGTGTGCTGACTGGGTATCTGCAGCGGGGTCGTCGCCTTTCGACAGCTGAGGCTATTTCAAAGTGTCCCGCACTGATCCAGAGTCTGTGGAAGGAGCCAACCAGCTGGGTAAACAGCATGAAGGGACACAGAGCAGAGGGGCCTGCATGGGTGTTCAGCTACAGTATCATCTTTCAGATCTATGGGTGTGCAGCCTCGAGTTAGAGATACCGTGTCTGGGTGTACCCACCAAGGCTTTTAAAACATAGCGTCCTTATCACATTCATAAGAACCTAACCTACACTACGAGGAGAACAACATGAAGACGGCACAGTTGTATGAGTGCAGTACGGGCACAGCTAAACAGTTGTTTGATTGGTTAATCAATCCGTCTGCTCCTAACAGTTATTCTAATGTTCTCAATTATATTTCTCAATTATTAAATAAAGCGCGGGGCTCCAATTAACTAACTGATTAACTGGCTAACCATTTCAGCTCAGCAATTAGCAGTTCTTTATTTAATCATTTAGGTCATTTATTATTTAAAAATGCCATTTCTTGTTGATTTCAGTGCGAGGAATACACAACTGGTTTACAATGCAATGCAGTGCAATTTAGAGACACATCAGGAGATACTTCATCTTTTTTTTTGTTTTGTTTTAAGTTTTTGACAATGAAAAAGTAATTCTTTTTTAAAGTGTCATGATAGTCCAATTCCCAAGAGGAGAATCAATCATGTAAATATTACATCATCATCAGTCCTTTACTGCCCGGTGCATCCGATTATCATACAACAACCAAATTGATAAAGCATGAGTTAGAGAGGTTAATCTGTCATTTGAAGAGGTTCTCAGGCCACTATTTCAGGCAGTATGTGCAGCTGCTGCCCATCCCAAAGCAAGATGAGTAGGGTAGGTTGCACAGAGACTATGTCTGAGTAATGGTATATTCTGATTTCAAAGGCTCGGTTCAATTAAGAAGGACCCTGAGGAGAGCTTTGACTCAATTAGGATGGGTCTCCACATTAACCACTTTGGATCTTTCAACGCTATCTTCTTTCTGTGTCACCCTGAGAAAGCACTGTGTGAGCACTGGCACCTCATCACGTGTCAAGTTCGGAAAAATGGCACAGAGTTTGAATATCTACAAGTATTTAAGTGCCGACCTCGTGCAGAGCAGTGTGGGATTAGATTGTCTTCAGACAGTGTGTAAGAGACACTAAGGCGTTTCGTCAGAATTGGTACTCTGTTCTGCTTTTTAGGGATAGTGTTGTCATGGATAGCTGAGACCCAGGCATGTGCAGTTTTTCTATGGCAATCCAAACACAGGGATAAAAGCCAAGTCATCACTTCCTATTCGAGTGCCACATTCTATAGTTTGTGTTCTATGGTGGGGGAGCAAAAAAGGAGGCCTGGAAGACTGAGGGACAGTGTCAAAATAGAAAAAGAAAATGACAAGTACAAGCACAAGAGAGATTTTTGCTTCAATTTCGGATTTTGACAGCGTGCCATTCGATTCAGCTTCTCCTCACCGTGACCTTGTCTGAATGTGGACAGCCAGGAGTTAGAGAAGACGAGCATTACCAGACACTTTTAGCAACTGTCCAGGCCCGTTACTGATCTGCAGAGGTGGTAGTGTCAACACAAATCTTAGCATGTACAAAGTTGCAACGGCAGCGTGAGCAATGACTGTTTTCAAATCATCAGCCTTCATATGGGAAACCTGTTTTCAGCTTTAGCCACAGGGAAACTGAAATGTTCTGATTATTAGTAATTTGCATCCACCCAGTCAAATTCTTTCACGTATGACTTTATATTCAGCTGCACTTGTGAGAATCCCCTAGTGCGTGAGAACAGTTTATCACGCTGGCCTTTTATGCAGCACCGGCCCTCAAATTACCCTGTGGACAGCAAATGAAATCAAGATTTCAACTGCCCCAGCTCCCACAGCTAAATTAAAATGCCACAGCTGCATTTTATTTGCTTTATTGTAATAAGGGACATTATCAATGAAAAGCAGACACCACAATGGAGGCGAGCAGTGTGCAATACAGTGAAGCTTCTAAGCTCATCCTTTTTTTAAAAACCCTTGAAAAGGTACAGCTGCTGCCAGCTAGAATGTGACTTCCTGTGCTCTTCAACTGAGTGCGTGTGTGACAGCAAGAGTGGACATTAAAGGTTTTAAACAAACTGATTATACAACATTTAGATTATTTCTAAGGTTTAATTGCACCTTGTTCTAAGAATTAATAAGTATTATTTTTTGCATATTTCCAATAATGAAAAAGGTCTGCTCTTCTTTTTTCTTGTACAAAAATAATAATGTTTGTATCCTCATATGCACATGCGGCATCTGCAGCTGGAGACAAGCAGACTGGCAAAAGGAGATATAAAATGTTCCTCCTGCAGCTTGCAGTCCAACTACAAAGACTGCAGGCACAGATGTTGGAATGCAAAGGCCTCAATCCTGAGTCACAAACAACCCGAAAGTGTCCAATATGAGAGCCATAAGATTATCTTACTGCTGTTTGGTTAGGACAGCAATTGGCCGAGTGATGTTTGATCAGGGACGGGGTTGCAATATTCTAGAGAGTACAGTGATGACCTTTGCTCCAAATCAAATGCTCCCTGTCTATTATATCCATTACGACAACCGACCGGCAAATTCCACTAGCCCTGGCAGTTTGCCCCATGTGCCAATGGTGACTTGTTTCTGTGACAGGTCACCCATTGTGTCAGATGGTGCGATGACTCACAGTCAGCACCATGCATGCCCTCACCTGAATCCTACTACTTTTAGGTCCAACGTGAGCCAATTCGTGGCTGTGTAAATCCGCACTGGAGATGACGGTGCTAGACGCCCCAAAGTGGAGAGAAGACTGCAACAATGGAGGCATAACCACAACCACTACCGAGGTGCTTTCACAACACCATCAGACAGAATTTTAACCTGGCCGTTTAAGGCTAACTGTTTTGTTTTTTCACTGTAACTGCAGCGTTAATAAGCGCATCTTACTAATGTAATATCGACCCTATTATTAGGATGCATAACAAATTATACAAAGGACCCCCCACCCTATCCTCAAGATGGATAGCTTACCTTAGTAACCACATTTTCCTTAAGTCCTGTGTGCAGCTCGAATGTCAACTCATTGTTGTTACAAGACATTCTGGTCGTGATGTTGTTTGTGGAACTTCCATTGACATAAATTGGATCCGGTCGCTCACTAATGTTTTTTGGCCTGCCTAACAGCGAGGAATGAGCTCTACTATGGTTAGTCAGATTTGCCAAAGGCTGGATACAAGTGCTGTTTGGCTGGGCGAGGAGGAAATTATCAGAGAACTGACTGAATCCAATAAATAACGCCGGAATCCATGTCAGCACAATCAGCTGTTTCTGGTACTTCCCAAATCCACCTAGAAATGGCAGAACAGAGCTGTCGATGCGTGCCAGCAAATCCGGCGACGTGGTTTCGGGTGACACGAAGCCGTTCTCAGGTTGATGGTCCCCCGTTTCGAGCTGCACCACGGCCATCGCGGTTTCCCCTACAGATGCCTCCGTTGTGTAGCGAAGCCGGGGTTGCAGTGCTACCCCCTGTCGACTCCACAATGCGTCAATACCTCCAGTTCCGGCGGTGAAAGCCGTGCGCAGTCAATCACTGGAATGGAAAAAGACGCACCTCCTTATTATCAGGAAGCACTTCCCTCCGTCTGACACCAAAACCCGTGCGGGAGTGACTGCAGACACGCGTCCTGAAACAAAAGGCGGATTGCGATGAATTGGGAAACGACGACATAAACTATCCCACGCTTTTTTCTGTCGGCTGATTCTGTTTGTGTAGGTGAGCTGTAGCACCAGAGCGAAAGAATTGCTTCCTGGGAAAGCCACAGGTAACGCACCTGCCCATGGAGGATGTGGCTAATCACTTTAACCTAACGTGGCCACACTTGTAACCAGTGGTAACTACCACTTTCTCTTGCAGTCAGACAATGAACCGTAATGTAATCACATAGGTTAAAATAGGCCCTGCATAAAGAAAAAAAAGGAATTAGTACAAAGTTTGTCTGAGTGATGCTATATATTTTTGATAAACGGCCACATTGCTGTCTCGGTGTTCTTTGTAGCCTATTTATATATTTCTATAATTTAAGGATTGGGTATAATAAAGTAGTCTAAGCGTAAACCATAGATAAAAACCACATATTCTCAGATTTAAAACATCAACAACAGGTAAGATTATGTTCTGTAATGGGAAGGGGGAGGGACTGTAGTGTTGTCCCCGCCTATATTTCCAGCAAACAAAACAACTGTGCGTGCCAGCAATTTGAGCAAACAGTATTACGCGCAATAAGAAGTAGTGCTTCAGGTCTACACAAATATGACCAATTGGTGGGCTGATTTTTAACTGATGACTCGGGACAATTAAGTGAGTGGGAGCAGGTTTTAATTTGCTTTCAAACTGAAAGTAAACGGAGTTCGTTTTCTCCTAGTTAACTGTAGCCTGACTCCAAGAGAGACGGGGAAATCAATAATTTACCTTGTCTAAGACTGAACTGTAGCACATAACAACGTTTATTTAGAAGCTTGTGACGTTGACCACAAACTGCTGTCTTATTGTAATTAAAAACTCACGTAGGTTTTCTTCTAAACACTGGCAGCCCCTGATTCCCTGTGTGGTATGTTTATAACTAAGATATAAATTAGTATGTTCAAGTGTACTTAAACCAATGCTCATATGGTACTGATAAAAGATTTTTATTTTTTTTTCTTCTTAAAGTAGTGAAAATAATCATCGATTTTTTTTTTCACCACCAGATTTGAGGTTATTAAATTGTATAAATGATTTGGCCACCTCCAGCAGCTCAGGTTTGTGTTCCAGATTTTTTTTAGCGCCTTATATCAACCTAACATCACCCCAGAACCCCAGATGGATGATTACTTTACTTTTAAAATGTTTAATCAAAACATGGACTACAGCTTAGAAACGGTTTTGCAGTAATCACTAGTAAGCATCACCACATTAAATAGCAACCATTTTACTCAGTGAAATTTTGAGTAAATCCCTTTTTTTTTTTTAAACCTTGAAGACATGTTCATAACTCACTATGATAATTATTATCAGGGCCCACAGTCACAAAATTAAAGACTACATTTACTTGGTCACTTAGTCCCCCCCCCCCTTCCCCCTCCCAAATATACAAATTCAACATCACAGACATGTTGAATAAATAACTTTTTTTTCTCGGTTAATTGTCGCGGAGGTTCAATTCATATCTTCATAACCTATATTTATCTGACCATGTGATGGTAGACTCCTTATCTACACCACATGTGCATTTGGCAATGCCTCACCCTCCTGGCCGTTATGTGCTAGTGCATGTGTATTTTTATTTATTTATTTTTGTCTCTCTTTTTTTATCTTTTTAAAAACTTTTTAACAGTATTTTTTCTTCGTTTCTCAAATAAGGCATTTACTACTTACTTAGTTTGTTTTTATTATTATTTCAGGTGTGTACAGTTCCTCTAAACGATTATTAATAAAGCAATTATAATAAATATATTTAGGTAAACCTTGATGTCATGCAAACATCTTTTATATATGACCCATATTGTACATTATACATTTTACCGTGGGTTGGAAGCGTGACCATTTTTTGGAGGGCAATGGAAGGACGATTAAGGGTGCAAATGGGCTGCGGTGTCTTGTAGTCTTTTGTTGCACACTGATGTCCCCTGGCGGCAGACTGGAACAACAGCACTGCTGTTTTCTCATTGTAGTGTATGCAGACCATTTTTAAACCACGCAACATCCAAAGCAAAAATATTTTTATTATTATTATTATTATTTACAGAAAAGTCAGTGCTGGTGAAATATGAACATGTTCATAATGTTTGTGGTGTCACCTGACTGTTACATACAGTCTAAAATTCTCCCAAAATACAGGAAAACATATTTCTCATGGTTAAAGGCCTGTTATTAATTATCATTGTATTGTGCAACATCTAATGAGTGAATAAGAAATCTCCTTTATCTTGACCTTTCCTCTTTTGTCTTTTTATGTACTCTACTATGTCTACCAGGTAACAAAAAAATAAATCATTAATCACAGGGTTTATTTTCTGTATCCTATCCAAATGTTCCATTCACACAATGCTTTTGATTGTAATCCAGCATGCTTGTGAGTCAACAGAAACCAGTCAACCCTTGTACCATCACTTCATTGCGGCGGTGCTGTTTGTTATCATTCAAGCTCGCTTATTACTCCCTAGCAACTCATACAGGTGTGTCCAGGATCCGCCCCTTATGATGATATGAGTCAGCTCATGTCTGCATGAACAGGTGTGATGCTGTCGGTGTCTGTATCACAAACCAGCTAGTGACACATGAGCTGCAAAACGTTATCACTGCAATTTCACAGCACTCAGTATTCCAGAACTAAGTAATCTCACGTAGGCCACATTTAATGTGCTCAAATACTGCAATCCAATAATGTCCTGATCAAAACCATAGGATAACCTTTCATAGAGACAAAAAGAGCCATCATGATAGTGTTTTAGTGCAGTTTGGATTCAAAGTCTAACACAGAGTAAATGTTTGATTTATTCTTTAGGGGTCATCGTCAAAGTAAGTAAAGTAATAAAATCATAGACAATGAGAATGATTGTGGACACTATCACTGCAAAATGATAAACACACATCATGACATTAAAGCATCTTGGTTTTAAAATTCTTTCAAATATTATTGAAGAAATGAAATGACAAAAAAAGGAGGCTCATTATGAAATAGCCTATTTTGGGAACTGACGACTGAGGCATGGTCATTATGCTGTTTCTGGCTAAGGTCATGTCCTCTGTTATAGTGTCAGGAATTTGGGGGAGTTTAATGACCTGCTAAAGGATTGGCCTTTTCAAGGCTAATTATGTTTATTTATTTATTTTTATTCCAAACAAAGCCTTAAAAAAAGTGAGCAGAGTTTCTGTTTTTCTATTGCTGGGTTAACAAGCGTGACAATCCCAGATCCCTGACTCATGCACTACAGCATTTTGTTTTTTGTTTTTCTTGTAAGTTATCTTGAGGAAATGTCTCTTTTACAGTATTGTTCTGCACACTGGAAAGTCTGAAGAACCATCTGTGTGGACAAGAGGTTAATGGGTGACACAGTGTCACTTGCCTGCAGTTAAATATACCAGCTGTCAGGGTTCATTTTTCCTGTTTACTCAGCGCATGATGTCAGTATCAGTGTCTGGAAATGATATCAAATGTGTGAGGTTACAGTACTAGCTGGTATCAGGGTAAGTGTGACTAATTAGACATAATGTTGGAACGTATTTGGATGGTTGAGTGAACTTATTCTTATTCAGCTTTTGCATTTGATTTAGTGACCTTCACATCTGTGTTCTAGCAAAGTCCATGATGGATTTGAGACCTGGAAACAAACATTAGGTTATATATTTACTATGAGGTGAACTAAAGAGAAAGTCAACAGCCTGCTTACTTTCACCAGCGTCTCTTCCATGTATATCTGAATGAATCATGCAGACGGAAAGAATAAAGGGTGGCTTCTCCACTGCACGATGACAGATGAGTATTACCAAATCTGACTTAATGAACCATGTCTGCAGCAGTTGCAACACCTTGACTTATCTGATGCAACAAAAAGATTCCAGAGGAATTATCCTGCAGGGTAAAATGTCAGAATATCTAATGACAGAGTACAGAAAGTCCACCATCCCAGTTTTCACTTTATTGCTTTTAAAACAAAAGCTGTTACTAGACTGGTTTTAGACAAACTCTACAAGTTCAGTCTTGCAGTGTCTTTTGTTTGGGTATCATGTATCACACACACACACACACACACAACCAACCCACCTGAGCTTCGATATAGGGTGTGTCTTTCCAGAGTGGGACTCTGGACTTTCGAGAAACATTTAATATCACATATTCATTTTGTGTTGCTTTGCGTTTATAAATGAAACCATATCTCGGTGAAACATTTGCACTACTGCTGAAAATATTTTGCATAGGCAAGCTATGCCAAGTTTGTCAAGCGCAATCAAAAAGTTTGACGTGGGAAACTAAGCGACTGAAAATGGTATGAAAATTCCAGTTTAGGGCGTTGGCTCCTTAAAGCCACCGGCGTCCATGCCTCCCTCCCCCAACTATATCCTCCTCCCTGTTATCGCATGTCTGAGGGGAAGGTCAGGGAGTAAGTATGTGTCCGTTGGCTATAGGTTAAAACACCAGAGGGCACACTCAATCAGCAAAGTGAACTATTGTCACTTTCTGCTGAAAAAGATAATTGCACACACTTTACGGGATATTTTGTCCTCGTCAGATCTATCTATATTTACTTTTATCACCTATCAGCAAAATAAGATACAATCACATTCCAAGAAGTGATTGCACCTACAAATCTGCACCAACATCTTTTTTAAAACACAGACACTGTAGGTGTCTACCCCTCCCTACTATGCCTCTTTGTCTTTCTCACACCCTTTCACTCTTCAGAGCTCAGGCACAAGTGTCTTCTTCAGCACTTCTGGAAAACTATGAACTCACATGAATTTCATTCTGACCTCAAGAATGTTGAACTCAAGATGATAAATGCTTCATGTAACCACAACCTCCATGCACTCCTCTGGGGATTCAGTGAGCTGATTGCATTGCGTCTTAATTACTGTCAGTACTTGCCAGGCTTTCATTAAAATTTATTTTTGGTCTGTATAAAGGGAGGCAAGGAGCAAACAGGAGGACACAAGGAGCTATTAATTGTGGGAAGAAAAATTGTTACAGTTAACCCACAAGATCAATAAAGTAACAGGGAGGCTTCACAAGCACACACAAAAACATTTCAAGAATTAAATTCATGGAAAATGTGAATTGTATGGAGCGACTCCACACAGGATAAACGGAATAGCAAAATATATAATGTAAGCCTATGTGATTATTGGAGTCAGGTTAGTCCCCCCCGCCTCCCCAGCTCTACTGCGTAAAGTTGGACCTCTACTGTACTTTATAATTCTATCAAGTGGTATTACAACATAAAATACGCACTTTCTGCAGAGTGAAAGGACATGCCCAGCACTTATCTTCCCACACAGGACTGTGTTCGCTTGTGTTTCGTAAACACACCAAGGTGTGGTTTCTTTAGTCCAAAAGCAGCCAGCTTCCGTCTATTCTCAACACACCATTATCTGCGCAACAGGAGACGGGGCGGGGAGAGGCGCAAGGTATGTCCGCTGTCCGAAAAGCAGAGAAAAAAGACAACGAAAAAGTTATTATTTTAAATTTTTAAATATAGAGAGCTATCCAAAACAAACTCATAAACAATGAGTCTGTACGGATCCCCGTCAAAACAGCCCATGAGCGGCATGAGCAGAAGTACTTCACGACCGGAGTTGTCGAATTACAGAAACGACGTGTTCGGTGGAAACGGCTTCCAAGGGGAATACCAAGCAGGGGACGGCGGAGTCACCTACACCTTCTCCAGGCACTCCGTGCACGGCGGAGGTGTCGGAGGGCAGAACATGCAAGTTAGCATGGGTGGAGGCGGCGGTGCTATCAGGTAAGTGCCCTGAAATCACCTGTTGCTTTTGAGAGTGGTGGGAAAATTGCCGGTGTATTTGTAATTGTAAAGTGTGAAATGCATACGCATATACGATGGAGAAAAGTAGCCGGGGGTCTTGGGTGACGCATTAAAAAAAAGAAACGAATGGAATTACCTGGGAGAAAGCGAAACTAGTTTACATAGTATGCAAGGTTTTGTCAGCTGATTACTGGCAAGTTGGGAGGATTTATTTATTTTGATGAAGTAGTTCTTAAATTATATAATTGAACATGTATCAAGCAAATAACTGGGGGGCGGGGATCACTGGAAGCCCACCTTTGATTAGAACAAGCACACATAAAATGGAAACTGCACAGTTGACGTTGGCCTGCATTAGTGGTCAAAACTAGTCTTTCGTCAGTCACACAGCCTCGATCTCCTTACCAGAGTCGTCATTTTCTCATTTCCCCCAGGAATACGTACCCAAGTAATCCTGACGTGTTGCGCAATTTTCCGAGTCACATTGAAACATCCTCCCACTACTGTAATTCATGGTGATGTCAGCACCAAAAACTGTCGAGCTATTTCGCTTCCAATAATGTGGTGAAATAAAAAGAAAAATACTTTGCGGTGGATGTGGTGGAGTTGAAAGATTACAGCGTCTGTTTTTCCCTTTTGCACTAATGGCTCTTTTTTTCTCCATAACTACTGTGGACGGGAATAAAATGTAGACTAGTCATTTTTAAGTCCTTTTTATTTCAAGAAAGTTAGATCTGCGTCTGTTCACTTCAGTTTCCATGAAAAGCAATTCACAGCATCTGTCTTTGAAACTTTGTGTACTCAAAGCATTAAAAATCCCCAGAACCTAGCATTCGTTTTCTTCATTTTTACCTCTTCTGCTTATGTTGTTACGCGAGTCGTTTACAATCATGTTAAACAAATTTTCTCTGTGTACATAAAGAAATAAATACTGCTTCATTGTTTTCTGAATAATAATCCTTTCCCCCCCATGTGCAGTGCAAATGCTATTCAGCAAAAAGCCGCATTCTTGCAACAACAGTGTCATGAACAGCTGGAAAGAGCCAACATGATTCTCCGAACTGTAAGTGTTTTTGGCATATTACGCGGAACCCAACAGATTTGACTTGTGTTTTTTAACCTTTGTTTTTGGGAAAATATCATATAGAATACTAAAAAAAAGTCTTCGTAATTTAGGTGTGACAGTAGCTTTACACAATTTTGCAGCATGTAAGATGTCAGTGTGTGTTTTATGTGATTTTATAGGGGGGTTCCATGAAGGATGCTGAGAGGTTTTTACTTCTTGCTGAAGAATCCATCGAGCAGCTGAGGAACTGTAGCCAAACCATGAATCAATTGCGTATACCAAATGGTATTTTCAGAAGGTAAAACAGGATGCAGTATGTTTGTCTTTGCAAAGTGCAGGTGTACACTCATGTGAGTGAGTCTATGTACTCTCTTGGTTTGCATTTGCATGCATTAATTCATTACTGTGTAGCAGTATGAGTAATCCTGAATACACTTTTGTATATGTATGTGGGTTTAGAGATTACATGCACTTATAATCAGCTTGTGTATTAGTGTTTATTTTAAAAGATTCAAAGTATTTCTTTCTTTCTTTTGTAAAACTCTGCAGCATCGAACAGTTCCAGAACATGCATGCCGCTATTGCTCAGCAGCTTATGGGCAGCGTGACTATAAGACGAAATAGAGGCAGTGGAAGCTTTGAGGGGGGGAAGTTGTTTAATGATGCTATGGGCTGGATTTCCCAACAAAAGGTGAGCTCCGCATGTTCAGAGACAATAAACACAACAAATATATGCTGCATGGTTAAACTCAGCCATGGGGTAGGCTCGTGATCTCTGCAGAGTAACCCTGCCTCCCTTTCAGGGATCTTTGTACCACTTTAAAACATGCAAAAACTTTAGAAATCAGTTGTCACAATTACAGTTTTTGCACACCAATTCCTTCTTACTAGCATCAGAATCCACGTCTGACGCTTTTAGGGTCATCGTGCGAGTTGAGCTGTTTGTTCTGGCTGAATAATTGTAACTCTTTGTGTGTGCATGCCTACGTGGGTGCACTAGTGTGCATCATTTTTTATGCAAAAGGAGGAAGGCAAGGTTGTGCTCTTTTTCTATCAGGCTTTCTGACCACTCGTAACTGAAACCATCTGGACAAAACCTGCCAAAACCTGATCCGTGAGTGAAAGAAGCCGAGAGGGGTGTAGGAGGATTGAAACAAAGCAGGGAAGAGAGTGCCAATGATAGACAGGGAGAGAGAGAAAGAGAGAGGTAGAAATAAATAGAGCAGGAAAAGAGAGGGTGAAAAAGCTGTGGCTGCAAAAAGTAAGGGAGTGTGATATATGACACCCTTCACTGAGTCAGTTGCTATTGGACAGGGCAGTTTAGCCTATCTCTTAACATGCTCGTGGGAAAATGGCCTCCCCAGACCTCTCACCTCACTAGAAACACACCCTATTATTCATTCAGCTTGTCCAGCCTCACCCTTCTGTGTGTCATAATTCATTTACCTGCTGTCAAAACATATTTTCTCTATCAGTCTATGCATTGCTTTTCTTAAATGGCTACAAAGCTAGAGACAGATCACCTAATGTGGCCTTGTGCTGCTAGTTAGGCTTTCAGCTAATGTGCTGACATTCCAGTACATGTCTTTGTTGACCTTTTCCTGTTAGACTTTAAACCAGACCCTTTGTCTGTAGCGTCAGTTAAGTTTTCATAAAAGCAAAAGGGAGTGGCAAGAGAACGGAAGCTTTAAGAGAGAGGCGAGAGAGAGAGAGAGAGAAAAAAAAACATTCAAGTAAAGAACAGAGACTGACTTGAGTTGGTTTGCTGGCAGAGCTCCTATCAAAGCTAAGTGCTTTCAACAGGGGGGGAATAGTTGGAATAGTTGCTTAACAATGCACTTAATGATTTTATACTGACACCTAGAGGATCTACAGGGTAGGGTAGGTAAATAAGTCAAGACATGAATTTTACCGTATTATGTCCTGCATTTAATACTTAATAAACCTTCATAGGGCCAAGCATTTGGGTATTCCACATAACACTTTATTTTCCAGTTCAGTGTGTTGTTTAGCATGTTAGATAAACTGTTATTCTTCATCTTATAGCGCATGGTTGAGACCGCTCCATGGGGAGATGACTCCGCTGCCATAGAAAAGCAAATCCAAAGTCACAACAGCTTCCACAGCTCCATTCAAAGGAGCTCAGAAGTGGAACGTGCCAGAGATGAACTGGTAAGTTTTTGTCCTCTGCCTGACCCACGCTATGAAGTTTCTCATAAAGCTTATGTTTTAGCTCAAAGGTTATTCTTTAAAACATAAAAATGCCATGCCATTCTTTGCATTAGGGGTGCATTAATGGTGCAGAAGAAGAAACTCAGGGGAGGGAGCCAATCTGACAGTTAACTGAATAACAGAAAAATAGATGACTAAATGAATACCATAATGCATCCGTCTTGAGTTACTTAATGTTTTGTTATTAAGTGTTGCATTTGTAGCGTAATGTGATATTATTGTATTGTAAGTTACCCCTTGCTTTCTATGCCCACTGTGCATTAAGTATTTTTGTGGGCATTTTCAAAACGGAGCTAAATTAAACATCTCTTTCTTTAGAGTGCAAATGGTGAAAAGTACCACCTCTCCCTACTGGACCAAGAATGGGAAAGCATGATGGTAAAAAAACAATACTAATAAAACCTAAATAAATAAATAACCTCTTAGAAACATGTTTTAGTTTGTTGGAGTCTTTAGTTTTCACATCATTATCATTATTACAATTTGAAATTTGCTTTGTTTCAGAAAATGTCCCACAGCCGTCTGAATCAGCTGCGTGAGCTTCAGAACATCATCGAGGAGATCTCCCAGGCCATCATTTGGGTGAACGAGAGAGAGGAGGAAGAACTAATCTTTGACTGGGGAGACAAGAACATTGACTATTACATCCCTAAGAAGCAAGAGAGCTACTCTGTGAGAATCACCTTTTCTTTTTTCCTTATGTCTTGTGTGTTTTGGTTCTCTGGGCATTATGGAGTCCTTACTTTCTGTTTTGTTTCGGTTTGTGACAGAGGCTGATGAGAGACCTGGAGGTGAAGGAGAAAGATTTAAACAAGCTGAAGGTGAAATCAGACAGCCTTCTGGCCAACAGCCATCCTGCCTCTGATAAGATTGATGTAAGGTGTTCTGGTTTCTTTTTCATTTTAATTCCAAACAGTGCATTATTCTGCAGTTTTGTGCTGAGATGTCCATTTGTGCTCACAGGCCTACATGGACACCTTACAGACCCAGTGGAGCTGGCTTCTGCAGATCACTAAATGCATCCATGTTCATTTGAAAGAGAATTCTGCCTACAGCCAAGTAAATGCTCATATCTACCTCTGGTTTGATTAAAAAAAAGTATATAGCCTTGTATGTTTTTATGTAACCAATAACAAACCTTTATTCCTCAGTTTTTCAAGGAGGCCAATGAGACCTATATGAAGCTACAGAAGCAGCACGAGACAATTCGAAGCAAATTCACTTGTGACAAGAACACACCCCTGGACAAACTCACCGAACTCCTGAAAAACCTGGAGGTATCTTTTTGTAGTGCTTGGTTACAATACCACGGGAAACCCCTAAATGGATTTTCCTGTACATGCTAAACTCAAACTTTTCCTCTTAAGTGACATGGAAATCATTAAGGCCAGTTTTTTAAAGACTACATGAAAGTATCTAACTTTTATAGCTCAGTTAAGAACTTCAATTTGCTCTCACACAGACAGAGAAAGCACGCATCATGGAGAATAAGAGGCAGGTCCAAAGTCTGGTCAGCAAGTCCAAGTCTATTGTCAGGCTGAAGCCTCGCAACCCCGAGGAAAAGAGCAGCGGCCCGATCATGGTCCAGGCCTTATGTGACTTTAAACAAGACCAAGTAAGATGCATTTTTACACCCACGCACATATGAATAGAATAGAAGAGTTAAATCTTGCAGGTATAATTCAGTATGATCTGCGTGTTTCAGAAAGGTATTATGAAAGGAAATGAGGGCATCCTGAAGGACAACTCACAGCGCAGCAAGTGGCTTGTGACGGGGCCAGGAGGTCTCGACATGATGATTCCCTCGGTGTGCCTGCTCATCCCCCCGCCAAACCCCCTCAGCATCGGTATCGCCACCAAGTAAGAAACATTCAGTCACGTATTGATTTAGCCTGCTGAAGCTCATCTTATTCTTCTGTTCTATAGAATGTGATGCTTTGCTTCATATACAGTATTGGATGCATTGTGGGGCATTTTTTTTCTGCAGTTTTGCTTTATCCAGTTCTTCCTTGTGGTGACTTTGTCATAATTCTTTCTACATTTGCAGTTTCTTTTAAAAAGTGACTGTTTGCTTGTGCCGTTCCCCAGAAATGAGCAGTATTATGAAGCCATCATGAGCATCTGGAATCAACTCTTCATCAACATCAAGAGTCTCATTTCCTGGCAGTATTGCCTGAAAGACATCGATTACATCAACTCTCTCACCATCACCATGGTAAGATCACAAAAAACATTAAAATGAAATGTTGCATTCATACTAAGCAAAGTTTGTGTTTGCTCCTGTTTCCATTGTTTCATCGTGCCTGGTGCTGGGTCTAACCCTTCTCAATTGTCCTGCAGCTGTCAAAGATGCGTCCTGAGGAGTACCGCAACGTCATCAAAGGACTGGAGACTCATTACCAGGAGTTCATGCGTACCAGTCAAGGTTCTGAAATGTTTGGGGAAGAAGAAAAGAAATTAATCCAGGGCAACTTTGACAAGGCCCAGGCCCACTATGATACACTGGTCATCCAGCTGCCTGCGTACAGTGAGTTTAAATTCTCTTTGCCCTATTCCTACGAGTGTAACGGTTTGTTACTTTGGATTGTTATGACCTTTTCCTTCTCGTTACAATTGCCTGCTTTACCATGCTAGCAAAGCTGGCTTTAAGCAGTAGATTTAACTATGAATAAAAATTACTTTTATTCATTTATATTAATCTTAATCGGTATTTTGTAATCAGTTTATATTCTGGAGTTTAGCAGTTGTATTAGTCATTATGAGCCATTGTTAAAAGTGTAAAACAAAAATCCAAAACCAAAGAGCAGGGTGTATGCTTCACCCATGAATGTTGTATAAGGGCAAACCAGCACAATTCTTTGAAGTTGATTTTTTAAGAAAATAGTGCTTTTATGTCAATAAATTCATCTTTGTCATTCAATAAAGGGGAGAAAGAGACAGAATCCCAAAAAGTGGAAAAGGTCAAGGTGACCAAAATCTCTACCCCAAAACCCAATAACCAGACTGCACCACCGAGCTCCTCCTTAAGTCTCACACTGCTCACTAGTCTGCATGAGCTTCGACGCAGGCTGGAGTTGGCTGAATCCGGTCTTACCAGTCATCTCCACATTCCTCTGGGGGATAACAGTGTGTATGAGTGCTCAGTGCATATTCAGAAGCTCCAGGTAATTTATTCTTATAAAGTATAAATAAAATATAAAAAATATAGATAATACTCACATTGTATTACATAAGATAAATTGCAGTCTATTAGCAATGATAGCATCATGAAACCCTCATTTTGAAAGGGAAAAAAAAAAGAAATTTTAAGATTTGATTTAACTGAATATCAGATAATATTAATTTCTAGGCTATGAACCAAGACCTGGACTCAATTTACGATGAGTACTTGCGCCTCCGAGAGATGATTACAAAGCAGCTGGAAGGGATTCCTGCGGACTCGGAGCAAGCCAAGTTCCTTCGCTCTGAATTAGATGTAATCAGTCAAAAACTTGCAGGTCTGCAGGACCTCCAGTCAACCTACCTTCAGAGGTACGTTATATCCATTCTGTCATGATTGAGTAAATGCTGTTTTTAAAAAAAAAGAAAAAAAAAAGTGATAAAGTGTAGGAACAGAAGTTGTAGTTGTTCTCACAAGTTCAATATCCTTAACATTATTTTTTAATGCTACATTTTTGCAACAGACTATCAGCACTTAAGACCTTGCTTCAGAGCCTTATCAAGGTCGAGGATATCATTAAAGTTCACGAGGCCCGACTGACCGAGAAGGAGACCAGCTCTCTGGATCCTCGGGAGCTGGAAAACCAGCGGCTCACACTAAAGGTTTGATGCACATTTTATATTTTCACAAGTGTTGTCTCTTGCTTTGCTGGAATGTAATCCTTCTCTGAGCTCCCATCTGTATCTTAGAATTGTATCATCTAGGCGGGCAAGAACAAAAAATACATGAATAAATAAATAATATCAGCCTATATTCCAGTATCAATATGTCTGTGGTAGAGTAATATAGGCTACTAATATGGCTTGAATGATGTAAAAATAGTGTATTATTAATAAGCTTTTCAGCTTTCTTTGAAAGCAAGTTGCTCTGAAGGTTATAATTCAGAGCCAGTATTAAATGGCTCATCAGGCTATAAAATGTGTTATAACAATGTTATAATTCTGGTCATTTTTCTGCATGACGAGTTGCTGCCATTTCTTTATGACACATTTTAAATGGCACACTTAAAATTTTTATAGGAGTGTTTTGACATTGCAGCTGCTTTTTTGCATGTAGGGATCGAAATCTACAATCATTTTGCTTGGCTCCTTTTTACTAGCAGTGATCAAATAATAACCAGTTCATTTTGGTGATAAAAACCTGAGATTTTACTTTGACTCAACACTATTAAGAGTTTAGTCTTTTGATACCTTTTTTGTGTGTATGAAATAACCAGATGCCAATGTCTGCTTTTGTCTCAAGTTAAGTTTTTTTTTTTTTTTTTTTTAATATATCAAAATCATGACATACATTGTCCAAGTGTGCAGCACCAGTTTTAAAAATGTAATGTGGTTTAGATAAATGGTTCTAAGTATTCTTTTTTTGCGTCTGTTATTCTGTATTGTAGCAAATGAAGAGTGATTTGGAACAGAAAAGAGACCTGCTGACATCTATGGAGTCTGAGCTTTCTACAGCAGTGCACTTGAATGATCAAATTTCTGACTCCTTCCACAAATGCGACATAGATTTATCCAAATACTCAGTCTTGGTGCGTCAGTTGACTGACCGCTGGCGCCGCATCCAATCACAGATAGATAGCAGGTATGGTAGAATTATTCGTCCATGTTCATATTGGTCCAATACTTATTTTTCTGTGTTGCCCATTCATCATTGCTGGTAACAACACTAAAAATCTTCTTTCATTCCTTCCACTTCCTTTTCCTTCAGAGTGTGGGACCTGGAGAAGCAGGGGAATCAGTTAAAGCATTATCAGCAGGGCAGCACTTCCCTGGAACAGTGGATAGACAATGCCAGGAAGCGCCAGGACACCCTTCAGACCATTAAGATCAGTGACATCCAGACCCTAATGGACCACCTTAATCAGCAGAAGGTATGTCTTTCTCTGTTTACATCATGTTTATTGTTTTGTATTGTTTTGAACTGGCCTGGTCTGATTTTGACTTGGAAATATCTACTATTTACTGCTATGTGTTTCATGGATTTTGTATTATTCAGCAACAACTCTGTTTGTTTTGTTTTGTTTTAATGTATAGGCACTTCACAGTGAAATCAAAGGAAAGAAAGAGAAAGTAGAGGATGTACAGAAAAATGCAGACACATGTGCAGCCTCTATAAAGGTCGGTAGTTGAATTTAAAATGCAGTTATACATCTAAAAGTGTGCTAGACTAGACAGCAAAATGAAAGTTTATGTTGCGTTGTATGTTTTCAGGACTATGAGCTGCAGCTGGCTTCTTACAGTTCAGGCCTGGAAACTCTTCTTAATGTTCCCATCAAGAGAACTATGCTGCAGTCCCCTGCTTCTGCTGTCAGACAAGAGGTATGGACGTTGGCCTTCAAACACTTTGCTCTAATCACCTTTTCATATGCATATTTATTAATATTCTAACTTTATGTTTATTGTGAGCATTGCCATTGTTAGTATTGCACATTTGGAAAACAAGTTAGCCATTGTATATTTTTGGAGTTATTGGTTACTTGCCATTTGTTTGTTGAATTGAACAGTGGATACTTTCTTTATAGGTTTATATAATATAATTAAAGTTACTCCCTTATTTCTTTGTGTCCTTTAAACATGTAATCATTACCAAATTACTCATCATCTGTTCATTTTGTCTCATCAGGCAGGTGAACTACAGACTCATTATATAGAGCTACTTACCCGCTCTAGTGACTACTACAAGTTCTTAGGGGAGTTGCTGAAGAACATGGAAGAGCTGAAGGTGGTTACTGAATTTGCATATTGTTGTTTAAAAACTAGTATTTCTGTTAATTAATGATATTTTAATAATAAATTCTAATATTAGAAAAGAATGAATGATAAATTTAAAAAGAGGTTTATGTGAGAGTATGACAGGATGTAACTGATGTGCTTTCTGTTTTCGCCCTTTCTTTCCTCAGATAAGGAACACCAAGATTGAGATGCTTGAGGAGGAACTGAGGCGTCTGAAGGAGGACCTCAATGATCGTAACCAGAAAAACAAGTCTCTGGAGGATGCTATGGCCCAGTATAAGATGGAGCTTAGTCAGTTACAAGATCAAGTCATTTGTACTGAGGAAGTGAAGAGAACCTCAGTAATACAGGTTAATGCTGCCAAGGAGAGCCTGGACAGCACACAGAGCAAGCTTCATGAGCTTAATGATGAGCTGACACGTATTAAATACCAACTTGATGAAGAAAAACGGAAAAGGAGGCTGGCAGAGGAGCGCTACAACAGCCAACAAGAGGAGTATGAAGGGGCTGTTCGCCGCAGACAGAAAGAACTGGAAGAACTCAGCTGGACTAAGATTGACTTAGAAAAGGCAGTGAAAGACAAGGAACGTGAGGTTGAGAGGATGAAGATGCAGCTGGAGGAGGAGGCGGCACGTCGACGAAATGCTGAATCTGAAATGTCAAAGGTAAGAACACAGTGCACCCAGGAGATTAATCAACTTAAGCAGACATACGAGACAGAGATCCACGTTACCAAGACCACAATCCTGAAAGCCTCACAGCAGAAAGAAGAAGACGCAACAGAGCTGAGGCTGCAACTTGAAAGACTCGCTGCTGAGAAGAGAGATGTAGAGGAGGAGCTGAGGAGACTGAGGCAAGCGATTGCTATTACAGAGGAGCAGAAAAGCAGGGCAGAACAGGAGGTCAACCAGCAGAGGGCCTCAGTGGCACAAGAGACTAGGGTGCGCAGTGAGCTGGAGGTGCAGCTGATAACACTCAAGCAGCAGAGAGAAGAGAATGAGCTCAAGTTGAAGGAATCCACCAGAAACAATCAGGAAAAGTCCCGGGAAATCAGCGTCCTAACATTTAACCTGGAGGAAGAAGGGAAGAAGCGGAGAGCTCTGGAGTTGGAAATAAATCACCTGAAACAAGCTGAGGCAGAGCTGAAGACAAAGAACACTTCATATCAGGAGACAATTAACAAACTGAAAGTGTCTGAGCAGGAGATCCGTATCACTCGAGTGGAGCTGGAAAAGCAGGCCAGTGAGAAAACTAAGGCTGAGCAGAATTATGCCAGGCTGCAGAGCCGTGTCAGGGAACTTCAAAGCTCTGTGGATGGGAAAGAAGCTGAGCTGGCAAAGCAGAAGCAGGCAACTCAAGAGGAGTTCACTCGTAGAAAGCGAATGGAGGCTGAGTTGGAGAGGATGACACATACTTGCAGAGAGCATACCACCACAATTAGCTCGCTAAAATCAATTCAGATAGAGGCTTCCACCTCTGGGAGAAAGTATGAGCAGGATCTCAAGGCTCTTCAGGAGGCTCTGGATAAGAGTCTGAGGGATCACAAAGCTACAAAGGAGGAACTGGCAAGTGTAACAGCTGAGCTGAAGACACAGAAACAGAAGCTCCAGCAGGAATTGACCCGTATTCATGAACTAAACCTGCGTAATGAAAGCCTTTATAAGACTATTGAGGAGAAGAGCCGCCAACTTAATGAGTATACCACAGAGATTGAGAAGCTAAAGACTCTGACACAGAACCTCACAAAGGAGAGACTGAAATTGGAGGAGGAGCTGAGAACCGTTAGACAAGAGAAAGATGAGATGAAGCTCAGCAAAGATGCTATTGATGGAGAAAGTGCTACTCAGATTTCAGCCTTGCATGTCCAACTCCAGAGTAGCATCAAGAGGACGTCAGAGCTCCAGGGTCTCATCAATGACCTAACCAACGAGAGAGAAAAGCTTAAATCGGAAATAAACAAATTCCAAAAGCAGTCAATTGAGGTATTTTTGATTGTACTGACGGATCATTACCAATCATCACATCTAATGATAATAATCGCTCCTTGCATGACTTGGTATACATGCAATAAAAGTGAGCCTGATATCAGAGTAGCAGTCTATAATTTGTGATTTGCCTCTTTTAGCTTAGCATTTTTGCATGTTTTTACTTACTTAAAAAAATAGCTATGCATTTCATTTACCCATTCACTTATGGCACTTATGAACTTCATTCATACCATTAAACAGTTTAACACTAACATGCTGGTATGCACAAATATGTACTTTAGTTCAGACAGGTCTTAACAAATGAAGGACATGTAATTTAATCTAAATTGTTTGTGTTCTATATGTGGGAAAATGTCTTGCATACATGACAATATACTTTCTTATCTCTTCACAGACTTCGCTTGTGGTGCAAGAATCCCAAAGCAAATACAGTGAGCTGCTGCTGGAGAAGGATAGTTTTCTGTCCAGGATTAAACTGTTGGAGCAGGACAAGACTCGTCAGCTGCGGTTAGAAGAGGAGCTCAATCGCATCAAAGTCACACTAGAGTCCGAGCGTCGAAACAAACAACAGCTGCAGGAGGAGAAAAATTCAATTTTCAAGGAGCTAAGCACTATAAAGAGCCAGTATGAGCTGAAAAGTTCTCAGATTAGGCAGTGCGAGTCAGACAGAGATAGAGCCGATCGAGAGAGGCTTTCCCTCAAGAGCGAGATCGAGAGGCTCATGAGGGAGCTAACGAGTATTGAAGAAAGGTACAAGAGCCGTCTGTTGAGCTCAGAGAAAGAGGCAAAAGAGCTGGCTCTCAAGAAGGAGTCCCTGGAAAGAGAAATACGCAGACTGCAGCAGAGGCCCAACACTCTGAATATGCAGACCCAGACAGATGAGAAGGTCCAAACCATTGATCCTTCAAAGCTTCTGTTTGACAGCGTGCGCCGCAAAGTTACAGCCCATCAGCTTTGCGACTGTGGTATCATTAGTAAAGCTACTCTAGATGAACTCCTAAAGGGAAGACGGACAGTGAGCGAGGTAGCTGCAGACATCCAGGTTAACCTTAAGGGCAGTGGCATCATTGCTGGTATGACATCTACTTCTCAAAGGAAAATCCCGTTCACTGAAGCCAAAAACAAGAATATGCTCAGCCCAGAGAGTGCCCTTAAGCTTCTGGAAGCTCAGGCAGCAACAGGCTACATAGTGGATCCTGCATTTAATGAGAAGATGCCTGTGGATACCGCCTGTTCAAGAGGGATTGTAGACACGGAAGACAGAGATACCTTGTTGAAAGCTGAAGCTGCTAGCACAGGTTTCAAAGATCCATACTCTGGCAAAGTGTTATCTGTGGGTCAGGCTTGCAAACAAGGCCACATAGACAAAGAGACAACCATCCGCTTGCTCCAGGCTCAAGAGTCTGTTGGGGGTATACTGGATCCTGTTTTGGGTGTCTTCCTACCAAAAGATCTGGCCTTGGACCGCAATCTTATTGACGAGGACCTCTACAGGGCTCTGACTAAAAAACCAACCTGCTATCTGGATCCAACAACTGGACAGAAGACAACTTACAATGACCTTCGGATGAAGTGTACAGTGGAACCTGTTTCTGGCTTGCTTCTGATCTCTGGTCCAGAAAAACCCTTGACAGTGAAAGGTCTCCGTGGTGAAGTCTCTGTCTCAGAACTCATCGAATCTGAACTTCTGGATGAAACTGACTTGCAGAAGCTCAGTCAGGGCAAACTCACTAGCAGAGATATTGAAGACAAGCTAAAGACCTATCTCCATGGCTCTACCTGTATTGCCGGGATCTATGATGAAGCCAATGACAGAATACTACCTTTTTATCAGGCAATGAAGGAGGGTCTGCTTATGAGAGGCACCACGTTGGAGCTTCTTGAGGCCCAGGCTGCTTCTGGCTTCATAGTTGATCCAGTCAACAATGTTTTCTTGACAGTGGAAGACGCCAGCAAGAGGGGTCTGATAGGGAAAGAGTTTAAGAACAAGCTGTTGTCTGCAGAGAAGGCAGTAATAGGATACAGAGACCCAAACACAGGAAAAACTATATCCCTCTTCCAAGCTATTGAGAAAGATCTTATTGAGAAGGGTCATGGAATCCGACTGCTCGAGGCTCAGATTGCCAGTGGTGGGATTATTGACCCCAAAGAGAGCCATCGTATTGATGTTGCTGTTGCCTATAAGAGAGGATACTTTGATGAGGAGATGAATGAAATCTTATCTTATGAAGGGGATGACACAAAAGGATTCTTTGATCCTAATACCAAGGAAAACCTGACATATCTTCAGCTGAAGGAAAGGTGCATCAAAGATGAAAAAACAGGTCTATTACTGCTGCCACTAAGAGACAAGAGAAAGCCCCAGAAGACGCAGGAAAGCCGCACAAATGTCCTACGCAAGAGGCGGGTTGTAATCGTTGATCCAGACACTGGGCTTGAAATGTCAGTGAGAGAGGCCTACCACCGTGAGCTGATTGACTACGATACTTTCCTGGACTTGTCAGAGCAGGAGTGTGAGTGGGAGGAAATAACTATAACAGGGTCAGATGGCTCTGCACGCTTGGTTATAGTAGATAGAAAAACTGGAATCCAACATGATATTCAAGACTGCCTAGAGCGTGGTGTCATTAACCAGAGCACTTTGGATAAGTATCGTGCTGGAACAATGACCTTGACCCAATTTGCTGACGAAATTGCCAGCAGAAGCAGCAGCCTTGAAATGACCATTGCAGCCAGCAATGTTGATGACATGATCACCTGCAGCAGCCCCACCCACACAACACCATCTTCTCCTACTGTCCGTAAACGCTTCAACAGTATATCTATTACAGTCTCTCCCCCTGAGATGTTTGATGACCACAGCCCTGTGGGGGCTATATTTGACACAGAGACCTTGGAGAAAATAACTGTTAGTGAAGCGCTTAGAAGAGGCATAGTTGACACTCTTACAGCACAGAGGTTGCTGGAGGCCCAGGCATGCACAGGTGGTATCATCAACCCTGCTACTGGTGAGAGACTGTCACTGCAAGATGCTGTCCATCAGAGCATCATTGATGAAAGCATGGCCAGTAAACTGAAACCTGCCCAGAAAGCTTATGTTGGCTTTGAGGATGTGAAGACTAAAAGAAGGATGTCTGCGGCAGAAGCAGTCAAGGAGACATGGCTGCCTTATGAGGCTGGCCAGAGATTTTTGGAGTTTCAGTACCTGACAGGGGGCCTGATTGAACCTGGCACTGGACGTCGCGTCAGTATTGAAGAGGCTATCCGCAGAAAATGGCTAGATGGTCAGGGGGCCCAGAAGCTTCAAGACACTCGGAACCACCAGAAGAACCTGACCTGTCCCAAGACTAAACTGAAAATATCCTACAAAGAAGCCATGGACAGCTGCATGGTGGAGGAAAGCAATGGCATGAAGATGCTGCAAGCCTCGTCTGTGTCTACCAAGGGAATCAGCAGCCCTTACAATGTCTCTAACCCAGGATCTCGCTCTGGCTCAAGGGCTGGGTCTCGTACCGGCTCGAGGAGTGGATCACGTAGAGGCAGTGTGGATTACACCTCTACTATGACCTTTACATCCAGCAGCAGTACCATTTATAGTTCTAACACACACTTTTAATTCACTCCACAGAATGATAATAATTAATCACATAAGAGTAGCATGTCTTTTGCAGTTTGCTTGTTTGCTTTTATTTTTTATAACCTTTTTTTTTTTTAAAAACAAACAAAAAAGAAGTATTGTACTTAAAAGATTGGGGAGGTGTTTTGTTTTTGTTTGGTTTTTTATTTTTTTTAGACCTTTTTTGTTTGCAGGTTGTAATGATAAGTTTCAATATTAGATGCTGAGTGCTATTTACACCTTTATCACAATAGATTTTTAGTAGATATAACCTTATTTCAGTTCATTTTACTACATGATGACTTTTTATAACAATATTGTTGATTTCGTCTTTAACGTGACCTCTGAATAAATTTCGCTTTTGTTGTGTTGTGTGAACATGACAGGTTAATTCATGCATTATTGAAAGAACATTTGTTGTTGTTGTTGTTGTTAATTGGAAATCCTGAGGCTTAGCAATATATGTTTTACATTGCAATACAACATATTTTACATTGTAACTGTAGAAAATTGTTGCTACTAAAATGCTGTTGCCCGCTATCAAAATAAAGTTGTTACAGAATTTTACATGCCTTTTTGTCCTGGTTCATTTAAATTAGCTGTTGCGTGTATGAGGAGAAGCTAGCTAGACAGCATTGTTTATAAGGATGACTCTGATTGTAATGCTAAAGTTGTTCTGGGATCCCTGTTTAAATGCAACTCACTATATTACCCTTGATCTTACACAGATTGAGAGTGAAGTTTCACTCTTCAGTTGATTGATGGTGGCTTGAAATATCTGTTAATAAACTACATAAATAAATAAAAACATTGCATAAGATATCATGAAAGATCCATGATTTACCTTTTGAAGGAGGTTGATTTGGATCACTGGAGATCCTCATAATATGTGTAATTTGAACTCGGTCTATGTTAATGTAATAAAGTGACTATTCTTAAAAAAAAAAAAAACTTTAAAAAAAAACTAACGGTTTGAATATTCGTAATACACCTGTGAACTACTGAGGAAATAAAATGTACCTTTATGAAACATTAAAAAGTTGTTGCCTAATTTAAACTTACATATATATTAAAGGTTTTAAACGGTAGGTTATAATTTCTTACAATTATATATTTCATTATGTCATGAATATGTATTTACTTGTACAGCAGCCATATGAAAGGTGATTATGTGGGTGTGGGATGGCAGGAAGTTAAAGTCTGTGTATGAGTAGTGAGGGTGAGAACAAACAAATGGAAGGGGCAGAGGGAGGAGGCCAAAGCGAGGGGAGGTAGGTTGAAAGGGGAGGGAAGAAGGCAGACACCCACGGCGGAGCGGTAGGAGGACTATCCCATGCCAGGACTTGTGGCGGCTGCAGCGGTAGCCTGGACTAGAGGAAGTGTTTTGGAGGCATAGGAGAAATAGCAGCAGCAGCTTTTCCCTTTTTTTTCAGGATACGAGCAAGATTTTATTTTATTACCAGCAGTGACAGAAAGGAGCGAAAGGAGCCCCTGGGTCCAAGCAAACTCCGAATAGCCACAGAGCGCATTCCAGCAGAGGAAAATGAGCCTCCCAGCCCGCAGTAAGCCTGTTTGACGGCTGAGGGCTCTTTGAGACTCCGGACTTTATCATATTCCTTTTCTTTCTACAGCTTAAACTTGCTTAAAAAAGGAGGAAAAGAAGACTCACCCCGAAAAAAAACAAGTCGTTGCTTTCACTTTAAAAAGGTAAGGCATGTTACCCGAAACAGTTCGCCAGAAGAAGACAAGAGTTTTAACTGGGGCTGGTCAGCGCTTTAAAAAGCGGGATGAGACTTCCACTCTGTGGAGAACTTTTCAACAGTCACACTGCAGTGAGGTCGTCCACAGAGTAAAACAGGGCAATGCTTTGTATTTAGTTTGGCTAGAAACAGGGTGTGCGTGTGTGCGCGCTCTGGTGTAAAAATTCTGAAAACAGGCAAGCGAGTCATTCATTCTGATCAGATTTTTTTAATGTCTTTATTTTTACATCATGTTTTTAAATAGAACTATTTAAATGCCTTTTACTGAAACTTCCTAAAGTCAGGCTTAGTAGTCTTTTTAGCTTTTAAACGTTTACCCCAGTGGATTGTATTCTGCAATAGCTATAATTTGGGGTTCCTTGCTGTTGTGGGCTATGGTCTGCTGAAGACCTTTTATAATGTGAAACATATGGGACTATGGAGGACTTGCGTCCAGTAGTCCAGAAAGCTTCAACAGAGATAGGGCCTACCTTTCTGTTTGGGGTGTTGTACTCGTGAACAGGTATTCGAGAGACATGACTGATTAAGAAAGTTTGTCTTTTTTCTCTCTGTCTGTCTTTTGAGCTAGAGCTGCTGCATGGTATGTGCAGCCTTAAGGCTATGATTCTCAGGCAGCCATTGTTGATGACATGCACAAGTGTCCTTACATGATAGCAGGTACAGAGTCTACGTCTTCCTGCGTTTACACCCTCTTGCAACTAGTTTGTGAGTTGTTGTGAGCATTTTACAGGCTGAACTCTTCCAAGATTTGGTTTAATTTAGAGTTGCATGACTAATATCTAACCCTCCAGGCGAAAAGAAATGAGTCAGAAACACAAAGAGTTATTATTATTATTTTGCATGACTGGTAACAGGAGGCACTTAGAAAGGGCTGGCAGAGCAACACATGAATGGGGATCCCGATAGTGTAGTTTGGACAGGTGGGTTGGCAGAGGGTTGGGACTGTGTACTGTAAGCAGAACACTGTGATCCCAGCAGGAGACAGAGCAGTGGGGCATTTCATTTTGTCACAGCACCACTCTCTGTACATGTGCAAGTCATTAAACAGAGAGGAGACCTGGAGTATGAAAGCAATAAAGTGGCAAAAATTGTTTTAAAGAAAAAGAGAGGGTGGCGGGGATAGAAAAAGGGAGAGTGCTAACGTAATCCATTCTGGAGCACATTCCACGCTGACCCTGGGATTGAAAATGGTAATTAGGGACTGCTTTAGGAGCCTTCTGGGTGCACAGATTTGCTCAGAGCCAGGGCTGTCATTTTTATTTCCTTCAAAATGCCTCGTGAAAATGTGAGACAAATACATGCTAGAGTTCCAGAGTTACAAAATAAACGTACTAAAAATACTCCGCATCCACGTCTGTGGCTTTTTTCAATAGTTCTCAGGGCTTGTTTATTTCAGTCCTTCAGCAGTGAATGGGTGTCAAAGCCACAGCATAAACATACAGAGCCCCTGACAGGAAAAGGCCAGAACAAACTGTGGCCTTGTCCTTCTCTGGGCTCTTAAAGCCTGTCATGTCTCTGTGAGCATGTTATTCCACAGCATGGTGCCACACTCACGCCAAGTATGAATACATGGCGGTTTTCGAATGGTGAAGCTGATGGTATCAGAATTATTAGAAGGCTGTTAGATGTAATCGCTAAATATTATCAGGAGACTCCAGCCACACGACAGAGGGAGAAAAAAAACAAATGGGTTCTGCTTGCTGGAGAGGGCAAAGAAAGAATTAAAGCTAAATGCAGTGTAGGAAAACATTTTTGTCCGGCAGCAGCCTGCAGCCAGACTTCCTGAAGCATTTATGGCACTTTAGGTGTTACTCAGGTTTGCAGACAACAGCTTCAAAGGCTGTTAATCTTTCCAAATTCTCCCAAAGAGACAGCAGTGTTATGCATGTGTACCTGCTTTTTCCATAGGTATTTAATAGAGGACTTCTGCGTGCTGGGAAGTTTTGAGGTTTATCACATCAACTTTGGCTGAGGCGGCGCTCACTCTGTACCAGATAAAGCAAGCTTGATGATTTTTTTTTTTCATTTCAGTCCCATCATTTCAGTTTAATTGACCTGTGAAAATATTCGAGCTGTCTCAGAAATGGAGGTTGTTGCCGCAGCATGTCAATCACAGGACTGAAGTTTGAGCCAACAGAACCAATTTGGGAGTGTGAATGGGGGAAGGGATGCCCTGATTGCTTTCATATGTGCGCTGTTTTTTTGTTTTTTTTTGTGTTTCGCTCCGTCTCATCTTGTTTCTTGGTGATTTGCAAGCTATCCGCTTGATTATGCATTGGGGAATTTAGTTAGGTAATACCGATTTGTTTTGGATTCTAATAATGGCTTGTAATGCAAATGTGTCATATTTTCAATAGGCTTTTACAAGCAAGAAAATAATGCATTGATTAGTTCAGAAAATCGTATATCCTGCACAAATTTTAAAGCTTAGGGTTTATTTGTCATTGTAGCAGTGATGTTTTCAGAAAAAAAAATGCAGCATTCACCCTAAACTTGAAAATTACATTTTTCTTTCTTTAATCTCAACAAGCCTATTTCTTCTGGTAGTTTGTGCACATATTACGTTACATATTAAATTCACTAATGGAAAATCCAGTTAGGGATACTGTAGACAGCTTAATCACAAAGTTCCACATAAATCAGTTTAGTTGCCGAGGCTCTGCAGAGTCTTATTATTTGTGAGTGACAAGTATGTAAAGTTTTTGCCAACTCTTATTACCACAATAGACTTTAAAATAAACAGCCATGAGGTCATTGCTCACATGATCAGGCTGTCATTTAACCCACAGGGCTTGCCCATGTCTGGATACAAAGACGGTCCTCATTGGTTTTTATGCCCTATTCCACGATGCCGCTTCTTTTATCTCATGGTTCACCTGCTCGTGCAGAGTGGAAGATTCCATGTGGTGGCCAGGTGACGGGTGTGGCCCATTAAAGAGGCCTTCATCCCAGCACGCTTCACCGTACACTCCTCAACATTTCATTACTCATAAAGGAACGTTTGATTAATTCATTTTCAGCAAGGTTCCAGGTAAGAAAGGCATTTGGAATGAGTCGTAAGTGATGGTCATGCGTGGGTGAACGTGGCTGACAGCAGCAATGCAGCCTAGTCAAGCACCTACCTGCAAGGGTTGGAGCTTGGGGAGCCAGACACACCCTAATCCCCCAACATCCTGACCTTAGTAAACCTGTTGCAGCTTGTTCACCGTAAAACCTGGCAACCTCGAATCTCTCTCCGTTTCCCGCACTCCTCTACCAGCCTTGCTCTCACAGTGCCATGGGTGGGCTCTGGATTTGAGTTCCTTGGTACTGCTTATTCTGTCTTTGTGAGCTAATGCTGTGCCTCAAACCAGGAACAAAAGCAGTCAGTGCAAATTAAAGACCAATTATCTTTAGTGCGTGCTGGGGCAAGCTGCTCTCGGTGGACTGAGTGAAGGGTGGGAGAATTGAGAGGAAAATGCCGATTACTGCAGTGCCGCTACACATGAATGTTTCATATGAAAAATCGAATACTACTTAGAAGTTCTGTCACGTGTTATGTCATTTTTAGATACTGGCTACATTTGCACATCTTTAGAGATCCGCCCATTTGAACTGGGTGGAAACCTTTCCTTTTTCACTCTGTTTAGTCTTATTCAATTTGGTGGTATAATTAAAAATTTATTAGTTTTTTGTTGGAAAATGTGCAGATTTTTTTTTTCTTTTAACTTTTGAACAAAGCCAGACTAAAGCTTCATTTTTTTACTTTATGAACTTAAAAACTGTGTCTCTAAAGAAGAAGGGAACACGTTAGAGTTATGCTTTAAAATACAATTATACTGCTTCTTGCAGAAAATTGAGCCAGTATCATTCTTTGGTTAAGTTGATACCTCTTCCACACAGTTAGCACAGTACTTTGACACTTTCAAAATATTACGGGGCCTTCTTCCCATTGCCATGCCCTTGACGCAGAGCCTAAGTCCTGGCCTTTCTGTTCATTAATTTCCCATTAGTCAACAGTTTTTCCTTAAAGTCACTAGGGAAATAAACTAACCCGGTCATTAGCTTCAACGACCTGAGGACCTGAGCGCCTCCTCCAACAACACACACACTCACAAAAACACAGCACAGTCCCTACCAGTGATGACCTCTTCACATGGCCTCTTTCATTCCGCTCTGAGGGTTCATTTAAGCCATGGCTACACTGTCCCTGATTTATGGCTCCCTCACTGTGCCCGTTCAAAGTGATGGGCTGTAGCCTGCAGTCGTCTCAGAGTTAATTAATGGACGCATTCTCGACAGGATCGTTTAATCACAACAAACAACTGGGTTCAGTCAAGAAGAGCGATGATGATATCTTTGGCAGCTTTAGCAATGTGCTTCTGTTTTTGTGAGTGTGCTTGTGAAAAATTGAATATAAGATTCAGATTCTGTTGAACAGTAGTCTCTTACAAATGCAAGACAGGAGTATAAATCATTTCTTAACCCGGGATTTGGTTTCATTTACAGACAGTTTTCTGTTTATAAAATTTAACATAACACAGTTTTCCAAAAAGAAAAAAAATCTAGATCTCAAATCTTAGTTAATTAACTCTTCACTGATAGGAAATTAAATTGAAAGACAGATCAGTACTGGCTTTAATTTAAAATGTAAGAGCACATGAAGAACGAAAGAAACAAAGTTTAAGAATTGAAGACTTTAATTAATCAAAAACGTAATTTTTGGAACGATTTTACTCCCTTTTAATTTGAAAATTTCTTGTCACAAGCAGGAGACAGAATTCCGTAACCAAGCTGGATTTAGGTTTTCCACACTAACTTATGACTATGAGGTCAATTGGCAACAACTTGCTACTCTCTCGCTGCTGAGCTGTACAAAGTGACAAAGAGGCCGTACTAAGATACCGAGATAAGAGAGCAAGAGAAGAGTCTGTGGGATGTGTTGAGTAGCAGTGGGAGACTGGCTCTTCCTAGACCACCATAGCAGGAAGTTCATGGCCATGAGGTCACAGGGACACGCCGTCACTCAGGGATTTACAGAAACTGGTTTCAACCGGAGTTCTTTGAAAGTTTTCTTTGTCTTTGTCATTGTTGCTGTGGATCACTGACTGCGGTTCCTAGATTGCTCATGTCCAGTCTTCTCCTGTGTGTCTTTTTGCAGTCCAGAGAAGTTAATTATCTGTCGTGCTCAAAAGGTTAAAAAGATTGCGATATGTTGTATTGTCTAAGAGAGTATACTGTAGTATCTGTGGCACACACTGCTGACCGTTGCTGTGTAAACACAGTATGCTGTGTCATACAATCTGGCATTGAAGTCACTCCCTAAAGTTATCTATGAGAACATGTACACAATGACACAAGCTGAGGACTTTGAGCGTCAAATATTGACCTGAGTCACCTGCAGTGCTGTGAGACTGAAGGGCTTTTTCCTCCTGTGTCTCTGCTTGGATATTTTTTAACAGGAACGCCAAAGATTCATAATGGAGGAGGGATATGAACTCGACCTTACGTATATCACAGAGCGTATCATAGCTGTGTCCTTCCCCCGGGGGTGCTCCGAGGAGATCTACTCACACAACCTGAAGGATGTCACGCGTATGCTCAAGTCCAAGCATGCAGACAATTACCTGGTCAGTGCCGGTCCATTTGCTGCTTTCCCCTGGAAAAGTGCTGTAACTGTGTTGAAAGTGTTGAAAGGTGGTGGGCTTTGATGTAATGTTGACTTGATCCCAGAGTGATTTCATGCATTTGTAAGAACTCTTGTTAAGGAAGAATGCAGAAATCTTAGAGACAACATTTTAAGACTTGTGCTTTGTTGTGTTATGTTTTCTTTAGATCATAAACCTGTCAGAGAAAAGACAAGATCTCTCTAGAATGAACCCAAAGGTAAGGCATCTGGCATTTACTTCAAATAGCGCAACTGTACACCTCTGTCAGTCTACTTGATTAACTCAGGCTAGTGAGCTAATGTGAGCAAGATATTATTGATTTGTAAAGCATAGGGACAGAGGATGATGAGTGTGTATGTGTGTGTCTAATGGTGTTGTTTTTAGACCCTGGATACAGGTTGGCCTGACCTGCATGCTCCACCTTTGGATAAGATCTGCACTATTTGTAAGGCCATGGAGAGCTGGCTCAATGCTGATCCGCTACATGTGGCTGTTATACACTGCAGGGTGAGCACCTACAGAACCTTTATACAAATATAATATTGTAAAACATAGAACAGTTTAAGACTAAGTGTGATTCGATCAGATTTGGTTAACATCTACTGAACTGTCTGTCATGAGAATGTGGTTTTACATGTTTGCTGAATCTGGGTAAGTGCAAACCAGTGAAACGAGAAAGGAAAAACACACAATAAGCAGAAAACAGTTATGTGAAATAAACAATGTGGTTCTGCAGTGTGGTGCAAAAGTCTCAAGGCACCTGTTCATTTTAATGTTTTGCTAGGAAAATGGGAAACAGTGATTTATTGGAATATGTGCAAAAATGCTTGGAAATACAATATATAGACAAACAAATAAACAAAAAACAGAGTTTGTGCAGTTCTTACAAACTTGAATGTCAGCAAGTTGCTACGACCACCTTTATTCTTTGACACAGCCAGAATTCGATTGGGGAAGATTTCTTCTAATTTCTATTACTGGTCCTCGGGAATAGTTCTACAGGCATCTTGAAGGACATTCAAAGTTCATTTTTGGATGTTCTTAATCAAGATGATCCCAAACTGTTTCAGTAATATCGAGGTCGGGGTTCTGGGGAAGTGACTCCATGACTGATAGTGTTCCATGTTGTATTTTTCTATCCAGGTATGCTTTTACTGCATTTACAGTGCGGTAAAGCATAATCAGATGCTTTCCAGATGGTATTAGATAATTGATCAAAATCTGATGAATCAAAATCTGATGGTATTTTTCTGCAGTCATAATTTCATCAATTTTGGTAAGATCCCCAACACTATTGGCTGAAATAGAGCCTCATACCCTGAAAATACCTCCGCCGTGCCTCATAGATTGCTGTAAACACTCACTCCACAGCAGTTTGGCCACCTATATATGTGTAAACACTATTATTGTATATATAACTGTGTTATCCCTGGCAGTTTGCTAATAATAAAGTATCTAAAGATAAAGATCTTTGCTAAGTTGTCTGATATGTGTAGACACTACACTGGTTCACCCCTTAAGTTGGTACATTTTTACACTTGAATGATTCTTAGGTCAGTGTTAAATGGGTTGGCAAACAAACAAAAAAACATTCATCTGAAAATAGCTAAGTACACAGACTGGATGACTGGACTGAAAATGAATAAGCAGCAAATAGCCAAAGGAAAGCTTGAAAGACCTCCAGAAAGCCTGGAGAAATGTTGCTCAAGACTACCTTAAAACATTTTATCTTAAAAATAACATTTAATCTTTACAAAAAAAAGTCTGGCTCAGTGGAAGCAAAATATAAAAGAAATGAGAGGTGACTCATGACTTTTGGACAATACTGTTCGTTTGGCTGGAACTTGTGTTTATGAAGACTGTGGGGGGCCTTTTGGCTTTGGTTTCATTTTTAGTAAGACTGCTGCGTGTGTAGTGAATCATCTCCTGTTTTTTTTTTTTGTTGTTGTTTTGTGTGGGGTTTTTTAGGGTGGCAAGGGTCGAATTGGCGTTGTCATCTCATCGTTTGTGCATTTCACTGACGTGTCAGCCAGGTAACCAACACACTTCTCATGTTTTGTTACTATAAATGATGTTTTTTCTTTTTGCTCTGAAGTCATGGCTCATCATGCTATGTGCGACCGCTCACTTCTGGTGGTGAAGCAGTATGAACAACAAACCACAGCAGTTCACGAAGACTCGATATGTTGTGTTTTTGTAGACGATAAGCAATGTCAAACCAACCACCGGGGTTTATTCACCTCCTTTAATTTCGGGTTAAGGTGAATCAGAAAGTGAGTCAAAAGAAAAGTCACTTCTCTCCGATTCAAAGAAAAGCCACACAATTTAAGCAATGAATCACCCCGTATTGAATTGCGTGAATCAACTTAGAAACATGTTAGTTACTTAAATGCCTTCTAGCCACAGTGTCAGTTTCAATGTATTTTTTTTTATCATGAAGAAAACGGATTATAATTTTCTGACCAAGCAAGCAAATTCGGAAGTGCCGAAGGTTTAAGTAAGGGCTGATATTGACACGACCTGCTGATATGGCATTGCGTAGATTCTTTCTGCACACAGCAGACAGTGTGGCATGGCCATATATTGGCTCTTAATTCAGACAGTTTGTGCATTTCTTAGCACTTTTCTTTCCCACTTCCCACTGAGGAATACCATTGCAGTAAGGTGAATGTGAAAGACAGGGGGCAAAAGAGAGGTAGAGAAAGAGACAGGAAAACACAATGGGACAGATTTACAAAGGAATAGATTCCGGGGTGGGGGGGGAGGAGATGAGCGAGATGGCCGATGACAGTAACAGAGCTTTGGTGAAAGGGTTCCAGAGCCTGTTGGTTTTAGGTCTGTCTGAATAGCCAAGCTGCGCACACACTCTGGCCTCTCTGTGTCCTCCTCTCCCCCTCTGTGTTTACTTAAAGCTGGCATTCCCTTCCTCTCTGTTGGAATCCTCTGTTTCTCTGGTTACTTTCCCTCTTGTCTATGCATGTGTGTGTGTGTGTGTGTGTGTGTGTGTGTCTCTGTGTATGTATGCATTGCCTTAATTGGATGTTACAGTCCACACTATTCAATTATAGAGGAGAGTATAATCTTTCTCTTGAGTCATAATTACCTAAAGCGTTTTACGCGTCTCTCTCTTTCTGTCAAAGTGCTGACCAGGCGTTGGACCGCTTCGCCATGAGGAAATACTACGATGATAAGGTCTCAGCTCTGATGACACCTTCACAGAAGCGGTAAGACCCAAAACATAAGCACGCCCTTCTGTTTGGTAATAGAGCTCCAGCAGTGTGTTTGGCTCCTCATTGACCCACCTCTCCATCCAAACAATCAGATCCCAGACCCAGCTGATACCATACAATTCATTCAGTCCCCATGCTGTTTGTTTACTTTTTGAGCTGACAGCTAGTCATTGTTTATCATTTTAATAGGATCCCATGGTAACCTGATGTAATCGTAAACCTACATATCTCGCTCGCACTCATGGCTCTTGGGCAAAACTGGTTTATCATTTCTGTCTAGTCTCTTTGCTTATCAGTGATAAACAGTAATGATGACAGTTACTGTTTTCTAGAGATGCTAGACAGCAGATTCTGATTTATTTCAACAGAGTCGTGTTGGCCGTTTTCTTTTCCCCCCCCACATATTTAGCATAAGCAAAGCTGATGTGCCATTCTCACCTTGCAAAAAAAGCAAATAAGCCTGTTTTTCCAAAATGCTGAAGTGCTGTCAGGTTTGGAAAAAATATCTTAGCGATATCACTTTACCTGTGAAAAATACATCTTTTTTTTACAGAAGGGTCTGTAATAGAATCAGGGGTATTTACTAGGCAAGGTCAATGTAATGAAAAGATATTATCAAGTTGCATTATGGGTGTTGAATGAGACAACATTTGGAGGCTGACTGTAGTGGCTAAACGACAGGATATCTTGGCTTCAATGAACAATGACATTGTTCTTTTTATATCTCACTTTTCAGTCCCCCTTCGCATTGAATATGTAATACTAAATCACTGAAGCAATACAAAGTCTTGTGTAATGTTGATATCCACCTCCGCTTTCCTCTCAGGTACGTTTGGATCCTCAACAGCCTGCTAAGCGGATCCATGAAGATCAATGCCTCCCCCTTGTTCATGCACTGCGTCATCCTTCACGGGATTCCAGATTTCAACTCCGCAAGAGGTTAAACACATATTGTTTATCACTGTATATAGTTTCAAAGAAAATACCATCACTTCTAGCATGGCACAAAGAAAGGAATTCGGAGACAGCCACATCAGAGTTCGAGGGGTAAACAAAAGTGGAGTCTGATTGGAACCGTGTCTCTCTTTTTCCAACTCTCACAAGCATGCTCAAACAGATAGAGGTTGTTTACATAAACAGAACTGAAGAAATGAACTTCCCAGTTCCAAGTGAAACCATGGGAACACACACATGCGCATTTTCGTGTGTACACGTAAATTGCTGTTTTCACTAATTTTACTGAAACAACAAAAAGGTTTTCATCACATCGTGGAGCTCAAATCCCTTTCTCACAGCAGCAGCTTATCACACTTCAGCTGTGAGCAAAACAAGCCAGGAAGCATCTCCTGAATATTTTAGCTAACTGGTTTCTCGAGGTCTTGATAAGAAGGAACCTGTGACTAACATTTTGAAAACACTTTGTCCTTTTTTTTATATATAGTGTGCTGTCCTTACATAAAGGTCTACCAGGGAATGCAAGCAGTGTATTCATCTGGAGTCTAGTAAGTAGCTTACACATGTGGTACTGTAATTTGAACATTATAGTTTACTTCAAAGTATGTTGGAAGGCTTTAAAGCAGTTTTCTGTTTTAGTTAGTTTAATGTTAATTTGAATTAGTTACTGCTTTCTGTAAATATCTGTAATTGCTTCCACACTCTGGCTCCATGCGACAGACTTCTCTGTTGTTTTTGTTTAAGTCACATTGGTCCAGGCCACAGAGACCGTGTATGCATCATGCTGGAGCCTGCGCAGCTCCTAAAAGGGGACATCATGGTAGGGAAAAAAAACAAACTGCGTTTTCAGAAGTTGCGAAATCTGTGCTTTTGTATTCATCGTGACATTTGTTTGTTTTGTCTCTCGTAGATTAAATGCTATCATAAAAGTGAGGTGACTTCAGAGCGTGAGGTTATTTTCCGGGTGCAGTTTCACACGGGAGCAGTACAGGGTTACAACCTGATGTTTGAAAAAGAGGACATGGAGACTGCCAACAAAGGTAGACCTAGAAAAAAAAATCCCATGAACAGATCTCATCACCCCACTGATAGTAAACAGCAACTCCTCAACTCTGCACAGCATCTGCGAGGTTCAGCTTGAACTTAATTTAGACATGCTGCTTTTAGACCAATAATTTGGTTTCCCCAAACATGTTACAATTACCGAGAGAGCTGCAAACTAACAGCAACTTTCATCTTACTGGTTCTAGCTCTCATTTATGCACTTCTCTCCTTTGTGCTGTCAATTCAGATCCCAGATTTCCAGATTATGGTAAAGTGGAGCTGGTTTTCTCCGAGGGACCAGAGAAGATCCCAGGTAGACTTCTAACTCTTTATCTTTATTTAAAATTACTATAGGGAGTAGTAGGAAAATTTGAAAACCAGATACAATGTTCTCTTCTACTTTTTTACGTGCTGTCCTGTCCTCTGGTCTTCTCCCTCTGCCCCCTGATGAGAAGGGAAATGTAGTGTGAAGTGTGTGCTGACAGAGAGGCAAAGAAGCACAGCATGAGCTGCAACAGAGGCCCCACAAACTATGTGGGGCCTCTGTGCAGGTCTGGTATACAATGAAATGTATATATTTCTATTGTCTGCTCTGTTTTTGATTAAGTCTTTTGGTCATCAGCCATATTGTGGTGGCACTTTCTATTACAGCTTGGTAATAATGTGGTTCCTGAGGGGTAATAAGAAGGTAATAATATGGAAATAACAAGTTATTAACACTTAAATACAAGTATACCTAGTAATAACTAGGTAATATGTTCTGTCAACAGTGGTTATACTTGAGTAATATTAAACTGATATTTACATATTTAGGAAAGAAGTGTGGAAACAAACTGCATTGGTTGACAGCACTACTTAGTAATAAAATAGGGCTATAAGTTATATAATAACAATATAATCACCTTCTAGGAATAACATAGTAACATCTGAGCATGTGAATTTTTATATACTGAATACTAATATTAGTTGATTGTGCTTTGTTTCTCCTCTAAGGTAGCAGTTTAAATATTGTTTTTGCCGCTGTGGCTAATGACGTGGACAATGAGCAGTAGTTTATGTGTAATAACCAGCAATCATGAGTGTAAAATACAAAACTTCACATTTTTAGTAATGTTTCCTGCATGTAAACCTAGGACTCCAAAAATATGTCAGTATTTGCTAGATGTAAGTAAATAATAATGACTCAAGCGTGGGTTTATGCTATACAGATTATTTGTTGCTACACTAATAGAATACAGGCCATGGTTCTGACAAGAGTTGAGTAAATGCAAGAAGAAAATGAGCACCCTTTAACATCCTGACCATATGACAGCTCAGCTTGGCTGCCTTTTAATAATAAAACAGTTTCTCTGAATATGAATTTGCGTTTTCATTTGTAATAGCATTCAGCTTGTTTGAAGTTACATATGCTACCAAGGTTACCAAGCTGTAATAGAAAGAGCTACCAATAATATTTTTGCTGATGATTTGGGGTCTTAAATAAAAACCTTAATTTTATTTTATCTTAGTTTGTAGTCAGCCCACAAATTAAATAAAATAGTTTCTTTAAAAGGCAGCACGGTGGTTAGCACTGTTGCCGCACAGCAAGAAGGTCCTGAGTTCAATTCCACCATCAGGCCGGGGTATTTCTGTGTGGAGTTTGCATGTTCTCCCCGTGTTTGCGTGGGTTCCCTCCGGGTACTCCGGCTTCCTCCCACCATCCAAAGACATGCAGCTTGTGGGGATAGGTTAATTGGATAATCCAAATTACCACTAGGTGTGAAAGTGAGTGCGAATGGTTGTCTGTCTCTGTGTGTTGGCCCTGCGACAGACTGGCGACCTGTCCAGGGTGTACCCCGACAGCTGGGATAGGCTCCAGCCCCCCCCCGCGACCCTGAAAAGGATAAGCGGAAGTGAATGGATAGATGGAGTTTCTTTAAAATTTAAAAATAAAAATGTTCAGAAATGACATGGCTTTCCTGCTATCAGATTAATGAGAAGGGTCAGTGCTACTTTCCAGTCACTTTACGATATATATGACACTACAGCCAGCTTAACATAGCATGCAAACTGGACAGTAATGTGTGTGTTTGTTTTTTGGGGTTTTTTTTATTCCAGGTGCTGACAAGTGGAAAAATGGAGGAGATGTTATTGTGGACTACAACACAGCAGATCCTCTAACTCGCTGGGACTCGTACCAGAACATCTGTGATGGCGAAGGTACTGTTGTGATGCCTCAGTGGTCTTTACATGACTCACAAGACTAGTATTCATCCAACTTTATTTCCTTATCATTTTCCCAGCTTGCAGTGCATTCTTTCTCTTTTACATTTACATGAACACATGCACCCTTTTTTTTTTTCCCTCTCTTGGTTATTAACCCCCCTTGACAGGGCCTGTTGTGCATGTTAGTGAGTGGCTACAGCGTGATCGCAATAACATCGACGCAGTCACCACTACATGTTATGGGTGTTTCTATAGGAGTGGGACTTCAATCCAAGTTATGACACTTTCGAAGCTAAACTTACCTTTTAGACTTCAGGGTGATGGAGATGGCATGGAGTGTGTCTGTGTGAGGGAGAGGGAGGATTGTTGTTGTACGCAGGAAATGCTGGGTTCAAAGGAAGAGCAGTCAGTTCTCAGGAGATTTCTGTTTTGTTGTTTCATGAAATGAAAGGCATGCTTTAACCCACTCACACATACACACTCTCACTACCGCCCACACACATACACACGCACATATATATATATATATGTGCGGGTATATATACATTCTCACACACACACACACACACACAGAGCCACCCTGTCAGGGCGTCCCGTCCTAGCTGTGGTTGTTGCTCTCCACTCGACCACAGAATTCACAACAACCTCCCAGAATAGAGCAACGTGGTAGTGGCATTAAAACACAGATCCACCCTGTTCCAGAATTCATTGAGTGTTTTTATAAGCTAAGTTCAGCATGCCTTTTTTTTTTTTTTTGCTTTCATTTGAAAAACTCCGATAGATTTCTTCATGCTCACTTGTGGGAATGCAATAAAAACACAACCACTCAAATTTAAGAATTCATCAAAGCAAAGCAATGACAACAACAAAGAAGCATTTTTTTCTATTGCCTCGATTCCCGAGCATTCATGTGGGATATTTACAGCCTTATTTTTCTCATGTAAACGCTACATTTGAGAAGCAAGACTAGGAGCTTTGTTGGAATTCTACATCCACTTACCACCCCGTCTTCTGGCAGGACTAGTTTACCTCTGTGAGGCTGTCACTCGGAGCTTCTTCAGGAGGAGGAAGTCTAGGAAACGTTTGCCACTTTAGTGCTAATATTTTGAAAAGAAAACCTCATTTACTTCAGTGGCTTTTCTTCAATCGTCAGTGTGTGTTTATCTCCTTGTGTGAATTGATGGCTAACAAAATTGTTAATTCAAGAAAGGTTGTTGACTATTTATTTATTTTTTAAATGTATGTGGTGGCAGTGTTGGGGTTTTTTGTTTTTTTTTGTTTTTTTAAATTTAAATAGAAAGGCGGATATCCATGGAAATGTCTCCTCTTTGCTGTAAATAATCCAGCATTTTTCATTGGACTTTTTCCCTAATTAAATGCACTTCTGTATAATATGGTCACAGCAACCAATATATAATGTCCTAATTATAACATAGAATACAAATAGTTCAAAAATGTTAGTCCACATTAAATGAAAGCAGATCCTGTAAAAGTTGATTAAATGGTTTTGGAAAGGTTTTGAATGATACTTTGATACTTGAAATCCTCTGACAAATTAACTAAAAAAATGGATAGATGTCTTTTTTTTTAAATTTCTTTTTAAATCATAGACGGTTACATTTTGTTTTTGTCTTCTTCTGAAGTGATGATTTGGACTTGAGGGTGAAGTGTCAAATTAACTATGGAGCAAGCTGTGTTATTTGCCAAATTACATTCACTTTATTTTAAAAATAAGCTACAAAATGCACAAATCCTATAAAACTGTTTAAAAGGTCAAGTTCAGTGACATATTAGTTGAGTGTCTAGTGTTTCTTTCCTCTGTAAAGTTGAGCATCTTAACATGATGGGAGATTGACTCATATTTGGAAGAATCGCATGAACTTTAATTTTCAACACTTGTGCATTGGTTTTATGAAGCGTGGAGAATCTCAATTTAACTAAGTATATTGAATTTTAGGAAAGACTAGCATCAGATATACACCTATAAAATGAAACCTTTGACTTAAGGCACTGAAAGACCATCTCTCTTCTGTTTCTGATTACTGTGTTGACCATGTCAACTCCAAAACTAAGAAAATAAAACTTTCCTCATGGTGAGATACTGCTAGGGTTGAGTATTGTTCAATAATAGTCATTATTTGTTCATCTCTTTGTACAGTGGAATTTAAAGTGATTCCCTGTGTGCGGCAGTATACAGATCGTAGGCACATGCAGAAGGCTGGGTGGAAGCAAATGAGGATGCTCATCATCATTATGTGTTTGACTCGCATTTTTGGCATTCGTGGGGTGCAGGATGGTAGTAACTGAGAAGGAATGGAAAGGGTTGGGTAATTGCATAGGCATACACAACCAGACCTCCTCCTGTGATACAAAAGCAGCTGGAGGAGCAGTCCTGGTTTCGCTGCTTTCGTGCACTGTAATTGGTAGATTATTCAGAGACTGACCATACCACAACAGCCAAAATGATGAATGCTTGATGTAAATGGTTTGACTGATTTTCTTAGGTTTGCTACCTAAAAACACGTTTGGTGAACCATCTATGGCTTTCTTAATGTCAAGATTGGTAAAACTGTTTTGAAAACAATGCGTGAACCCCGTAATTGGGTTTGAGGCACATCTGTTTCTTGCCTGCATTGTGCATGAGGGCATCGGGCGTGTAATTTCACGACACACAAGAGCAAAAGAAAAACAAACTTGGCTGCCACTTTTCGTGAAATTTGCCCCGAGGTCCCTGCAGACGCTAATGACTGCTTTAATTGAAAAGTGTCTTTTTGAGGAGCGAAAATTTCTTGAAGTACAAGAATGTTGTTTTCATTCTTTGATCTTCTCTGGCCTGCCCTCTCTCTTTTCTTTCATTCCCTGATTTTGTTTTTTCTTCTTCCCCCTCTTCTCTCCCCTATGGGGTAGTCCCCTAACGCAAGGCAAGAGGTTGAGGCGGGCTGGTTTCCTCCAGCCCGCCTCAGCTCCTTAGTCCCGCCTCACTTGTTTACATTCCTCTGCCCTTATTTGGAAAACTCAAGGTCTCCCCTCGCCACCACCCCAGCCCTCCCTCTTCCCTTGTATAGAGTGCAAACACCTTCCTGGCAGTGAAAGAAAGCAGGGCCAACTTATTCGAAGTCTCTGAATTTGCTCCTTACGATTACCTGCGTGTTAAAAACAATGTCTGCTCCTCTGTGCATTCATCGCCTGTTCAGCTCTTCAAGTTTTATTTCACCGGAGGCTAGGATTGTCTTGTTTGCTTACCTGGCAGGGACCGTGAAGGTAAGAGATTTTATTCTGCAGCCAAATGGGTGGCCATGAAGGAGGAGGCAAGGTGTGTGTGGGGGGGGTGATGATGAGAGGGATTGATGAAGAAAGATGGCTAGTATTCAGATTCAAACCCGCTTAAACCTTAGTAGAAGGAATTTCCACTAAGACTGGGGGGGAAAAATCCCAGCAGCACATGCCTGAAAGCAGTGTTAAAAAGTGCATTTTGTGTGACGGGAGGGACAAATCATGCAGAGAGAGGGAGGGGGGCTTTTATCATGCATGTCTGGCATTCAAATCCTCTGGTTGTGGATTGACTGAAAAGCAAGTACTTTAAAGCAGTAGGCTAAGGAAGAATTGTAGGAGTCATGTTCCCTGCTCTCTTTTGTTGTAGCGGAGGGAGAGTGACAGTGAGACGGCAGTTCTGCTTACTTGGCAACATTGTTCCCTCACCCTTGGAATTCAACTCCAGACCTCATTTTGCAAGATGTCTAGCATGGCTGAAACCAGACTTTTCTATTGTCGTGCATGCCGTGATTTAGCTCGGCCTTTCAAAATGACTGACCTCTTGAGATTTATCTGTTACTTCTGAGGATTAAGGAGCTTGTTTGGACATATGCTGAGGGTCAAGGGGCAAGAGCGAGGGAGTTGGGTGGCTTCATCACAGCTGGGTGAGGAATGCAGGGGTCAGAGAAGATCCACAGCTGTCCGACTGTTGCAGCAGCAGATAGAAGACTTCACATCTCATATATAATCTATATAATGAAGAACACCTTTTGCCTGTTATACACGCTACTCTACTACTGCTACTACTAAACAAGCACTCTAACAGTTGGCCTATTGGGAATGGATGAGTGGAATATCTTTAGTTGAAGTAAGTTTAGATTACAGAAAAAATATGTGGTTGAGTCTACATAACATTACACTTTTTTCCCAACACATCTAATTTAATGGCTTGTCTCAGTTCAGTATTATAAGTCACATCTCTCTCTTCTCGTACTCTGTGTTGTAGTCTCTGTTGTCATGGTCATGTGAGGCGTGAGTGTTTGGCGTCTGTAGCGAGTCTTCTCGTTAACAGAGTCTTCTCTTGTCTGTGGTTTCTTGTCCCGTTTGTGCGTCTCTGCTGTTTGTGCGTCTCTGTGTGTGCCCATACCAGCTGACTGTATGAAGCGCCGCATCTCTTCTGTTTTGCAGCACCACGATCTCAAGGCCTAACACAGGACAGGACGGCAAACAAGAGGAGCCCCACCAGAGGAGACGTCGCGCTGGCCCAAGGGCCGCGCACAACCTCCGCAACCTCTAGCCCTGACCACAGTGACCACGCTCTCTCTGTCAGTAGTGACTCAGGCTTATCTAGCACTTCCCTGTGGGCGGACAAACCCACGCCTGTCGCCAGTGCTACCACCACCACCACCACCACCACCTCCGTCAAAGCTAACCAGGGACCAAGTCAGCAGGAAAAGGTCCAGCTAAAGCGCCTCCTGAGTGGTTTTGGCCTTGAGGATCCAGCACTGGAGGAGATGACTGACGAAGGCGCTAGAGTGGGCGTCCAGCAGGTAGTACCAGCACAGGTGCACATCAATGGAGACCCACAACCCCGAGAGAGGGAAACAGACATTCTTGATGATGAAGTCATTACAGGTCACGATCTGCACAGTGTGGACAGCTTAGGAACCTTGTCGTCATCGTGCCACAAGAGCAGCCAGAACTCCCTGCTGTCAGATGGCTTTGGGAGTCCCGGAGGAGAGGAGCAGCAAAGCCAAAGCCAGCACCACATCCACCATATCGCACCTCATCCTATCGAGGACTATGAGAGATCCTATGCTGAGGCTAGAAGGGGCTGTCTGAGCTACAGGAGCAACTCTATAGCCTCCTCTAATCCCAGCAATGCCCCTGTACCCCAGCAGCATGTCTACAGACAGGGAAGCTATTCCACACAGTCCTGGGTTCGGCAGCAGCAAATGGTTGCCGCGCAACACTTTACCTATATGCCAGAGGATGGAAACGATGCAGATCGATTCCACCGGAACAAACAGGGTGGTAGTCTACCTAAAGCAGGCCTGCCCACTGAACCACAGGGCCTTACCAGGGACTCCGCAGCAGATCTTATTAGAAACGCAGCACCCCACAAAGAACAAACGTCGATAAACAACAACAATAACAACAAACGAGATGAGGAGTTCAAATCTCTCACGAAGGACATCGACAACTCCATCGACCAGCTCAATCAGCTGATCATGGACCTGGATCCCACGTTTGTGCCGAGCCACGGCAGCTCCATTAAGAGAAAAGGTGGAACACCGGTTAACGGCTCGGTCGGCAAATGTTCAAACGGCATCAACCTCAGATTCAGCGATAATAACTCAGCAGACCTGAAAAGCACACAGCAGACAGGTAAGATAGTCAGTCTGGGTGTGGTGGTGGTGGTGGTGATGGTGTTGATGTGGTGTTGTCCTGGAAAAAAACGTGTGACTAATCTCAGACAGGAAGTTGTTTGCCTTGATACAGCAAATAAACACAGGAAAAAAAAATATAAGCAGCAAGACCTATTTCATCCCAAGTTGTTTTTCTCCAGCACCATCCGCTTTTCTTCCACTTCACTCAAGAGCGAACATAACAAAGCACACCTTCTCTCCCCTTCCCACCTGGCGTGTTTTAGGGGCAGAAATAGCAGGGTTGTTGCCAGGTTTTCAGATGTTTTCAGATATTTTCAGAGGAAAGAGCGCTGTCCTGACTTGTTTTTAGCTGTGTGTTTAGCTATCTGAGGGCGGGATCAATGTGGTACATGAAGACAGACAGAGCAGCTGTCGTCCTCTCTTCTGAACCTTACCGTCTCAGTGTTTGTTAATAGAGATTTCATCGTGTGCACACAGATATGTCCACAATCAGTGACTATCGTGCACCGAAAGCTCGTTGTTGTGTATAGATGTTCAAAGCACCACATTTGAAATGTGCACTTCATTCCTTCATTTAACATTAATCATCTTTATTGCGTGCCGGTTGTAGTCAGCATCACGCTTCCATCTTTTCTTTTGAGTTCTTATCCATGATTCTGTGACGCTGAAACATCTGCTTTGATTGTTGTTAGACTTGCTGAGCAAACACGGGTTATGCAACACGATGGCTATAGTATCTACAACGATAAAGTTATTTCCTCTTTCTTCAAGTTGGAACTGATTCCTGGAGTCATGCTGAGATTCTTGAAAAGCTGCAAAAGAATTCACATTATCTCCTTCCGTACCTCTCTGCTTCTTTCTACATCTGTAAAATTTAATAGAGCCTAACATTTCTGATAAATATATTCAGAAACCAGAAAAAAAACATACAGCATTTTTTTTTTATTAAAATGCAACATTTTTATTCATTTAGTGCAATTTTACTAAAAACTAGTAATGCAGAGGTAATTCAGAAAGCTATCTACGTGGATAAATCACAGCATGCATGCGTGGTTGTAGGAGGGGGGTGCAAAATAGGGAGGCCTGAGGAATTTCCAGAAGAGAAACAAGTCAGCCCGCAGGCGATGTTTCTTTCCGTTTGATTCAACAGGCATACCTGTCTGCACATATCCACTACATGGGTGCACCATTCCAAGTAAAAATAAATAAATAAATAAAAATGCCAAAGGCGCTAACTTTTCTAATTTGCAAATAACCTGTGGGAAGCATAAGAGTGTTTGTTTATAAAAGTTCTTCACGATATATAGGATGTCTGTTTAAAGTTCATGCTTTGGGCCTTGTTTTTTGCACTTTCGAAGTTGCATCTAGGATCTATGCAGCTAGACGTCTTTTTTGCTTGTGTTCATCATGTTATTGCTTGTAGCTTCCATGCCGTTACTCTTTTAAGCATAACATTAGCTGTTTTTACACCTTAACGGAGTTAAAAGGCGTAAAAAGAATATTAGGGCTAAGGAGAGAAGTTGTGTTTTTTTGCTTATAGTGTTAACTAAAAATGATCATCTGAAATTCATTATTAGCCTGGTCAAGTGACAAGCAACATGAAAAGGCATTCATCAACATAATTCCAACATGGCACAAACTGCCTTATCGGTTATTGTCTAGGTATCCCTCCACAATACTGTAGATAATGTATTATACTTCCCATCCCATCCTTACTCTTGAAGTCATGACAGGTTGCAGAAATAATGGTCGATATGGTACATTTTTCCACGAACACGATCGAGCTGTTTTTTGTTTGTTCATAAGCAGAGAGTGCTTGCTAGCGCTGTCCTTAGACGTTAAACGTGACAAAACTATTGAGGAAAAAACGCCGCGTATATATTGTTTACCATGACTCTGGTTTTACGTGGCCTATCAACACAATTTAAAAACTGGTATATATCACATTGTTGCTTTGTCATCTTAAAGTGGTCATGTGATTGGCTTACCACGTCTAAGATATTCTTCCTCAGTCAAACAGCAACACTCATGCGATTGTTTTGCCCCCCTTAGCTCCAGGTGTTGTGCCAAAAAGTGATCATCTGCCAGAAAGTGATTGTCGTCTGCGGGAGCGCGCGCAGCCGCTGAAAGCTGTAGCGCCCAGATTACTTACGTAGTCAGCTACTTCCATGCAACTGATATAAGGTGCGGTCACCTGAACACAGTTTCAACCGTCTGTTTGTTGAAAAATAGTAACGCGACCTCATTTTCTTGTTCGTAATGGCAACGGCGTTGTAACGATAGGAATTAGTTAGATTACTCGTTACTGAAAAAAGTAACGCCGTTATTCCCATCACTGTTAAAGTGGTTTAACAAGCAAAAAAAAAATCATCTGAAAATGATCAGCTACAAGGACTAGAACATAAGGGGGGAAAAGCAGCTAATGTCCAAAGAAAAACTTTAAAAGACCTTCAGAAAGCCTGGAGAACTATTCAAGACCATATTACAAATTTGGCCGCCTAGAACGAAAAATATAAAGAAATAAGGGGTGGCTCAAGAGTTTTGCAAAGTACTCTACATAGACCTGCAGTAAGAAGAAATAATGTCATCTATGCATACAGCTCTGTCTGTGTCATCTGTAGATCAGGCAAAGTGATTAATGAGGCCAGGCATTAGCATTCTTCAGGCCTGAGAGGTCAGAACTCACTGGGAGGGCTCAAATTAACACCCTGGTGTTGAGTGGCCACACTCTTCAGAGCAGTCACAACACTGAACACCCTTCACCCCGAATACACAATGAACACCATCTAGCTAGACCTCCGGCATTCCTCAGCTGTCCACTCAAAACATTACACAAGTGGCAAACCTTTTCACTTTTGTGCATGCCCAAATTCAGGTGTAACACATTCCCAAACTAATTGTGTTATCATAATATATAGTTATTCCTGTGCTATACTGTGTCTGATTTAAGGAGGCTAAGTAAGATGTAATTAAAAACTACCAACATGACAGAGGTGAAGACTGGAGGTTCCATTAAACTGCTTTGATATTGAAGAAATTTGCCATTTGATTCATTGTAATCAGAAAAAAAAGTGTTAGAAATACTGTGATTACTCTGTGTAACCATACTGCTTCAAAAAGTTTTTTAGGAATTCAGTTTAGACAAACCCTGTCTGCACTGTGCGTACTTTCCTCAAAGGTACCAAAGGTCAAAGCACCACTGTTTCTCATTGGTGTCTTTAAGGCACTTCACTTCCTTAAAAGCAGTGATGCATGTAAATCTGTTAACATTTAATGACCTTCTTGCTGCTGTCTACCTGTGTGTATGCAGCTGTCCAATCCAGTGACGGACGAGTGGGCATAACACAGACTCTGAGTTGCCAAGGAAGGGACGTCATAGATCATTCAGGCTTCTGTAACTCAAGATGGGCTGAAACAGAGGAGTACAGAGGCCAGCAGAGATGTCCCCCCTGTGTGCCACAGTCCCAGGTAGATACAGCACATGTGTGCAGTATATTTAAATGACCTCTTTCCCTCTTAACTTTCAGTTCCGTCATACATACGTGTGTAATGTTTGTTTCAGCATTCCATATTGTGTCGAAGTGACAGTGCGGATTACAGATCCAACGGCCCAGATGTAGATAATAGTGACATACCTCCACCCACTCCTGCATTCCCCATCTCTCCACCAACACCTTATGGTGAGTACACTGCAGTTCAGTTTTCATACATGTACTAAAGGCCTTAGGGAGATGTTTGCAATAATCTAGATGCCTACCACCATAGACAAATTGGAATAACGACCAACCAGCCCTCTGATACAAATGCAGTTTGGCACCCATGTGATTTCCACCTGTGTCTGCTTGTGCAGTGTGAGAATAACATAATATTCAAGTTATGGTCTGTTCCCTGCCTGCTGGATGCTTTACTCAGATGCACCCCTCACCCAATCCATTACTTCCAGTATTGAGAATGTGACTGATTTGTGTCGTGTGCTCCATGTGAATACAGGCAGCGGTGGACGATGATCCTACCAGCGTGGGGAAACAGCTTATTTGTCTCTGTAACTGTCACCGGATTTCTCAGCGCAGTTGATAATGTGTGTTGTCCCATGCTCATGTGCTTTGGGTTTTCAGTGAAAATCTTCTCAGAAGTGACTCACAACAGGAATACTCCATCTCCCAGCATGCAATCTTTTGGAGGCTACAGAACCGACCACGGTGGGTTCTTGAAAGTTCTTCAAACTGAGCTTGTTTTTGGGGTTTTTTTGTCCATTTTCTGAGAAATTAAAATGAAATGACAGAAAAACAACACAACCATGCAAACAATAATAATATATATGTATGTTTTTTAGCATGTTTTCATTACAAAAGAGACAGGACAGGCATTTTGGATTTTTTCTGCGTTATATTATAATAATGCTTGCATTGTTTTCTGTGCAACATCAGCCGTTTTGAGACAGATGGTAAAAGTTGTCTCGAAAGCAGGGAGATTCCTAACCATTGTCTGCCCTTCATGGTTGGTTTTTAAAGAATGTCTGCATGGTCACGACCTGCACAGAAAACCCCTTATTTGGGACATAACTGTGTTGTTTTTTATATTAAAATCTTTTTTTTTTCTTCATGTTTTACTTTGGTCTTTATCCAGTGCAGAAAAAAAAATCCAGACTGTGAGATTGTTTTTAGAGACGGATGGATGGAGTTTAAGAAAGAGTGCATTTATAGCACTTTGTTCCTACAGGCCTGGTGGACTTTCCAGAATTCTTAAATGTTACCTTTTTTATATTTACTCTTTGTCATAGAGCTCTCTCAAAACTATGAAACTGATTTAAACGTCAATCTAAAGTCTGGTGTTTGATCCAATACAGAGATAAAATAGATCAAACCCGTTTGTTTCCATAGAGATCTACAGTATGTCTAAAGGTTGTAGGTCCTGGGAGCAGATCTGTGTCCCTGCTGTGCCTCTTACTACCTCAGATATTCAGGCAAGAATCGCTGCATTCAGCCCTGCCACATCTCCATGGTTACTGTGGGTCAGGAAGAAAAACAACTTCTCCTCCCCATGAAAGTGTCTCTGTGTACACAAGTGGAAATGGGGACAAGAAGAAACCAGTTACTCTTTCAGCTTTGCACCTCTTGTTTCTATAAACCCAGAGAAAACTTGCCTGCAAAGACACAGTTTGAGTTTTTGGGGATGTCAGTGTGCCCAGACTGACTGAAATAAAGCTTTAGGTAATTGTTGGTGTAGGCGTTTAATTTGTAGCTACCGTTAAGTCTTATTTGCTGAACACCTGGGTGGGTATAAGGCCATACGAACAGTTCTGGTTACATTTCAACTACAATTGTAAGTATTTGTTACTTGAATGAACACCAACCTTTTTCCCTGTGATTTATTTCACGTGTTGCAGAAATTTTCTTTTAAACTTTTCAGAGCTGCTTTTTCTTTTCTTTTCTTTTTTCTTTTGCAGCTTTCCTCTCCATACTTATCCCTGCTTATGTTTATGTTCTTTTAAAATTATAAAATGCATACCTTGACTCGGACTCTGTGCAGAAATGTGCTTTCTAACATTCTGCATTTCGTCTTACACAGAACCCAGGGAATATTCAGAGATCAACCATTTCGGAGTGGAGAGTTTGCCAGACCCCTCCATTAACTGCCACAGGACACAAAGTTCCTCATACTCTGCCTCTATTGTTGGGAGCCTTCAGCAGACAGACAGGTAGAGCTCTGACTTACACAAAAACTCCAAGCACCTTTTTTTTTTTTTAGATCCTGTGTTAACACCAGCAGTAATAAAATGCTCCCTTAATCTGTTTTTCCCCAGTTCAAACAAGAACCAGCACTGGCCAGAGCATCCTGTCCTGAGCCACCACTCCTCTTTGAGTAGCTACCCCTCTGCAAGACAACCTCTGCCACACTCCGTGTCACTGGACTATGGCCACCACTCTCCTCCCCTTAACCACCCCCACATCCACCCTGCCCCGAATGCTCACAGCTCTCCTCGAAGCAACCAGCGAAGCCATATGGCTAACTATACTCTCAACCATAGTCCTGCTCAAAGCTTTGAGGAACAGGATGACTCGTGTCTCGGCTATGGCGCAGACTGTCCAAACCTGGACAGGGATCTTTTACCCTCAATGGATGGGCAGAATCAGTTAGCACAAATGCAGCCTCCACTTCTGCCTGAAAAGAAGAGGACGTCAGATGGGGAGCATTCGCTGGGAACAGCCTCTCCAGCCCTTAGTGGATTCTCAAGTCCCCACAGTGGTAGCTCCCTGAGTATTCCTTTCCCTAACATCTTGCCTGACTTGTCAGCTCAGGCACCAGGCACAGCCTCACCTCTGCCAGGTAAGCTAGGGTCTGCTAAAGAAACTGAAAGCCTCGTGGGTGTCATACGGCTCGTTGAGTGATTTTTGTTGTTTTCTTTGTCTGTGTATTTTCCAGATGTGCTAGCCAACAAGCAGGTTACTGTAAAATTTGTGCAGGATACATCAAAATTCTGGTACAAGCCAGACATCTCAAGGGATCAAGGTAGGTGCCAAATGTAAACACTTTTTTTGTTAAGAAAATTCTCGAGCTACTTCAATCATTGTTTCTCTCTCTTCAGCTATTTCAGTCTTGAAAGACAAGGAGCCAGGCTGCTTTATTGTGCGGGACAGCCACTCCTTCAGGGGGGCCTACGGTCTGGCTATGAAGGTGGCTACACCCCCTCCCTCAGTTCTTCAGCAGAACAAAAAAGGTATGGTACATGTGGGTGATTAAAAGACGGCATGAGCACTTCAACATTTGGGAAAGACATATTTGCTGGCTTTTTATCTCTGTGTGTTAAATATTGAGTTAAATTCTGTGTGAATAACTTTGCGTAAGACAATGGAAGTGGGTGGAAGCGATTCTAATACAGAAATCCCAACAAGCAAAGCAATCCAACACTTAATTTTATTAAATACAGTTCTGTTCAGTTCAGTTTTATTTATATAGAGCCAAATAACAACAACAGTCACTTTAAGGTAAACACTTGGCAACAGTGGAAAGGAAAAACTCCCTTTAAACAAGGAGAAATCTCTGGCGGTCATCTGCTGCGACCAGTTGACCGGTCCTTCTGCTTTGAATAATCGTGCAAAGGTAACCTAAAGCTCCCTTGGAATGTGCAATATACTTTAAGTGGATCATTCGGGTCAGTTTGTATTTGTATTGTACATAACACATACACAACATACATAAATATCTCTGGGAAATAAACATACATCACAGTATTACAGAATTTCATTGATAGTTAAGATATCAGAGATTGGTCCAGTGGTCTGGACAATCCTGGGAATGGTGCATAGCATAAGCACAGACAAAGCCATCTTCAGTTACAGCCCACTGTGCGCACCATCACAGTGGAACCTAAGAGTCCCTCTCTCCCTCTGCTTGTGAGTGACCTCCTGTCTTTCTGTTTCTCTCTCCTGGGCATCATCATCACGATGCCAAAGGGACCCCTATTGCCTGATACTCTTAGATGTACAGCTAACGTTTCACTCATTAACAAAAGATGTGCTGGGTCTGTAAGCCTGCTATAATCCCAGTGTCTTCTTGTGCAAGTGCACTTTCCCACATACTGTAACTCTCTTTCTGAGAAGTCTGTCAGTCCCACAACTGAAGTCAAAACAAGATTTTTGTTTGGTCATCAACTTCCTGGTTTGTTGGTTTAGCATATTTAGAAAATAGGCTAAAGTTTGTTTGTTTTTTTCTTTGTTTGTTTCTTTGTTTTTTTGGTAACAAACACGCAGTCTCTAGAGGACTCTGGTCAAACATTCTCTGGATTGTTTCCACATGTAAGGAAGTACTGACCGAATTACAATACAGACCCAATTTTCTTATTTGGAAAAGGAAAGGAAAGAACACTAAACCCCACACAGTGTGTCAGGAAAAAGTCTGCTTATTCTGAGGGGCACAAAGGATGCCCTTATGCCCTGTCTGCAGTCCTTTCATGTTCCCTTCTCCCCGATTCACACCTGCCCTTTTGTTTGATTTCACCCTTCTTCAATCTAACAGCACCTGTGGTGACATCATGACACAAACCATCTCCAGACTTTGAGCTTTGGGTATTGTGACTGCTTATAAGTGTGAAACCCAACCCACTTTGTGGAGCAGGCTTTTCTCCAAGCTTTTGTATCAAGACATTCCTCACATACGCTCATCCAGCCCCTTCAGAAGAGCTTCTGTTGAATCATAATCCACCTAATCTCTCTAGAGAATGAATGTAGCAATTTAATGTGTTTGACGCAACACTTAAAGGCTGGGAAATTATGTGTGGTACTGAGATAACTGCTATGAGATGTTATGCAAGTCAGAGTAAGTGTAGAGCAGAGGTTAATTTGTTGGTTTGCATGCCACATAGAGCCCAATTTTATGTGAAGTGGGTCGGAAAAACCTTTTACTATAACTCATATGTTTATGTTCTTTTTTTTCTTTTTGTGTAAAGACGTTTCTGGAAAATGTTTGCATTTCTTGAACTGTCCCTTTACAAAAATGATGATGAACAAGTTTAAATTTTAAAAAGCGCAGTTTTAACAATATGTTTCATTAGCTATGAGTTCCTAATGAAAGATCACAACAGATTTCCATCATCTTTGACTATTTTGGAACTAGTAATTTACTTCTCTGTAATGCGAACAACGAGGAATAGCAGTGCAGACGAGTATTTTTTTTTATTCAGAAAGAAAGAAAAAGTGATAATTAATGACTTCCCTGCAGTTTTCAAACTTGCCATAGGCCAGACAGGATTCTTGGGCAGGCTCCAGGGGCACCAAGTTTTACACCCCCAATTCTAGATTTTCAAATACAAGAAAGTTTGCTGAAAAGAAAGTATACTATTCTAGCTAGTTACGTATTTCTTCTTTCTTTTTCTAACAGGAGGAGATTTGGCCAATGAATTAGTGCGCCACTTTCTGATTGAGTGCACACAGAAAGGAGTGCGGCTGAAGGGTTGCCCCAATGAGCCATATTTTGGTAAGACTTTTACATGGTTAGCAAACATCAGTGACACCATCTGGATTTTTGGCTACACTACAGAAATTGCATTGTACCACCACCAGTAGAGGGCAGGAGAATTTCATGAACGCCAAATAATGATAGATCATAAACTGTGATAGACTGGAATTTACCCATACAGTGTTTCATGGTTTATGTCTGATTTCTGTGGCATTTTTTTGTGCCCCGCTTTCTTCAAATATAGCAACTATTGAAGATATATATTCAAATTAAGTGTTCCACTGATGAGAATTTTATTTTATCGTGGTGATAGAAGTTTTTCTCTGTTGTTTTTTCTCCTTCTTTTTCTTTTTTTCTGACAGTTTGCAGTTTTTCATGAAATCTTGCATTTTTTAAAATAAACATGTCATTAACCAAAACAGATTTATAACTAGAATTCTAATTTAATATGGTATTGTTTTACAGGAAGCTTAACCGCATTGGTCTACCAACATTCAATCACTCCTCTGGCCCTGCCCTGTAAACTTATCATACCTGACAAAGGTAGTATTCAAGTTGTGGCTACCAACATCTGCCTCTCTATGTTTAACTGTCTGCCAGCTTAGTGTTTTCATCTGCTGATGTAACTGTTGAGGGGTTTTTTTGCTGGATAATCTCATTGTTTTCTTGTTCGCAGATCCTCTTGAAGATGTCATTGAGAACACCTCGCAATCAGTAACAAACTCTGCCGCTGAGCTGCTAAAACAGGGAGCAGGTAATCAGGTTTCTTATATCAGTTGCTATGAAAAGACACTGTCACAAACAGGTGGCCTGACTTAATACGAACGCTGACGCAATCTCTGTGTGCTGTTCTGTTGTAGAAATGAGCCATTTTCCTTGTCCTGTTATTATGCCGTGTGTCACCCAATGCACTCGCTTTGCCGTTATTTGCGCTTTGCAAATCCAAGTGTAATTTTGAATTTGTCTGCTGCTGCAGCCTGTAATGTTTGGTTCCTGGGCTCTGTGGAAATGGAGTCACTAACGGGTGTCCAGGCAGTGCAGAAGGCCACCACTATGGTCCTGAACTCTAACGCTACACCAACCTCCACTGTGGTCCACTTCAAAGTTTCTTCTCAGGGAATCACCCTCACTGACAACCAGAGAAAGTGAGTAAACAGTTTTTGCATTCTTCATATATGCATAGCATAGCAATTTCTTACCATAATTTTGCTTCTTTTAGGCTCTTTTTCAGGAGGCATTACAATGTCAATACAGTAATATACTGTGCTCTGGACCCTCAAGATAGAAAGTAAGTATTGTTGATTTAATGTCAAAACACATGCCCACTTGCTATTTGTGTTTCACTAGTTATTATAGAGAAGTATGTCAGTTGCATGTTGTGAATGGGTGATGGGTATTTATTTAATATGGTTTTCATTTTTTTGACCACTTGAATCCCTTTTACACTACAAGTTGCACTGACTGGCCTTTATTCTCTAAAGTATCTAGGAAAATCCAAAATATGGCAAAAGATTAATTTAAATAACTTCATGCAAATCTAATTGACACTTTTGAATGTAAGTATTTAGGTGGATTCAGTGTAGCAAAAATGACACTATTATCCCTTTTTTACTTCCAATAGGTGGAAAAAAGATGGCTGCCCATCAGCAAGGTATGTAGATAATTATATTTTTGCACAGAGACAATGAAAGCAGTTCTTTTTAAAGGTGCACTGCCTGTTTGAGGCAGATGACAGTAATGCTACTAACTACACTGCTCCTCCTCTGCAGAATCTTCGGCTTTGTGGCGAGGAAAACTGGCACTTCGACGGGCAACGTATGCCACCTGTTTGCTGAGCATGACCCCGAGCAGCCAGCAAGTGCTATTGTCAACTTTGTGTCAAAGGTGATGATTGGTTCACATAAGAGTAAGTAGAGGACAAAGCAGATCACTTGGACAGACGTTTGCAACGTCTAGAACAACGAATGAAAGACTGAGAGGCTGAAGAACGGACTAAATATAATGACTCGAGATGGTGATGATCTGAATTTGAACTGAAAAACGTGCAAATGTAAAGTGATCACTGTACAAGGACATTCAGTGACACCTTTAATCGAAAAGTATAAATAACTTTTTAAAAATTTTGTTCCTTTCAGTGCATGAACTGTAAATTAGCTACATAACAAATAACAAAATCATTATCATTTTCACATTGTTTACAACTGTAATGTCTTACACAGTAATACAATCATTATTAACATATTTTAAGTTCCTCATACTAAAGCTGCTTTTCTTACTCATTCATAGCATTTTATGGACCAACCAAGAAAACCCTACATTGTTGTATGTTTCTCTCATATTTAACCAAAAAAGAAAGGATAAAAAAAAACTTCATGCAAGCATTCATTAAGATTTCTTTAGTTGTATCTGATGTAGAAACACCTCATCTAACCAAGCAGGCAGGATTTCTCTGTGGATTTAAAAACATGCAAAAGCAGTGTTGCAAATGTGTATGATTTGGACTTTGTGCCTAACTTCATCACATGCATGATTATTTTATCTATGCAATGTAAATGTTGTTTTTGCTTCTTTTTTTTTTAACGTGTAGTTTTGTAAAATGTGCTGCATGTAAGTGGCTTTTTTGAAGGTGTTAAATCAATTTTGCCATAAGATGTATTGGAGTATGACCACTTTTAAAGCTGTCAACATTTTAATGAAAGTGTGAGCGTGCATTTGTGAGTGTTTGAATGAGAGAAATTGTAGAAAGATATTTTAATGAAACCATAATATTCTTTTATTATATATATTCTGCTTTGACAGTAACCGATTAAAAACACATCAGTACTTTTGTAGATGGTACAAAAGACTAAGAACGTAGGGTTACCTTGTGACCTCGGTTCTCTGAGTAAAGAGTCGATTGTGCCAATTCTAGGGCTGCTTGGAGATCAAATTATCAGTGATTTCACGCCAGCACAGGTGCTCTATAAGTGAGCCAGAGTGTCTGTCCACACGCCCTGAATAGCATTGGGATTATCCTTGTACATATCAAATATGTAACAAATTGAAGATTGAGATCAACACTGCAATCTTTCAGTGTCAAAAATAAAGCAGTATACACATACCCCCACCCCCTTTTTTTTATATTTATACTAAATGTGTAAAAGCACACATCCACACACAGGCTGCTATGTTACAAGAACAAATGCTGTTATTAAAAAGAAAACAAAGAAGAAAGAAAGAGGTCAGTGTTGGAATTTGCACAAATAGGTTTAGTGTTTAGCACACTAAGCTAGTCATCTGTCAGTGATACACATTTGCTCCTGGAAAAATCTGTTTGTACTCCAGCTGATTGTTCACATTGTATAAACGACGATGACCATAGAAATGGATTTGTGTTGGGTGACCATTTTATCCAGAGAGGGATCGACAACCACACTAACAGCTGGTGTTATTCTTGCATCAAGTGCACGCTTATTATCACTTTCCATGACCTATTATGTGTACCTCATCCTTATCTCATTCAATACTGTGCCTCGGTGTAAAACATGCTACATGTGAACGGTTTATTTGTATATGGGCATTTCCATGTTTTTGTTGACTTGTAAATACTAAACATAATGAAACATTTATTTAATCTTGATCCACTAGATTCAGCAACTAGTGGGAGTATTAGCCTTGTACCCAGAGCTGTAAATATCAGGCTGTTTGTTGGTTTTTGCATGAACTGTAGCGGTGGTAGATTGGGTAATTGAATCCCTTTTATTAGAAAAGGGTTAGCTCTGTCTTGTGTCCTTGTATCTCTGTGCTAAGCTATGCTGTGCAGCTTTATGTAAGTATAGAGACACCAGGATGGTAATATCTACCAGCAAAGGAGCAAATAAATGAAATTTGAATACACCGCTGTTGGTTGGCTTCAATCCGGTAAACAAATACATAAATAAATAGTTTAGGATTATTAGGAGTAACTTTGTAAATTTAATGGTATTGGTATTGTGACATTTGAAATATATTGAATACATTTGAATATTATGAGTTTGTCATAACTGCAGGGAGGCTGCAGATGAATGCTGCTAAACCAAAGACTCTAAGCACAATTCCAGCTTTTCAGGTCTTAGCACATGTTGTCATATTCTGGGGTGGCAGACTGTGTGGCGATGGTTGACGAGTGAACCCAAAAGCAGACGTGTGGAAACCAAAGCTTAACTTAAACCAAGAGTGAGCCGTTTATTTAGGCTGAGTGATACAAAAGAAAAGACAGGAGGACACTAAAGCAAAACTAACCGGAATACACTGGGAAAACTAAATACTGGAACATGGAACATGAATATCTGAACAGTGACGAGGGAAGAGGAAACACACGGGGAACACAGCTGGGGCAAATAAACATAATGAAAGAGGAGGAAGCAAAACTAAACACACAGGACGTGATACTATCAAAATAAAATGGGAAACACGCAGACTAAGACACACAGACTTGACACTGGAACACGGAAGCAGAAACGAGAGACAAAAATACTGACATGACTGGATGTGGAGAACAAGGAGTGAGAGACATGGAGTGACGAGAGGGAGCAAGGGACACGGAAGGAAATGGAGAGGGACATGATGGGCTTGGGGAGAACATACATCAACGCACAACTCAGACAGGGGAGACATGGAATGAGACACAAGGAGGGGAACAAGTAAACAGAAAAGGGAGACAAGACGTAAGGACAAACGACATCTAAAAGAAATGCTCAGTGGATACTAAGAAGCCCAAAGTGTGCCAAGGAAACAACCCCTACACCATTACACCACCAGCGCCTGAACCATTGATATAGTTGATTCATGTTTTCATGTAGCTTACACTGAATTCTAGTCCCATCATCTGAATGTTAAAGCAGAAATCGAGACTCAGACCAGGCTCCATTTTTCCAATCTTCTGTTGTGAGCCTGTTCAAATTGTAGCCTTTTCTGTTTTTAGCTGATGGCACGATATGGCAGCCTCGCTTCTGTCAGTCTGCCCCAGGGCAGCTGTGGCTACAACTGTAGCTTGCCTCCACCAGTGTGTGAATGTGAGATTGAATGAATGAATAATGGAATTGTAAAGTGCTTTGGGTGCCTTGAAAAGCGCTATATAAATCCAATCCATTATTATTAGAGAACTGCTGCTAACTAGATATGTTGTGTTATTTGGACCGTTTTCTATGATGGTCCACCAGCGATGATTGTTCAAGAAATTTCTAGTATATTGGTTGTTTCTGAAGCAACCAGCCTGTCTGGCACCAACAATTGTGCCACGTTCAAAGTCACTTAAATCACCTTTTTGCCATTTTCAGATGCTCATTTTGAATTTCAGCAGGTTGTCTTCCCCGAGTCTACATGACTACATTGGACAGTTGAACCTATTAAAGTGGACACACTGTGTATGATTCATGTCAATCTGTGGCCAGCAGAGGACACTAGCGACACAAAACCGTTGTGACTGTGAAAGTCCCAAGTCGACATCACCTTTGTTGTTTTAGAGCAAAACAGGCTAGCAATTATTACACACTGAAGTGTAACATCACATCTTTTGATGCGTCTGACACACAAATGTCTGTATCATCATCATCATCATCATCATCATCAACAACAACTTTATTTATAAAGCACTTTAAAACAACCACAGCTGACACAAAGTGCTGGAACTGTAAAATAAAATTACATGAGATATAAATAAAAACCAAATAAAAGAAGAGTGAAATCATTAATTAAATAACTACTTCAATTAAAAGAGAAACTAAGTCTCACTGAGGTTAAAAGCCAAGGAATAAAAGTGGGTTTTAAGATGTGATTTAAAAGTGGACAGTGAAGGGGCCTCTCTAATGTGCATGGGCAAATTATTCCATCACTGTAGAGTGTGAATGCACCTTTCTTACCTGTTGCGTGTGCACATATCCAATGCACATGTCCACCCTCATTTACAAAGTGAACTAAAAGAGTTTCTTCCCTCCAGGCAAGCCTGGGCAGGTTGCTCTTAAGGTGCAGAGAGGGAATACATTTGCAGAGATAAGAAGGAGGAAAGGTGTGCAGTGAAGGACCCCTCCACCCACATTACTGTGTGTCTGCAGGTGGTGAAAGTGAAGAATTCCCGGGGAGGGCAGGAAGGAAGTGAAGGCCCAGTTGTGGCGACTGCATAGAGCCCATCTTCCTCTGTTATTTAGTGTGGAGTGGTCTTGAAATAAAAGGAGCAGGGGAAAATCCAGAGAAGCAACCAACATTATCAGATTACAAAGGAAACTGTCAGGAGAAACACCATTTCACATGGGAAAAATAAGTGTGTGTTAGCATGTAAGATATGTAGGTCTAATGCAGCAATAATTTCCCATTAAAATTAATTAATACATCTTTAAATTTACTATTCCCAGGCTATGTTTTATTATATAAGAATGGCTAAAACCAGACACTACATGTGGGTGTCTTTGTCAACTTTCTGAAGCTATAAGAACTAGTTGACCTTATGGGGAAAAAAACAACTATAAGAAACAATGATGAAGATTAAGTCACATAGATTATCCTTCTCCCAGCAAATACCAGCTTTGCAATAACCCCTTACAGATTTACACCAGCCTCTCCAAATTTCATTTTGCAGATAATTTGGAGGCCTTGTTTACCCGGCTGACAGAACTAGTTCTCATTCCTCGATCACCCCAGTTCTGCAGCTTTTTTACAGCCACTTAATTGGCGGGGCAGGGCCCATCTCTTTCCTCTGAACCAGAACAAAGGTTTGTGGACAGAAATAGAAACTGGATTCTGGGATGGCTGCACAATTTGAGGCCCATGCTTGGCTTTCAGCAGAGGCCAAAACCTGGAAAGGCACCGTGAGAAAACTGTAGGCTTTCATAACGCTTGTTAAATTGAGGTAAGTCCAGGTCACATTGACATGACAAACAAGTAGATCACTTCATCATAACTCGTAATGTTACTAACAGAATATTGGTAGTAGGTTGAGTCTGTGGCATCACAGCGCTCATACATGCGTGGTGAAACTGGGCATACTCCAAGGTCATTGATTGAGACTGTGGAGGGGTTTCAGTTAGGTCATGGTCTCCGAACAAGAAACAAAAAACTGTGGGATAAAGAGCTTCCTTCGTGGTGTAAATTTGCATTTATAACAGGGTTTTAGAATTTGTGCTAATTGGATGATTGTGGTTTCCAACATAGACTCATCTACCCAAACTACCTCAAAACCAAAAGCACATTTGTTTGTAGATTAATGCATGATTTCTACTACTTTGCAATTTTAATTTTAATGACACATGTCCAAGTCACATTTGAATATCTGTTTCTTGTCATATAACAGTGGTGAGAAAAAAGAGAGGTATTTTACACATGTGGGAAAATGTCCCTAAGATGTATGAATACATGTTCAACTATCCTCATAAGTCTAGGTGAGACAGAGACATAGGAAGTGTAACTGTCTTTGGGGGGACTTGGGGTCAAATTGAGTGGTGCCACTCACAGCCCACTTCCGACTACTCTGTAATCCGTCAGGGTGAGTGCTGAGAGTTCCTCTCTCTTTCTCTGTGTCCTTCACTTTGCTTAGGCCTAATTACAGCTTTGGACTGCCTCAGGGGCCAAGCCTCCAGAAACAGGGACCACGATAGACCACTCCAACAAAAAAAAAGAAAGAAAATGATTAACTGGCCTTGGAATTAGATGAAAGCTGGCCTCTAGTTTGTTCGCCATTCGACCAACATCCAATAATCACATAATAGCTGAAGCTATGTATGGGTCCAGGTCAGAGCAGAATCAAAGAGAAACAATTATCATATTAATCACTATAGAGACTCCAATTTATCTGTGATCTTAGTCGGCTCAAAAAGCTCTCAGACAGAAGCAATTACATGACAGACAGTCATGAGACCATTCAGGGAAAAGAATAACTTTAAATGTACCAGACTTGTCATGTGATCTGCAACCGCCTCATTCCTCTCCTACTCCAGCACACCTCCACACTGTGTGTATTCCACACACTCTCTCCACAAGCACAGACGCACTGGACCCTGACAAGCAAAAATAGGGAAAGGGTTGTTTTGTGTTTGAGAGTGAGGGACACACACACACACACACACTCTCTCTTACATTGTTCTTCTGGGCTAACTCAGGCATGTTTTGCAGATATCCATCTGATTACAGTACGTGATTTATTTATCTATGAATGTTGGTACTGCACATTCCTTTGCTTTTACTTCCTTACATCCTTTAAGCTACTAAAAGAGCTGCTGTGTTAAAATGCCAAATACAATACCAGAGATAATCACAAGAAGAATTATTAAAATAGCTGTGGAGAAAATTTTGGTATAACTTATGTAAAGGTTTTAAAGTGAAATAAAACCTACTTGTTTTATTATAGATTATATTTACCTGTGGGAAGTGGTGCATTATGGCTAATGTGAGCTACAGTCGGGTTGCTGGAGCTAGTGCAGCCCAGTCTGAGGTCTTCAAGCAAGTGTATCTGATTTGTCCAAATCGTCTTAAAACAGTGGAAAATTGCTCCATAGTACCATTTGACAAGCTGTTGCAGCTGGCCATAGTTGCCTCTGACAGCAGGTTATGTTAAACACATGTACAGTAATATCCTGTGTGTGCAAACGTACATTCTTCACACTCCCTCTTTATTGAGAGGCTGCTCTGCGAGACGACATTCCTCCAGTACATTACTCTTAGTCTCCTCTGCTATGCTGAATATGCACAGGTGGCTGAGAGACCCCCTTTCAAAGAGCTATGAGTAGAGGAAAGGGCGGAAAATCAGCAAGCTTTTTCTTTTTTCAGCATATGAACCAAATGTTTTGCATTCCAGAGAGCACTGCTCTGCTGTAGGCCTGTCTGTTAACAAATGGCAGGGCTGGTTGGCAATGGATTTGACACTGACTTCTCAGAAATGTTAAAAAATACAAAAAAAACCCCAAAACCCTGAACTGTACACCTCAACTCTGCTGCTGTTATTCTGTTGAGGTATTTTGGACAATTTCTGCTATGGTATTTGCTCTCTCATCTGTAACCAATAGTGGACCTAAAAACACCACAGATGTAATTACTCAGGAATTTTCTCACTTACATGTGTGGTATGCATCCTTATTTTAAGGACTGCTTTGTAGCGGAGACAAATGACCGGGACGGAACCAGCTATGTCGCCCATACAAACAAGTCAAGAGACAAATACATGGCTGTACGTGTGAGGAGCAGGTACACAAGGTAGACTTTTTGCATGACACAATAACACCGAATAGCAGATGGGATCCTTAATTATATTTATGGAATGTTTTACTTCATGCACATAGAAGCAAAACAACAAGTTAAACAAAAATGATAAGTTTACTGTTATTCATAATATTTCTAAAGACGATGTATAGTGTGGGGAAAGCACTATGCAGTGTTTGGCACTAGTGGCTCACAGAAGAAAGGTTCTGGTCATGTCAGGTCTTTGCTGTACCCAAAATCAGCCTTGGACATGCAACTCTACTGATAAGTGAATGAAATCAGTGGATGTGAATTATTATGCATTATCTGCACAAGGAAGTTCATCATTGAGCAGTATTTGATAAATGAATATGGTCAATGTGCAGCTAATGCACACAGCATATACATCTAGTCTGTGTAGTCTGTGAAGTATAAAACGAAATTAAAAACAGAGAGACAAATATATATATATGCCACCACTGATTTTGGTTATTCTTTAATATTTTAGACCTCAGGGTGTACTGTTTGCATAAATAATAATTTAATAATACATAATAATATATCAAATAATATACTAAAATTTGTAACTGTTTGATTGTTTATAATGTAGGCCTTTAAATTATTTACAAAGCATTTGGATCACCCTATTGGACACCTTTGGTCTACTGGAACAAAACGTTAAGTGCAGCCATGTGACCTTTTACCACGTAAAAGAACGGAAAGAAACAAATGATTCTGACTTTTCAATGTTAAATAGCGTTTAGTAGTAAGTGTTGATGAATTACTGTAAAAGTCGAAGAGGCACATTGTAATAATAATGCTTGACACACATGACAACTGGCTCCCCCTATGGATTAAGGCGAACATAGCCGATTGCTGAGTTTCCTCTCGTGTGGGGACTTAAGACTTTATATGCACCGTCAGTAAACTGCAAATATGTATGTGTTTGATTAGTATTTAATTTATTTTTGTGGAACATCATTAGTACCGTGCTTCTAATGCTCTTGATTACATTTTGATTATTCCATTTTTTTTAAAGATCTCAACTACATTGTTCACTTAAAAGTCATGAGTGAGAGGGTGAAGGAGATAAATGCCTTGGCCTGTGATTTTCTTTTTTTCCTTTTTAATGTTATTTAATATCTGTCATAAAGAGCCACACCTTAAAGCTTGCCTTGCTTTTCAGCAAAACCCCAGCATATTTCTCTGATGTCTTGAAGGAATAACGGAGTAGACGCAATTCAGCAGCACACCACAAGCTATTCGGGGGTGTGACTACGGTCATTGGGGTCTATATATTGAGATGTTTTGTCCGCTGTCTTTATGTGAATGGGAGAGAAGCTGCCCAGTGAAAAGTCCCCACGGCAGGACAGCGCACCTCCTCACTTCATTCGCTCTCAGACACAGCACCATGGATTCCTGTTTTCGCGCACTTTGCATGACTTTTGTCCTGGCAACGTTCACCTGGAGGTCAGGTGCGTTCGGACCTGTTATCAGATGCGAACCATGTGATCTTGCTGCACGGCTTCTGTGCAAACCTTTACCCAAGGGCTGCTCGGAGAAGGTCCGCGAACCGGGCTGCGGCTGCTGCATGACTTGCGCGCTGAGTTTCGGCCAGCCGTGCGGCGTGTACACCGGGAGATGTGGCTCCGGCCTGATTTGTCAACATCAACCCGGTGAAACGAAACCTCTGCAGGCTCTGCTGGAGGGACGGGGTATTTGTGCAAACGCTACTAACAAGCGACAAACTACCAGACCAACAGTGCCAGTCAATGAGCTACCAGGTAATTCATCAGCGTGAGTGTTTATGCCTCAAAGTGCGCTCTTTTAGACACCTTACGTATCACTGGTTAATGACCACAATTTCGGTAGTTGCAGAAGAACTGGTAAATCTTTGCCAGTGGTCGTCGGGCAATGTAAGAATTACCAGATGTTGTATAAAAAGAGAAAACTTTTTTTCTTTTAGCAATAAAAATCCAGCTAATATGTGAAAACACTTTGATGTGTTTAAAACGTCTTTACATCAGAGGAACGAAGGTGGTGGATAAGGCTTTAAGCAGTGCGCACTGGAGAGATTTCGATTGTGGAAAGAAGAAGTGCCTCTTTGTGCCGCAGAGGGAAGACTTGAACCCTCCCTGAATTAATTGTAAAGAATTCAGGTCAGATAAATGTTAAAGTCTAGCCTGCATCTTCAAGGTTGCATGGTTTCTAGTTTGTACTTTTGAATGAAATCAAATTAAAAAAAACAAAAAAGGTGGGCTTTTTATTTTTTATTTTTTACTGGAAGTCAAGGTTTTCTAAAGTTTTTCAGAAGATGCTTTTAAAGCACACAATACCCATGTCCCTCCCTGAACCCTAGCCTGTTGAAAAAATGTGAAATTAACACTCTGCTATGTTTGTTCATAAACACATTTTTATTTTCACAATTTTTTAGCAGAGAATGCTGATACTCAGGATGAAGAGCGCAATTCCACTGATTCGGGTGTTCAGACCACTACGTACAGCACCCACAGACCTATTGGACCATTTAAGCCTCCACTTCACCCTTTCATCCCCCCAGACATCCTGAGACGGGAACAACAGAGAAGAACCCAGTTCTTTAAAACGGGGGAGCTACCGGGACCACTCGTCACAGATCAACAAAACTCTCTAGAGACCAAGCGGGAGCCTGAGTATGTAAGTACCACAACCAATATTTTTTCTGTCTTCAGAGCACACTGGAGGAATGTTTTTCTCTTCTTCCTCTGTGCTTTGGTGTTTTTTTCCCCCTGCGGGTGATGAAATGCTTTGGGTAGCGGTGCTGACGTTTGGCAGAGATTGTGAGCCAGTAGAATGGCATGGCAGCAAGCGGGTGCCATAGCCCTGCGGCTGACCTGGGTCAGGCGGTTGTTTGGCCACAAGGCGTCCGCGTGCCGGCTATACTGAGAGCCAGCGAATGATGGATTGGCTTATGTGAGTGCCTGTTGGGAAGCCCTGCTGCTATTTTGATCTTCTCTTTGGCCCGAGAAGTGAGCACACTGTAGTAATGGGCTTTGACTGGCTGTTCTGATTAGTGACTTGAGTACTTGGACTTGAGGACAAGCCTTTTGACTCCGTCTTTGAGCTGTTTGAATTCACTTTAGCCCCCCCAGTCTTTGTGTAAGACTTCTAAGCAGCTTTGGCAAACTGCTAAACCTTCACAAGCCAGATGAATTCATTCCTCATCTGCCACCTCTTTCATATTGCAGCCACCATTGTTTAGGTATTACAGCAAGGCAGCGTGAGTCAGCTTTATTAAAGTGTTAATTCACCAAAACATTAATGTCAAAAACCCACTGCCAAATGGCATTGCTAATGAGGAAGTATAAACGCTTTATTCGCTTTTTATCTGTCTTCAAAATGAAACTATAGAATTTCTGACGTTAAAGGAAGGTACTAAAAACTGGTGATGTCTTCCCTCATTCACAGGGTCCCTGCCGAAGAGAGATTGAGAGCATTCTCAGCAACCTCAAGATCTCCAACATTCTCAACCCCCGAGGTTTCCGCATACCAAACTGTGACAAGAAGGGCTTCTATAAGAAAAAGCAGGTGAGAAAAAGTATACCTAATAATTTGATATTTGAGTGTTTTAGTAGTGCAGTGGTTCTCAAGCTTTTTCTGGCAGGCCTCAGTACAAAAGCCAAAAGAATGCTTGCACCCCACACCCTACAGTGTTTATCGACATTTAACAATCTAAAAGAATTCAAGATGAATTTTACTTTTAAAAAAATGTCAGTGCAGTTTCATCAGCAAACACATCACAGTCAGTCTTCTTAGTTTCTCCTAGTTGTTTGTGCCCATCACCAGTGGCTCATTGCCCCCCTGGTGGGACCTGCCCAGCAGTTTGAGAATCATTGGCTTAGTGCATCCTTATTCAGTGGACATGAAGGGCTGTGCATTATTTCACGATCTGCTTAATGCAAACTTGGTTACGGAATCAAAATGCTGTAAAAAGGAAATCAGCATTTGGGGAGTACATTCATAATGATTACAAGACGAATGACTCAAACTTAAGGTCTCCTGCAGCCCAATTACAGATTTGTTGCTGTCCTCATGTATTCATTGGTAGTTATTAGAGCCTCATCATTGCACCACCACACCAGTGAGGTATACCCTAGCCACTGGCTCTGGAAACTGGAACCACAGGGACCAAACCCCAGCGGGGTTGACGGCAGGGACGATGGCCATTTAACGGAAACCCTCCCAGGGAGACAGACGTCAAGGTGGCCGCCGGCACCCCATGTGCTTGCCCCATAATTGCTGGACTTTTGAGAGGCAGACACAGAAATAGAGCCGAAGCCATCCCAACGCTCACATGGTTCACCCACGATCGGGTTGTAATAAATGAGTGGTTCTGACGCATTCATATGGAGGCACTTAGGGCTCCCGCGCCACTGCATCACAGAGGCAGCTTCCCCTATTACATAGCAGTCCCTCCCGCTTAATAGAAGTGTTCTTCTTGACCTGCAATCATCTCATAACCAGCCTTACAACGCCAGGCTCATTGTCTTTGTTTATGCAGAACGGACCTTCTGCACCGCGCTAAGCCTTTAGGCACTGAAGGAGTGGCAGAGATGTTGTGGTGTTCAGTTGAATTTGAACACTTGGATGACTCTAAGGGAAAACAGCTCTTGTTACAATGATTATTAACAGTAAATGCCTCTTAGAGGGAACATAACAAACTACCTAATAATGATTTTGGTGTTGAAGAAGATGCATTTATAAAAATAAATAAATAAATTGAGTGTACTTAAGATTTTGATTAATGTATTTGTTTCCCCAATAGACAGCCTGCGTTTTTTTGTTTTTTTTAACTTGCCGCCAAAATTTATGGTTCACTAAGAATTTTTCATTCATCATGATAAAGACTGTTTATGAAACTCTCCACCTAAGATCAGACCTCACTGAGTAAGGATGTCTCCCCGCGTGACCAGTCTCTTCTGTGCAGCAGCAAGTGTTGCTTTAGCCCTTGAAATGAATGGCTGTATGTTTAACTAGAGTGGAGGTTGACCTTTAGTAAAATTGGCAGTAAAATAACAGCCCTTGGGTAGCTCCACAGACTCTGTAAGTCATTTGTAGTAGGCCTACCCATAATTTGGAGCTGTGGGGTATAATCAGCAACAGATGATTCGTACTGGCCACCAGCTTCTGAAAATAGATCTTGGTTCACAGTTGTTCACAAACGGGACTAAGCAAATATTTTACCAGGTTTCTGTTTACCTTAAAGGTCTCTATATGTGTGTGTAACAGGAGGTAGACCATAAAAGCAGCTCAAAATACCACAGCGTGTTGGATAGCAAAGGCTCAGCACAATCTGACCATTAATGCCTCTTAACTATGCTTTTCTGCTTCATTGACTAAAGTGGCCTGTTATCCATAATGCTTCATATTCAACTGGATTTGTACATTCAGCTTTCCCACCTCCCCCCACCGGTCTTCCCTCGCTTCACCTTGTTCTCTCCTTCACTTTCAGTGCCGTCCTTCCAAAGGCAGAAAGCGAGGCTACTGTTGGTGTGTGGACAAATATGGGCAGCCTCTGCCAGGTCTTGATAGAAGGGAGCGAGGAGATACCCAGTACTACAACTCTGACAGCCAATAGGAGCAGAGCAGGATGGGAGGGAGGGAGGCTGAGATTGAACGGCAAGAACTGTAAACAAATGAAGAAACCGAGGATATTGGAAGAGAGGTCAAGAGATGGCTCAGCCGATATATGGATGTTTGCTATTTCTAACTGTTGCCTGTGGGACCTTTTTCTGAGGCACAGCGCAGAGCGCAGCAGAAGAGTACCGGGCAGAAAAAGCCTGTAGCCTCTGTACATGGATGGATTCTTCATAACCTGTTTGTCTCAGACTCAACCCGGACACCTTTTGGAATAATGTTACACTTAAAGAAACTATCTCAGAGGCCTTATTCTGATTTTAAAGCACAAAGACATGTCACAAGCAGTGATAAGAGAGCTCTTCATTTACGCACAATTAAATGGCATTGCATATGTGTAAATGCTTGTGATTTGTAATCATTATTTGTATGCTTGTGATTTGTTATAAAGCCATTGTGTTTTGTCTTGACAATGTATGTATATTTGAATAAGTAAGCATGCAGTGATTTAAGTATGAACTCCTATTTGTATGAATTCCATTATTCCGGTTGCTTCCTGCTCCAAGTAGGCAGTTGGTTGGGACCGTGCAGCTCAGACAACACAGCGCATAGAAAGTTATTTTTTACTCTGGGTCTCACGCCACGGAAAAAGAGATTTTGTTTCATGATCTGTACTGTGTGTGCGTGTGTGGGTTTTTTGTTTGTTTGTTTGTTTTGTTGTCGCTTTGCATAAGCTGAATATAAGAGATAAGGGGTCCTTACAGTTATCTCCAGTCTCTGTGTAGCCAGTGATATTTTTTTAGCACTTGTCTTGGATTAAGTGGTCAGTTTAAATATGCTGTTTGCATGTACAATGCAACCCTCAGAAGTCTATTTTTACTTAATAAAGGCAGTATAAAGTTACCCAAGTATTGTTGTTTTTAATGTTTTGTAGATAGACACAAAACAAAACTCCTTTGTGATAAAATAAGATTTTATTAAGATGCACATCCACAGAATTAGAGTATATACAACAAACCCAATAATGGAAAAAGCAGCATTCCAGGGCAATTAGCATTCAGTTGAAACTGGATCTACTGCACATGGCTACAACAACAAACAAATCGGTAAACACAAGTGAATGATAATAAATACTAGAGTAGGTAGTCAGATAAAGAAAAGGTCAAATAAAGTCCCTAATGTGAGAAGATGTAGCTGAGAAGAGGTCTCAGAAATCCTCTGCTCAAACTGTGGACCTGCAGAGACCAGCAGAGGTAGACGAATGATGAACAACCCATCCCAAACCTCAGCGTGGCTTGGAAGAGCACTGATATGTTTGTGCTAGGCCACCATGCACATACTTGTGGCACTTTAAGCATTTCACCCAATACCCATTGAGGAAACGCCAATGGAGATACATTCAGACAATGTCAACAGAATGAATGAATGAGCTGCTGTGTTGTTTGCTGCCGTGCACAGCTCTAGTTATGAATGAATTAAACAAAAATTTATCCTGAAGTCTCTCAAATGGGCTTGGCACCGTAATGGACCTGTGGTTTTGAGCAATGGAGTTATTTAGTCAGAAACACAAATGTATACAGTGTCGCCCTATATTTACAACTGAAAAAAATAAAACAGGCAAACATATAAAAGATCTAAAAATGACAAATGGTTAATGCTTGTAAGAATATACAGGCAGCGAATAAATAAGTTGATCATACATACACCACGTAAATAAGATTGGAGGAAATTTCCTCCACTCAAATAAGTTTTCACAGTTTCATTTTTGCAAAGGAGAGCCGGCTCATCAGGCGGCTGACCTCCTGTTGCTGTTAATGTGTGTGCCTTTGTGTGTGTGAAAGTTGGTTTTTGAGTGACAACAGAGTCCATCCTTCAGTGAGTAACTTCTTGATGGCACTCTGAGTCACCGACCAAGTCGCTCGATCCTAGGAGCCTCTTCCCATTCCAAGACGAGACGCACCAGCAGCGAGCGGGTGGTCCAACGAGAGATGACTCGCACTGAAAAGGAAATAAAAATGGCATCTCTCACAAATAAATCACTCATTATTTTATAATAAATCCCTTTTGGGAGTCAAAATTCATTTTGTTATGGTGAAATTTCTGAAAAAACAAACAAAAAGTTAAATTCTCACCTGCTTGGCCTTGTAGAAGCCATGCTTATCACAGTTGGGAAGGTAGAAAGTTGTGAACTTCTCTCCTAACCTCTGCTGAGAGGTGGCTATCGTGTCCAGTGCTTCGTGCAGTTCAGTGTGACATGGACCCTGTGTAGGAAGAGAAACAATGAGAGCTACAGTCTCCTAAACACAAATGCACCAGCAAATTATCTACACCCCCTCAGAGCCATCTACTCCCTCTTGTGGAAAGAGAGATGAATTACTTTGAATAACCAGTTAGTCGGATTGTTTATTTTTTCCCTCACCTGTTGCACCAGTTTGTTGCGTATGGCATTGACCTTAGCCTTGAGACTCTCCTGGCCTTCAGCAAAATCTTGGTGATCAAAGGGAAGGTTAAGTCCCAGAATGTGCTGCAACGAGCCATGGTCAGGGACTCCTCCATCTTCCTCTGTAGAATTTTTAGAAAACAGAGAGCATACATGACACATGAAATGGAATGGGGTTGCATTAAAGATGTAATTTCAATGCTGTGAACTTTTTTAAATTAATGAATATCAATATGAGCACATATGAAACAGCCAGGCTACCTTGGCGGAGGTCTACAGTGCAGATTCCTTGTCCTCTGGTCAGAGCGTGCAGTGGTCTTGCTTCACCAGGCCTGGGAGTGCAGCGGAGACCCTCAGCACAGTGGGCTGTGTGAACTCCACAGGAAGCCCCCTCCTCGAGCGCACAGGCCATGCAGCAGCCACAGCCTGGCTCCCTTAACACCTGCTTGCAGTCTGCTGGGATGGCGGGGCAGTCGTTCAGCTTCTGTTGAGTACAGGGGGCACAGCGGATGGGCTCTGGCCCCACCACCGGAGATGACCTCACTACGGACAAGACAACCAGAGCCGCCGCTGCCACAAACGTCAGCTTCTCGCTTAATCCAAACATTTCCTTCTGATGAAATTCTTTAGCTTTTCAGACGTTGTTTAAAACTGTCAGTTTCTTCTAACAAGTCTTCTCTGAACTGGCAGTATTTATATGAAAGCTTTGGCCTCCAGAAGGGTTAATAATTGACTCAGCACAGATATAAAATATTTTTCACAAAGCTGCTGTAAAAGGTGGATGACCCCGCTTGCCTTGCGTAGTTTGAGGTCATTTGTCAATATTGACGCTGGAATGCACATCAAAACAACTTTTGACGTGCATTAGTCATCTTTCTTTAACTTTAGAGTTATGAAAACAACTGAACAGTGCTGCTGAGATTCAGTACAATGATGAATAGTGAATAACGTCTTTAAGAGAGAGCATCACGTGATCCAAGGAGCTCTAGGCTTTGCGACAATGGCTTGTTAATGTTAAAAACTGTCTTATGGGTGTTGTCAAAACTTTATCTTGTGAAGTAATTCTGACAGGTTAGGTGCTGACACTGTTTTGACAGATAAAAGTCCTATTTGTCCTTTTAGTCTTGTTGGTGAAGGTTCCTCTTATCACACATGCAAACAAACAAGGTCCTCCACCTTGTTTATCTACCTGTGTGATAACCCAGTTTGCCTTGCATAACCCAGAAATGGTGAAACGACACATTTATCTGGGAAAAGATGGCAGTAAATGGCCGTTTCCTTGCTGTAATATTTGTCATAAATACCTAAGTCAAATGCCACATACCTTTAGTCATACGATGTGTGACACAAATTTCAATAGGCAGTGATCCCGTGCTTTTCATTCACCGAAGAACTTGCTTTTACCCTGCAAACTTTTAATTGCTTTTTTTTTATTTAATAATTATTCACCGTGGAAACAGATACAGTCATCAGGACCAATTACTAAAAACACAGGTCTTAATAACAAAACTATGTGTACAGTCCCGGGATAAAAATATGAAGTTAAAGAGATAAAATGCTGATGAATGTGAGGATATGGGTACAATGAGAAATAACAAAAATGAGCACATTGTGTGTGTACATTTTGCATTTAATAGGAAAGTAAAATATGTTGTCTTTGAATATCTTAATTTTTTTAAAATCTTAACTAGAGAAAAATATGCTTTTAAATGAAACCTTTATACATTTAAATTGCTAGAAATGTGTACACCCAGCAGTATATAAAAGAAGTCTGCATTAGCTCCTCTTTAAAGTACTGCAGACTATGCGTGAATCGCACATATTTTACTAATTTAATAACATAATCATGATGTAAGAAAAGAGCCACGGCGTTACTACGTTTGCATGTGCATGAACTGAAACTTTAATATGTATTTTAATGCAGATTTACTTTAGCTTACATAGGTTGGGTGAAAACACTACCTTTTCATAAAAAATAGAAAAATAAATTTTATTGATTTATTTTGAGTCAACTCTGACTGACGGTACACTAAAGTGCACCAGCCATGTTGCTCCCACACAGTAGGGGAGGGGTCAGCTTTGACGTTGCTATGCTTGCTGAAGAGAGCTTTGGTTCTTCGTGTTACATTCTTCACTGGCATCCAAATCTAGTAACTTAAGAAACGGTAAACGGGTTCAGCTTGAACCTAACAGCAGCAAGTGCTGGTTGAAAAAGGGATTGATACACAAAATAAAAATACAGCGAAGACAGTAGCGGGATAGAAGCACAAATACCAAACTGAAGATAACACAATGACACAATTAACTCTTGCACAAAATATACACATCATGTTCTCTCTAAGCATTGAACTCTTGTGTAATGAAACCAGCTATCGTGCCTTTTGTTTATTCACGTATAACAACAAACGAAACGGGCCCGCACATGGACTTCACTCTCTTGTCACCTTAAATAAGGCACATTAGGCAGAATTTGTTCAACGTTCAGTTTGTCACGAATGAGGTCCCAGGTTGGTGTGTCCCAAATGTTTCACATTCACCTCACGAGATGTCACTCAACCACTAGCTGATGAGTTGTTGCCTCTTCGATGCTGACCATCAGATCCGCTAGCCAGGGGGGAAACGGTTCCTCCTTTGAAATATGTTAGAGGGCATTAGTGGAAAAGAGATTTAATTAAGGTCCATATTTTTTTAAGTCAAGACAGCTTTGCTTAAAATTATACTCACAGCTATTAAATTCTTCTTAGAGCGTTCCCTTGGCTTCGGGACTGGCTGTTTACATCTTCTCGGTTTCTGCCACTTAATTTTGGAGGCCTTGAAGCAAAAATAAACTAGTCTTTTTTTCAGATTTTTTAAAATTATTATTATTTATTTAAATAGAAGCAAATAGTAAATACTCAGTAACACCTACCTTTATTTTCACCTTACTGCTATTGGATCTCCTTACATTTGTAAATTTCAGCTGTCCTGGTGTTGTAGCTTCACCACGTAGATGAAAAGAAAGCGTGCTCACATCAGACACGGAAAAGCTCTCGGTTCCTTCGTGTGGATGGTTTGAAAACTGGCTCAGGGAACGAGAGAGCCTCCCAGGTCTCAGAACCCTCAGTTGAGCAGCATCGTCATCTTTATCGCTCTCATCTTCTGCCAGCGCATCCTCTTCCTCCACACCTACTTGAAATGGAAAATCGCCCTCATTTCCTTCTCTTGTTCTGTTCCCTTCAGTTTCATCCTCAAGCTCTGACTCTTCCTGGATGGGCTCCAGACCAGGTCTCTGTTCCATCAAAAAGCCTATTTACTCATGACATTTACCATTTTTATCATTTGATTTACTTTATTCAAAGAATAGTGATAACAGATTAGGCTTACATTTGGCTGTTGAATGTCCATTTAGCTGGATGGCTGAGCTTTTTGGAACCAGAGTAAAGATACTGCAGTCTCTGGTGTGAGTGTGGCCTCCTTGTCATCAGTTGATTATTGAAATCAGGTGCAGAGGCTTAACATTTTTCACAGATGTTTTGACAGGTCATTGCAGGTGCATGAGAAAATTACTTGCATTGCCTAATTTTACAATATACATGCAAAATAAAGCAATGCAGCTTAAAGTCACTCAGCTTATTGTGACTATTATTGTGACAGCAATGTTAATTTTGCACCATTTACCATTTACCATTTACGGGGCGATCGTGGCTCAAGAGTTGGAAGTTCGCCTTGTAATCGCCTTGTAATAGGAAGGTTGCCGGTTCGAGCCCCGGCTTGGACAGCCTCGGTCGTTGTGTCCTTGGGCAAGACACTTCACCCGTTGCCTACTGGTGGTGGTCAGAGGGCCCGGTGGCGCCAGTGTCCGGCAGCCTCGCCTCTGTCAGTGCACCCCAGGGTGGCTGTGGCTACAATGTAGCTTGCCATCACCAGTGTGTGAATGTGTGCGTGAATGGGTGGATGACTGGATATGTAAAGTGCTTTGGGGTCCTTAGGGACTAGTAAAGCGCTATATAAATACAGGCCATTTACCATTTAAAAATTAATTAATTCCAATTGGCTAAAAAAAGAAACTAATAAGCATTCTTGAGGTTAGTATAGCAAATGCCTTAGTCTAACATCGTATCAAATGACTTCCAATTACTTAGTCTGATTAGTGAATACTTTCAGGTATATATCAGTTGTAAACTTATAGCATCAGTGAAATCATTAACTTCAGACTTTTCCATCATGTCACATATTAATAGGTATCAAAGCAAAAAAGGTCATATATCAATATGTTACAGCATTGTTCAGGAATGAAGATTTTGATCTATGTATTAAAATATCAATAAATAAAATAATAATTCTGTGTTGTGTATATAACCCAGGATGTGGAGTTATTGGTTAAGGTCCAATAGACTTAACCACAGTTTAATAAATATACAGGCAGAAGGCAGACAGTGTGCAAGATTTCCATTTGGTTGCCAACACATCAAAAATTAAATTTGTCTGACTATCATGGATTTCTGCATCTCTATAGACTACTGATGAGGAGAGAATGAATGCATATAAACTGTGGTCAAAATTCATTTTGAAGTAGAAATGTGTTACAAATGCTCTCTTTTTTTTCTTAATACAGACTAGCAAATTGTATTTTCTTTGTTCACAGAAAAATGTTCACATAAATCATTAATTTATGGGTATATATATATATAATCAAGTTACATTTTCTTGTTTGTGACATGTGCTATTTGTCTTTATGTAATTCCAACCATTCAGGAGTGCAACAACCAAATTACTCATTTCAATCCCCTTTGGCCCTGATGACACCATGACGAGACTTGCTCCTTAACTATTATTTGCAGTAGTTTCCCTTTACTGTTTGAGCTCGACTTCAATTAGAGTGAAGGTGACATGAACTTAAAAGCTCAATGATATCACCCCTTTTAGTAAATGAAGAACTTCATCAAGGTAAATCAACATAAAACTACATAAACGAAGCATTGTTTCCTCTCTCCAAGCCCATAAAAGAGCTAAATAGGTGAGCAAATGAAGTGTTTGTTGACTTAACTGTTACACTGAGTGAACCTTAAACAAACTTTACATCAGTACCAGGAAAACAGTTTTGGCCCCTGCCTCGTGTTTGACACATGATGACATCCATCTAGCCGTGGGCTGTCAAAGTACATTGACCGACATGATAAACATGTTATTGTCTTAAATAGTTTCCTGTTGAGAAAGAAAACTTTTACAGCGAAAGTGATTAAATAATGTCTGAGAAAATAAAAATAAAAAAGGTGATCTTTCACATTTGTAGCCAAAACTCAAGAAACTACTTTCTTTATCATAGCGATACTGATGATATTTTATACACCAATATTGTCTTTATTACAAAATATTCAATAACCCAACTTTACACTGTACAAGATACAACATAGTTTACAACTTTTGACTATTTACAAAAAGTATGATCTGCATATCAAAGTGAATATATCTAAAAAGGCAAGTTGCAATCACTGTAAGCTTATTGAGTAAGGCAAGAACTTGAAACGTGATGTATTTACACTTTTGCAGATCGAGTGAAAGTTCTATGTGCTGATAAAGATACAGGCTATAAAGATACTCTGAAGCGCATCATGTTTCTGCCAGTATATCTGAGAGATGTGCTAAAGCTAAAATTTCTCGTGGAAAACTCAAAAATGTAGCTGCTAGATAACAAAAAGCAATAGTACAGTAATGTATATGCCTGAAAGACGACAGCAGCGAGACACTGCAGGAAATCTTCTGTGGCCTCAAGGAAATGTAGTACTTACAGCATTTGAAATGTTTAGGCTAAAGGAGTTAGTCATGCATTTGTGGAAGTCATGTGCTTATAGTATATGCTCTCTTCTGTGTGGATGAATGCCATTCTTAACTCCTTTAGATATCTGTATGTAAGGATGCGTGGGCCCTCTGTGTGATGTTCTACAATACTCCATCGCTGGTCCCATTTTGGCATAAACTAGCATCCATAGAAGCACAAATCCAACTCAGTATGACTTCTGTTTAGGTTTGTTAACCTTTGTCTTTTCCTCGTATTATCTTTTTGCCTCCTCATCAACAAAGCTGCCCCTATCTGTGTATTATGTGTATGCCATATTGCACTACAATACAAAAGAATGTCATGTATTAAGGAAAACTGATTTTGTCTTTCCAGGGTTTAAAACACACCTTTGTCTTCTACCAGTGATCAAGCATGTGGTAAACATCTACTGCAACTTTCTCTCTCATCTTTGTTGAGGCAATATAAGTATCGCTAGTGATCTATGGAAAGCTCGGTACTTTGGTTTTCTTTCAACAGGAGTATCATTACTATGGCTGTCAACTTTTAAAAAGTCATGCACTATTAATTGTAAATATGTATCATAAAAAGCATATTTCATCCAGTGAGCTCCAAGTAAAAAAAAGAAAAAGAAAAGAGACTGTTTTGTGCTGTTTTGTTACAATTCAGAATTGACCACACATGCATACGCACACTCACAAGTACACACTTGCATGCTTACATACACCAAAAAGAAACAACACCATTTTACGCTAAATAACGCAATGAGTCCTTGGCATAATAAGAAAGACAGTGCAAAAGCAATAGCATGATCAGTCTCTTTCTGGATATCAACGCACATATCCCCCGAACACGGAATATGTACAACATAGTAAAAAATAAATATGCTCATTATACCTGGATCTGATGGAACCCAACAAAACCACACATCTAATCATCTGTTACAGAGATGTTAAAAGAGGATTTGAGATTCCGGGTACCCGTCTCTGCACTCTGCATTTTGTCTCTGAAAAGTGGCAAGCAGTTAAAAATCCCTAAAGCAAGTATGATTATCCATACAATGACTTCATATTTCTGGAAGTTCACATCCTGAATGGGTGTATCCTGGGTTGTGCCAGTACAGACTAGACGCTTCTAGTCCTCCAACCAGGTTTTCTTGCTTTATTTAAGATGAATATATTTTCTTTCTTCCTACACTGACACATCTGCAGCAGCTGCCACCGTCTCAATTTCAATCTCTGTCACCTCTACAGCCCTCTCTTCATCAACCTTACCCACTGCGGGCACACAGGATGAGGGTTGGCATGCGGCTTGGCTGTTGCTGCTGCTGTTGGCAGTGTTCATCTGCATGTTGCTACCCATGCCGGGATGAGCAGTGAGGCTGGCAGCAGAGGACACGCTGGCCAGATTGGTCGGGACGCTCGTCTTTCCACAGGAGTGGATCCGACGTGCCAGGCTGGCGGAACGCATCACCGAAGAAGTGGTTGCAGTGCCCACTCCCTGAACCTTCCCTTCCAGGAAGTAGGTCAGCATCTCACCTTTGCCTTTTACACTGACCTTGCCGCGGCAAACCAGGTCATAGTTGGTATTCAGTAGCCGATAAACCTCCTCAGTCACCTGGATAATAGAGGCATAGGAAATATAGATATTTGTTATTGTAAGTGTTGGTAGATGTGACAGCGGAGCTTGGCAAGCTGTTTACACTTGACTCCATCATATTTGTGGATCATTTGTAATTGAAAACAAGTACCTGTATTTTCCCAGGTACTCCAGTGCTGTCCATTCGACTGGCCACATTGACCGTGTTACCCCAGATATCGTACTGAGGTCGCCGTGCTCCAATCACCCCTGCAACCACTGGACCCACATTGATTCCTGTGCACAGACATAAAAACATTAAACTAAAACAGAGTCATTGAAAGTCAGTCACATTTAAATTGTCTTTGCCAGGGAACCAAAACAGTTCAATTTTATTTATATAGCATCAAATCCGACCCAACAGTCCAACAAGGTGGTTTATATTGTATGTCTACTTACCAACTCTCAGGACAAACTCGTTGTATGACTGATAATTGATTTCATCCAAAACATCAAACATTTCAATGGCGTAGTCTGCTATCGTGCTCAGATGGTCGTACACAGATTTCTTGTTCTACAGAGGGAAAGAGCACCAAGCAGTTAGTGTACATGTGAGAAAGGATCCTTCATATTCCCTTTAAAGACTAGGACAGAAGATAAACACATAAATAAAAAGGAAAATCCAAACCTTGGTCCCAATGGTGGGGACGAGTCCCACAGCTGCCATGTATGTGCTGCCAATGGTTTTGATTTTCTCTATGTCTTTGTAGCACTCCTTATCCATGAGCTGTGAAGCACACATTCAATAAACACCTGACACTACAAGGCAAAAACAATTCCAAATTTACAAAGTAAAGAAATAAAAAAATACTAAGACCTCGTCAAAGTCAGCAATGATCTCGTTCAGTAGCCTCAAGCATTCCACTCCCATGTTGTTACCATCCAGCTCGATGTAGAAATCGTTGAAGTTTGGGATTGAGGCAAATAGGACGCCAACTTGTGCGTAGGACTGATAGTACAGATCCTAAAGGAAAAGATAAACAATACAGTAAAAAATATTCTTAGATGTGATCATTAGTCATTTCTGGTTTCAGCCTTTTTATCTACCTGTTTGTCTGTCTGCCTGCCTGCCTGTCTATTATCGTGGCTCACCATGTTTCTTGGGTTTGACATTAAGAAGTGTTGAGCCACGTGTGCAGGCAGCAGATTGAAGAGGATCCTCCTGTTGTCCAGCTTTACTTTCTCCATTCCATCTCTTTCCTCCTCCGCCTGGCAGGAAAAGTAGCACACAAAATATCCAGATATAGCTGTGAGAACCAAAGCTTGCTTCATATTTCCACCACATGGTGTCACTAAAATGACTTGTGAGCATCAGACTGCTGTAAGCGTCAGAGTATGATTAATAGACTTGGGTACATTACATGACTAATCCTGCTAGTTAAAGGGTTAAATGGCTTAAATTCAGCTTCAACACTTCTATCCCCCTATGCAAAACGCTCAGTGCCAAATGAAACCGAGCCAGAAGAAGCTTCTTACTCTTTTTTTGTTGCCAAGAACAGACATCTGGCAGCCTATAAATATACAACCTCATTTCCAAAAGAAGTTGGGTTGCGTTGTAAAAAGTAAAAAAACAAACCAAATAATTTTTTAAAAATCCAATTGCAATGATTCAATAATCATTTTAACGGACGTTTTTTTTGTTGTGTTTGATCAAACATGCACACAAACATTTGTTTGCTCATTTTAAATGTGATCCCTGCAACACCTTTAAACAAAAACTAGAAAAGGTTTTTCAGAGTTTACTTTGGAAGCATGGTTGCACATCCTCCAGAAATGTATATCCATAGCCTTTTTTCATATGCACAGAGATATCATTGCACACTTCCTGACCTGTACAGCCCATAGGAAGTCCAGACGTAGTTTGAGGTCAAGTTGCCTGGAGTGGAGGGCAAGGGCACTGACAAAGAGCAACAGAGACAGGATGGGCTCATAGCCCCGGATGTGGAAGGACCCCCCACTGCGGAAGAGACCAATTGCACAAGTCAGCACTGGACCAGACCACACAGAAAACTACACAGGAGGGTTGAATGGACCCCCCACAGCGTCGGGAGTGATCACAAGTAGAGTTACTTCACAAAAGTATGAAAGCAAGGGCTTTTTTAGAAGGACATGGAAACAAAGCAAGCAAAAAAAAAAAAACAAAACAACGTTATTGTGCTTATAACGTATTCTGAAATCATGGAATATTACTATTAACTTGTGCATGATTAAATCTAAAAGTTTTTTGTTTTTTTTTCAAAACTAATCCTTACCTTGACCTGAACAAATTCAGAATAATAATTTTTTTCAGTTGCACATTTGGGATCTGAGCTCTAATAAAATTGGCATGGTCCCTCAGTACTGGGTTGAAATAGCTAACGTGGTCCCATCATGCAGCCCACATTGTCCTTTTAGGCTTCTGATTTGGAACTAATAAGCATGTGTGCTGCTTCAAAGGGTGGAAAATGAAAGAGTGTGTGGGCTGAAGACAAGCAACAACTCCTCCACACACATACATCTCAGCACATGTACTGTAAATGCGCTTCCAACTCTTGCCTATCTGTTTATTACACAGCCAGGCATTACCTCTGATACCCGACTGACGCACATAATGCATGATGCATAACAACTGTGCGAGATCTCTCACTTCATTGTTGTCATATAACTTCAGGGAAAGTCAGGAATGTGTCTGAGCTTTCTGAATACGTCGTGGCGTGAACCTCTCACCCTGCAGTCTTGCGAAAGCCGCTGAGCTCCAACACGGTGAGATACAGCACCCCCAGAAGAAGCATTAGCGCCATCTTTGGCATCCAGGAGACGCGCAAGAAAAGCGCCAGGGTAAGTGTGCCCACCACACATGAGAGAAAGGCGTAGCGGGCGCCGTCACAAGGAAGTTCTGCCATGGTGTGGTTGGCGCCGCTATCCACATCAATGATGATGATGGAACTGTTTGTATTGGCACTACCCCACAGCCAGGGCATGCAGCCCACCTGTCAAAAGCAAACACAGCAATGCAAAGTGAGAAATATTTCTGGAGAAAGGCTTAATGCTCATCTACATTCACGGTCTGCCTTGTCTGCACATTTCATTAAAGAAAAAACAAAACACATGAGTTGAACAGCACTGTACAGCTGGATAGTGTAAGCTGTTTAAATACATAGCATGACCATAATTCAAACTTTGAATGCTTTCAGATTTATGTTATACATGACATATGTAAACACAGCAAAAATGGGATAATTAAATTATGATAACGCCACAATTTTAGCTTTATTAATTTCACAGTCAACTGCACATCATCTAAAGCAACACCTCTAAAATAATAATTAAACATATTTTTAAAATAAGCCCACTGGCACCGTTAAATCAGAGGGAACAGCAGCAGCTCAAAACACGGTGAGATTTTTCTTACTAGCTGGCTGGCCAGTCAGGTGGGTAGTTTGTGGCAGATGACACTTTTTTACTGTTGCATTTACACTTACCACACAGGCCTGGGCCACAGCGTAGATTAAGAGCACTATGAGAATACAGAGAGCAGTGCGAATCTGAATGGTCAGGCACCCTGGAAAACACTGACAGAAAAAAATATAGAGACTATTATATAAATACTGCCTAGAATACCTTGAATGCATTTAGACAACACCAATATAATCTGGCAGAGTGTTAATAACTATAAGTACAGCTTGAGGAAGAACAAATGTTATGATGGACAAGAATTTTTTGGGTTTGAGGAAAGAAAAAGAGAAAAAAGACAAGCATGTGAGAAGCTACAAAGTTTAAAAAAGCTTCTAAACTGGTCAAATTCTAGAAGAGCGATTTTAATTTAAATACAACACAGGGGCATAGATGTAACCTCAAAGCTAGTGGTTATTAAATTGTTCTTACATGGTTTCACAAAATACATTTATAATTTGTCTTTGGTCAGCAAAAACCTATACAGGAGAACATTTCCCTTGCCAGGTTTTCTAAACTGCAGATAACAGAAGGTAGATGCATCTGTGGTGTAGGTTAATGCTCTAATAAATGAAAAAAAAAAAGACCTTCACTTCAATAGGATAAGGAAAGCATCTGTAGTTACCTGTATTCTAGTGATATGGAGGTACATGATACAAGCTACAAGGAAACAGATGCAGAAGACGAGAAGAACTAGCACCACTGTGCCCCTGAGAGAAAAAAAAGGAGAGAGGGGAATGATGGGGTTAGTAAGACAGACTTCGGTATGTTAAAGAGGCAGCTGGAGAGATAAAATAATGGGAAGGGAAAAAAAAAAAAAGAAAGACAAAGAAGGGACCCACAGAAGCATTTTCGGTACATACTGTGGTATGATGAGAAGATAGACAAGGCCAAACAAAGCAGCTAGGATCAGGGAGAGGACCACTGCGCTGGTGAAGTACTCATCAGGCACCTGGTGGTACTGCACAATGGCAAAACCCAAAAAGAGCGAGTAACCAAACAATAAAATGTGGAATTGTAACATGATTGAGCAACATCTCAGTGCAGTTTCCCTCACCCTGTGCTCACGCTCAGAGCATTTATACATGAGCGTGAGGAAGTTGAGGTCTGCCGTGTCAGACTCGGTCTGACGGGCTTCAATCAGCCGACCGATGTAGCGGTTGACCCGTGTTCTGGGGCTGCTCTGGATCACATTAGCCTGGTTAGCGTTGGAGCGGTTCCTCATTTTCTGTGGAGCCGTTCGCATGGCCCTCCGCTGGTGGAAAACAAAATGAAAAGAAATCTCCACTCACTTTACAATGCAGAGCTTAAACAACAATAGTTTGGTGAATACAGCACCCTGTATTCTCTGCAATGCCTGAGTATTATCATATTAGGAACAAGGGTGAATAAGAGTCAACAATAAACACAGGCAGCTGATTATACTTTCAAATTAGGACATTGCCTTCACACTTAACTTCATTACTGAAAGCACCCTGCTGTGTCCTCGGCAGCCAAAGTGAGCAGCTTAGCAAACACCTTGGGTATGTGTGTGTGTACGTGTAGGTGTGTTTGTTCATGTAAGTTAGCATGCTATCTGAACACAGCACAGTAGGTGATCAGAGCATGATCAAGGATCACCGGTGTTCACGAGCTCGTGACATGACATGGATGTGCTCAGCTCACGGATGTCACTGATTTCTTCTGCTTCGTTTCCTGTGCCACTGTCTCCTTTCTTTGTCTCTTCTCTAAGCGTATCCACTTGCTTACTTCTTATTTTCAACTTCAGTTTTTTTGTAATACCATCTTCTTACCTCACCTTGCTCTTACTCACTCATCTTATGTATATTCATTCTTTATTTTTTCATATTTATTTCCTTATTTTCTTACCTGCTTCCATATATTCACTTCTGTTTATATCCCCTTCACCAGTCCAGTCTTTATATCTGGCCCATTTTCACTCCCCCCATTTCTTTTTGCATTCCCCACTCTCTTGTTTTGGTTTATTTATAAGGCAGAAACACAGTGGCCTGCAGATCCTGACGTCTCCTTATGTTCTATATTGTGCTCAGTGCAGCACGGGACACATCATGTAACCGTGTCTGCTGCACCAGCTATCCTATTCATTCATCCCTCGTCCCTCATATTGCTTGCATTCGTGTCTTGAATGCATACATCTTTTCACTGAGCACTAGTGTGTGTGGCCTGAATTTGAATTTACCATTCAGTGGAAGGTTTACTACAACTAAACCGCCCATGACAAAGGCCATAAGCTTTTACTGTTTTGTGTATTATGCTAATCTGCTTGTTGTCTCTGATGGGAGGATGCTGTGATTACCGTTAATGGGGAGACATATAATCATGCAGTGTGAGGTAAAGATTATTTGAACATCTTAAAAAGGCCAACATCTTAAAAACTGAAACTTCCATAAATTTCTAGGAAAAAAGCCACTTGTAAAATATGTTACACACAAACCAACAATATTGTACCTTTAAGTTTATATATAAATTCTACACACCTTACTAACAGGAAAATATGTACAACAGACACACAAACACACACACACGGACCCAGGAAACTCCTTGTTTAAGCAGTAGGTGCAAAAATTTACAGACATATAAGGTTAAATAACACAACACTTCTTCTAACAGTTAGCCATATTAACCCTCTCAAGGCAGGCGTTGCAGAGTTGCAACAGTTAAAAGCTAACAACCTGATTACCCCACATACATATTTTATGAGTGTTTTTTACTCAGAAGTACCACTGCAGGTATTCTTTTGTGCATTAGCAACAAAAACTTAATTTGAGCCTGAGAGGGTTAACAGGCTCATTGACATTTCTGCCAAGACCAACATACTGACTGGATAGGGACCTTTAAAAAAGGACGCTCCATTACCCCTTTTCCTATGACACAGAACACACAAGCCTAATTTTTTCACCAGGTTTTCACTCAGTGTTGCGTCTATTCGGAAATCACAGTAAGAACAAACACAGAAACGTCAACACAGACACTGAGAGTTTATACCTTATCACCGTCCTCGCAGTTCATGACATTGGAGAAGGGAATCTCAGCCTTGAACATCTTCCTGCAGTGCATAAGCTGCACTAGTAAGTAGCACACAGTTTTGAACTTCATCTTTTTGGCGGGCTTTATATCCGAAAGAATCAATCCTGGGAATATCTGCCACCAGATAAGAAATGGGAACAAGTATTTAGTCATGATATCCCATACAGTAATATATATTATGTAAGGGTCTATAATTCATGCACAGGCACTATGGACTTGACACATGCATCCAGTCATTATTATCATGCTCATGCTCAACAATGCAGTTAAAATAAGGTACATCAGTCCTTTGGTGACTCTGATGCCCTCGTTTCTCTTTCAGTAAACTGTTGAAGAACGTGTTTAAGCACCATTTGAAACAACAAAAATATGTCATCATCAACACATAAAGCTGAAAATAGAGACAAATGGCAAATTGAGGGGAAAATGCAACATAGCATTTCTTAGCAAGGCCATTTGTCCACCAGCTTCAGATCACTGGAAATCTACTGGAAACACAGAAATTCATTCTTCCAAAAGCTATTGGAAGGTGATGACAGTGACAAGCCTTTTCTGACAAATCAGTCCAAAATTGCTGATAAATATTCAACAAGGTTGAGAGCTGGTGGTGCCAATTATTTTCATACTCATCAAACCACTCAGTGACACCCAATGGATGGGGGCACTCTAATTCTGGGAGAGATTGCGCTTATTTAGATACAAAATGATTTAATATATATTATAAGTGATTGCTAAAAAACTATTTGAATCTTCCTTGTAAGGGCACAAGAATAACCAAACCATGCCAGCAAAATGCCCCCAGCAACATTATGAGCATTATGAAACTACTTCAAACCTTAATTGTTGGGGTCAAGGGTTGAGCTTTTCCTTTAATCTGTAACCCCACCGTATGTCTCTAAGTGAGAATATCAGCCTATCCAACAATACAGTCTGTGCCTATCTTATTTTGAGCCGTGTCTTTGATGAAGTTAAACCATCAGCTAGAGGATTAGCCAAGTCTCTCACATTTCAAAGAAAAATACACGCAACGGGGATACAACAGGTTCATATAAGGCACCATGTAACCTATGTGCAAGCGTGGGCTTGCATAACATAAAACCTGCTGCAAGAAATATTGTTAGGCAGGTAGAAGGGAGGAGAGGAGAGGAGAGGAGAGAGGAGAAGGAAGGCTTTATAGAGTTATACAGTAACAAGACTGAAATTCCCTCTCCAGCTGCTTGGGGCACATCTGTTGGAAATGTGCATGCTTATGTGGATGCACTGACACACACATATCTCTTTAAGTTTGTCGGACTGTGCAAATTTAAGATGATAGATGCCACGGGCTGTTTTTTTTTCTTCTTCTTTCTCTCTGTAGCCCCAGTCCAATCCATTACAGGCTGAACGTGAGATCAGCTCAACAACAAATGGGTGAGAGCTCTGTAGTCAAACTGCACTACATTTCTACAGTCTTTGAAGCATGTTTTCTAGTAGATCCTTCTACTGAAGTATAGTGACTGGCCAGGATAAACCTGCTTTGTCAACCTGTCCTGTTCTGATTTACCAGTTAGGTCAATTAATATGGATTACCTATGCAAGCTAATATGTACAGTAAACTGTCTCAGTACGAAAAGGTTCATCCAAGGCAATGGTTTAAACAAATAGAAAACTATTGCTGTGATTTCATTCATTTTTACTGAAGATATAAATACAGAATATTACTAAACACAGAAGTGCAACTGGGTACCTTCCGTCGGTGAGATGGCACTATAAAGAAGGTTTCGATTTCATGTTTTTGAAGGAAGGCGCTCCTTTCATGGCCGTTTCCAGGCTCCACCTCATAGTCTCCGTTTAGGCACTCGAGAGTAGATCTGGTAATGTGAACTTTCCTGTGGTACAGATAAGGGAAGCAGAGCAAATATTAAAACAAGTCTTATAAGCAGAAGAGTCAAGAGCTAAAGGATGTGTTCACAATAACTTGTGAAATTCTGCTTTGGTGGGTCTTAATAAGATTCTTTGGGTAATTTGTTTGTAATGATACACACAATTGCATTGCCTGAAGTTTGTGGATGAATTGAATCTGCTTCTGTGCTTCTCTTTATTTCTTTGTCCAGTGGGGAAAATTCAAACATAAGGGTCTTCCCTGCAGTTGGCCTTGTTTCCTGATTTAGCTTAAATCACCGACTAATGCTTTAAAAACACAGGGAACAAGACTGATTCTAGAGCAAAAAATATTAACACCTTATTTGTTAGAAATCACTTAATGTGTCAAGATGTTTTTTCCAGGGTACCATAACAGAGCGGAGACAAATAGTCTGAAGCTGTTCAGGCTTGTATTCTTTTAAAATGCTGAGTACTGACCCAGGTAGTCCTCCAGCTTCCATCACATTGGCCAGAGTCACATCATTTGACCACACATCATACTGCCATTTCCTAAGACCCAGCACTCCACACAACACTCGACCGGTATGCAAGCCCACGCGCATGTTTAGGTTGACTTCTGTGGCCTCTGCTACTGACCTGTACCGACAAAAAACATGGAGAGTCTCAGTGAGGTAATATGGCAGAGCAATATCTATATATTCTTATCTATATCCAGAGTTGGGTCAGATTACTTTAAAAAATAATTAATAACCTAATCCACTGGATTTAAAACAATGTGTATTTTAATCTGAATACTTTTAAATGATATCTGGACCATTTCAATATCAAACACTTCCATAATTTTTAACTGTCATCTTTTAAATTGGCAAATAATGTGACTACATTTTTCCCAACTGTCCAACTCTGTCTAAATCGAATAGTTTGCCTATAATTTGGCAGAGCATTAAAAACAGCACAAAAAACACAGTGTTACAATAACAATGTATTACATGTATGTATGACTGTATATGAACACATATAGTAATTAAATAAGAAGTTTACATCAACTAATTTGCCAACTCTTTCATGGTTTGAAATGTACACCCGGCGCTGATTTCATTCATTCAGCAAACGATCTCATTAACATTAAGATCACAAATAATTGAGGTCGAATGCAGGTGATACACACATCCAAAATTAAGAATCTGTTTCCACAAATGTCCTTTATAAATAGATATAACAATCTGTCACGATGTCTTCAAGGACCAGAAGCTGTTCAGAAATGCTCTGCTCTGCTCTAACGTACCAAAATAGACCGAGAACAAAAAGACTGAAAAGCTGGGCATTTTTATTTAATCAGTGTTGGTGGAGAAATCTGATCTTAATCTTAATTAACAGACTTACAGTCAAATCATGAAAAGCATCTGATGTAATCTTCTGGAGCTTCTCCGTCTCTAACTTTCTTGTGCATCTTTTTTCACTTCCAAACTATACAAAGAAAACAGCGACTTTCTAATTAAATTTAAAAAAAAGAAAAACATAGCCTATTACTTCCCCCCTAAAGCCCCCCCCCCTCCCGACTTTGAACACTGCTGTTTTTTTGAAGACTTTTGCGTCAGAGTTTGGAAGGGGTAAATGTGTTCTCGGGTCACACATGAAAACCACAGGCATAAGAGACTCACGTTATGGTGTCAATCATATCGAGACCCATTTCTACACAGCAGTGGGCGTGGTCGGTCTTGGGTTGTGTCAGTCCAGACACACAGTAGTAACAATCTCCCAGGATCTTAATCCTGCGACAGTGGTTCTCCTGTCAGTCACAGAGACAATTTAAGGAGAATTTTTAAGAAAAGAAATCACCCTTACTTACACATTCAAACTGATGCTACAGCAGTTTTAAACGTATACAAAAAATAGTAATTAGTCATGTTGACAAAAAATACACATTAAAAAGCAACTTTCCTCCAGTTTAATCAAAGTCACACGAGAGGCATCTAAGAGCAGGGATGCTTTGATTGAAACATCCTCTCATTCAAATATAATTTTTCCCTTACACTGATTAATGTGATCCATACCCAGCAGTTTAATTTGTAAGTGTAGCTTCAGGCTGCTCGGTTTCCAAGATTGATTAGGTTCATGATGCAGGTGGTTTCAGACTTGCAGACTTGCAAGGGTAACATCGTTAATATAAGATTTGAGTACATTTAAATTATGTCAAAATACACTATCACTCAGTATGTGATCACATTACAGTTATAAAAGCTCTGCCTTTTTTTAAATATCACATTATTTAAACAATTCATTACAGAAACTCCTTGCTAACTCAGGCCTGCAATGCCTCTAACTTGTTCTTAAGTGTCTTTGACCATTTCAAAGGTGCGCTGCATGGTGAGAAGGTCAAAAAACAACTAAATAGTGAAGTTGAGGCTTTAAAACAGAACTTCACAAGACAAAAGTTGATGTTTTGGTGGCTCTATATCTTTTTTGAGATGCTTAGCAGCTTTTAGTTTTCTCCCCTCTATTTTAACCTCTGTGCTATTGAGAGAAACTGCCTGATGCTCATTCAGTATCGACACCACCTATGGTCCTGCAACTTAAATTAGAGAGCTTGTCACGAAAGTGACATGGTCGTGCTAATCATACATTAAAATCTAAAAGCTGATTGTGAAGACGGGATGAGACTGACTGTGCGGTGTATACGAGACAGTTCTGTGGCCAAACAAATCAATAGACTGCGACAGAAAGATATTTGCGCTTCTTTATCGGTATCTCATTAAAAATGTTAAAAATATGGACTCGTACTAAAAATGGCTCCCACAATGCTGTGATATATTAAAGGATCAGTTTCATTTTAGGGAATAAGGTGAGTCACTCTCTACTCACTCTCACTCTTTAGACACAATGAGCAGTGGCATGAAAAAAACAGCTTACAAATATAACCCATTATTACAGGATATGAGCAACAGGCATTCATTTTACCAGGGAGACCAGGTTACCGTGGGTGCCTTCTCATAACCCTTCATTGTTTCCATGGAGGTAATGGGATTGCTGGCCATGCATGTGAAGAGCACAAAGACTCATAATTATGCACATCGGTGGGCACATGACAAGACGGGTGCTCTATTTTTAACATGGGAGCCATGTGAAATTCGGCAAGATAGCCAGGGCTCGTTAGCAGCTGCTCTTTGTCTTGTGCAAGTTTACCTGCTGTGGTCATGCTTTTTAAGTACTCAGTGGCATGGCGGCTGTTTGTACAAAATATATTCTTAGACACAAACCTACAAAAGACCGAGTGTTATGCAGCAGCAGTGTGCTGAGCGGCTCTTGGCAGTTTTGCTCTGTGAAAGACATTTTCTCTTAAATTAAAGCCCCATATATAGAACTAAAGATCAAAAGAATACCAACTAATTTGTATGAGGATTACAATTTTAAATAGCCTATTTTAAATAAAATGACATTATTGTGCTACATAACATGTATAGCTTTCTAAATTTGGTCTGTTTTTATCTGCCTTCCTGGTTTCTTTTTTTGCACTGCAATAAACCTTTGCTGCCTTGGTCGCTCTTGACACTTGATATAGTTGATTAAGAAAAGCATGAATTTACTACAGCAACTATGAAAGAAGCATGATCTAGCCTTTACTGGACTCTTGAAACTTTCAACAAAAAAAATAGTTTGTTTGAATCCTAGCATATTCCCTTCTACAGCGACTAATTCTATTCTTTTTAAATGATAAATATAGCATTATACTAGACACTCTCTGTTGTGCCGTCTCCTAACATCTGTACATATTTCCAAAACTTGAACCAAAAATATCAAAGTTGGATGAATCGCTCCAAGATTTGCTGCCATTGAGACCATTTCTGATTAGGACTCAACAAACAGTAGCCCTCAACTTGTTCAGTTTCCCCAAATCTTTTTAGATTAGAAAGGCAATGACATTTATTTGACAATAAGTCAAATGCATGGAGCTCTCTTTTTAGGCAGTTCTAAATTTAAATCTGTAAACAAACAAAAGGAGAGGCTGCTAGTAACAGAGTGCCTAAAGATTTAAAGCTAGTTTGTGGCCATGCTGTCTTCTTTGTTTTGCCACAACACTGGTTCATTTATGTGTTAGCTTTTGTGTTTGTGTGTGAATGAAATGTGGCTTAAAAATAAAAATCATCTGAAAATGAGTAGCGAAAGCAGCCTTAGAAGCCTCCTTGGAAGGAAACTATTAGAAATAAGAAATTAGAGGTGACTCAAGACTTTTGCACAGCACTGTAAAGACTCCCACTAAGAACTTTTTAAAAAAAAAAAAAAAAATTGTAACAGAGCCACTGAGGTCTCTTCAGCCTAACTCTGGGCAACGTGGAGCAATAACAGATGGGGCTATAGTGAGACACAGCTGAAGCTACAGGAAACAGGGGAAAGCCCCGGTGCTTACAGTGTCTCCTACTTTGTACTTTTCCTGTGCTAAGCTGCAGTGTGAGGGCTTAGGAGCTGATTCAGACCCAAGCAGGATTACCAGTGTCATATGACTGAAGCATTGTGGGCAATCTGGGTGGTCATCAGTGTAACTAGTTACAGAACATTAGGTAGATTTTGACACTTACTTCAATTTACAAAGAAAGAAAAGCAGTTTTAAGACAACCTTTTTTGCCATGTCTTAATGTGATTAGGATTTATACTGAGCACTGCAATCAGAACTATTGTGTGGTAGTATTAGCAGGAATGTAAATTAGCACACATTTCAGTCTACACAGACAAAGGGAAGGAGAGACACAAATACAGGGAAGCGGAACATTCAATAAATGATTATGAAGCAAAAAGATGAGCCAGCTCATCTCTTAATTTCCTACAAGTCCCTAAAGAGCAGTACACACAGTTCTTTGCCTCTGGTACGAAGACAAATATCACTGCTGTGTTGATGAGCTAAAGATTCCATTCCAGCAACTTTTGGGGGCTGAAAGGACGTAAGACAAATGGCCCTCCCCACACGTGTTCCTGAATGTGCCCTGTGGTTGTTCATATTGGTAGTTGCAATGTTTTTGCAGCAGCTAATTAGAAGTAGTCAAACAGTTTTATGAATTTTACATAAGGCCATTACATATGTTCCTTTTTTTGGCTTATAAAGTTTTTCATGTCAACATTTCATCAATACAGGGAGTGATTTATTACAGGGGTAACTCAATATTTCCCCTGCCCCATTAATGCTTTTCCATCTCCTTCATATGCGTGGATGTTTCCCTTTTAGCCACCAGCTCTTTTAATGATTGAATTTAATTTCTGTGCAACAACAAATGAAAAATATATCAACACTTCCTCCTCCCAACTCAGCCTTGTGGGCTGGAGTGAGTGGGCATAAAAAAGAAATCTATTAATGTAGATGTGAAGCATTTAACAGATATGGCAAATACCAACTGTTTGGCGTTTCAGGACTGGTTTATTTTCAAAGATGGCATTGGTGTTATTGAATGTTTGATCAGAATTGGAAACACACGTTTTTCTTTAATTAACATAAAGAAATTGGTGAAAATGTATCTGAGTTGAAGCTAATGTCGTTTTGGACACTAAGTCTCGTGCAGCATTTTAAGACCAACATTAAGACCAGTCTCATAGGATATCAGTTATTTTGAGGAAAACAACATTGAAGTATCGTTACAAAAAATGTAAGAGCCATTATATATGGGACTAAATTAAAATCCAGCTCACAGGATGCTACATTTATTTTGTAGCACACAGCCTCCTTTTATTTGACCTACCTAATTCATTTGCTTCTTTTTGCTTTCTGTCTGGTCTTAGGTCAAAATGATAGCAAGAGAGCTACTTTCAGTTGCTTATTCAAGGGAAGAGGTCACCACAGCAGGCAGCTTGGCATGTTTGATTTGGCTGGCTCTTTTTTCACACTAAATAACCTCACTGATCCGACCCCGACAGATTCGTGTCTCCTCCTGGCACTGAACCAGGGATATTTTGCTTGTTAAACAAATGTGTAAACTAGTACAATACGATCCGTGTATGATCCTGGAGAGTAGAAAAACATTTCTATAAGTGGTATTGCTTTGTTTAAAACCAGTGATAATGAGACAACAGAAAGATTCATTATAGACAGTGTGAGAAAAATCATAAAACCTCACAAAATCTCAGCTTCATCCTGCTACATTTTGACCCTCCTGTTAAATCTACACCATGCTGTGTTTCAGGTATTATGTAAGTTTAGCTTTTGTTAAAACTGCAATAGAAACCTTAAATGTGATTTTTTTTTCTTGAAACAGAAACACTTTTTTCCCACTTTCTCCTAGTCAAGAGCCCACGCTGGCTTGTTTGGTTTGGGTTTAGCGCACAGGAGTCTGAAGGAAGCAGCAGGACTTGACAGCAATCTTTGCATCTGCTCATGGGAAAAACCCAAACAGTGTTATTTAATTGTGTCTACACCCAGATTTTCCGTTCTGGCAGGCAGCTGTCATCATGTGGGCAGTGACAAGTTCCTGTGCTCCATTTAAGAATAATCCAGTTTTTGGCTAATATTTTATTCAGTTGTATTTGGCTCATACTAACTGGCGTACAGACAGCTTTTCTAAAGTTATTTTTTTCAGAAAATAACAGGTTTTGAGGTATGTTATTGTTGCATCTTAGGTTACGCATACTTAGGTGAGTCATCACTTGCAGATATTTTACTACAACTCAACTAGGAAATAATCGTACAGCCATTTGTTTGTCAGCTAGGTGAACTGCTATCCTCTTAAAATCATGATCAATCATTCAAATCATATGCATTCATGACCTGCACATGCAGAAAAGGGTTATTTTATAAGCTCTAACAGTCATGTATGAGTGAATGAAAAGGAACCTATAACTTGTCAAGGAAGTAAGAGACAGAAGATAGATACATCACTGAGCCATCCTAAAAATGGAAACATGAAAGAGGAAGAGAGTGCGGAGAACCACGGGGCATAAAAGACAGAGTTGAGAAAAGTAGGCTGCTGCATGTCAATCAAAAAGCTGAGAAACAAGGAGCGGAGGAGTCTGAAAACTGTGATGCAGGGAGGTGTTGCAAGAGGAGAGAAAAGGGAGACAAGAATGAAAAGCTTTGTGAAACTTTGTCGCAGAAACAGCCACGACACACGCACGCATACGGGCACAAAAGCTCAACCAGTACAGAGCTATTAATGTTATATGGCACCCATAACAACCATAAATTAATCTCAGTTCCTCTCACAGTTGAAACTGTTGTTTTGGGTGCTGGACAGATTGCTGGAAACTCAGCCAGGGAGAGGAAGTGTTTATAGAGTGAGAGGGGGGCTCAAGAAGACCATTTGGTGTGCCAAATGACATTAGTGTCTTTGAAATAAATGTCCCTCATCTCTTCATATCCTTAAAAAACAACCACTGCAAATGTCAATCTTTCTGTCTCTCTCTCTATATTTTTTCTATATTATTTGTAAAACATCTAGCTACGTTTAGATGATTTCTACAGTACAGTAAATCTGATCAATTCAGCTATGTATGGAATAATAATCTGGGTGTCAATCGTGTGTTGTATTTTCACAGCTTCAGCAAACACCAAGTCTGAGTAACGATAAGGTTTCAAAGCCTTCCTGAGATGCGCTCCTTGTGTTTGGTCTCAGTGGTAGTCAGCCTGGTGGTGAAGAGTTATAATTACTCCCAGCTTGTGCTCATGTGGGTGGTGGGAATCAAACAGCAAATACTGATCAGTGTGAGTGGGTTTCCTGTAAACTTCAATTTTCAAGCTACCCCCCTACCCCCTCCAACAGACACACCAACTTAATATGACACAGCGCAAGAAATACAGGCTTTGTCTCTTAAAAAAATAGGGGACAGGAGCATAAAATATATGTTATGCTCCTGTCAGCCCAGCGAAGAATCACACCTTTAAAGATCTGATGACGTGTTATTGGCACGCGTACTGTAACAGATGAGCTCGCTAAGAGGCGAATATCTGGTAGCGTCATAAAATAGACAGGTCACAGAATTCTGCACAAGACTACAGCTGAGACCTAAACCTGACCTTGACCTGTAGCTTCAAGAGCTGCTCCAGTCAAACCGTCAAATTTAAAATGAAAATCTGGACCTGATCCAAGACCTGAAGCTTTAAAAAAAAATAAATTATTTATTACTACTATTAACTTGTGCGACAACACATGTACTGTATTTTCTTACCATCTGGGCAGTGCTTATTTACATGCAGCCCTTGGTACAGTATGAAGGGACCCAGACCACTGTCACAGTTATAGGTGTTGCTTTTAGACTCAGAGAAAACTGTCACTGGTGTCTTGGCATTATTAGGCCTTACATTCGGATTTTCTCCTTTATGTTTTTGTTCAGCCTCACTGTTCTCGTCACCCTTTATCCAGCAAGAAGCAAGCATTAAGAAAAATTAATGCCACTGTGGTCAACCTGTGCCTTAAACCTGCATTCTGAACCACCAGGTGGCGATAGCTGTGGTTTCAAAAAGACTTCTGGTTCTATAGAAGGCTATAGGTTTCTGTCTTAACCTCTGTAAACACTTTCCGGATGAGTTAATGGGCTCAGTCAGTCTTTTTAGGTAATACTGAATAAAAACAAAAGTTTATTTTGTAAATACTGACCATACTGTGTTTTAAAATGGAGGATTTCCTGTGGTGTGCTCGCTAGCTAGTGAATTGTGATTGACAGGTCATAATCCAATGAATGAAACCACTTTGACAGTCAGACTTTTTTTGTCACACCTGGGTTTTTGAAACCAAGATGGCTTCAAAGGGTTCAAAACAAAACTTCAGAAACTAATGGGTGATTCATGGTAGGTACGTCCACCTTTGATATCGACAGACATACATATAAAAGTCCATCCCAATCAAATTACACTAAAGAGTATAGCCTCCAGTTGTTTAAAAAAATTAAATGATCAATTTTGACATTTAATTCATCATCGAGCAGCTGGCCGGGGGCTCTCGTTGTGCATGTTCTTCCCCATGTCTGTGTGGGTTCTCTCCAGGGACTATGACTTCTGCCCACAATCTAAAAACATGTTGGTAAATCCAAATTGGACCTAAGTGTGAAGTGGATCTTGAATGGTTGTGTATTTCTATGCACTACCCCTGCAGAACGGTGACCAGTCCTGTGTGCACCCCACCCATCAACCTGCGACAGGTGGGATGGGCTCCAGCCAGACCACCGCCCTGAATTAGACAAGTGGAAGCAAATCGATGCTTAATGTAATTTTTTTATGTAATTTTTTTTTTCATGGTGATGCACCAATGAAAGCACCAAACAGGCGTGCCACTCCCTATCACGTTTTCTGAGAAAACAATTCTCACCGCTATTGTCTTTAATTACACTCTCTTTCTAGCAGAGATATCCCATTACTTCTGTATATGTTAGTCCTAAATAATCTTAAAACATAGTTCAAAAGTGGTGAAAGAGCTGACATGCTGAAATTTTATTGTATTTCTTTCACTCTAATGCTTATGTGGTATAAAAATTCAGACTCCCAAGCTCCCTCTGGTTAAAAGGAGATGAAACTACAGTTAGTATAGGCATTCTCATAAAGCGTGCTTCAGATTTGATGCCTTATTTCCGTTTGTGTTGAGAATTTTTGAGAGAAGAGAGAAGACTTGGTCTGCTACATCCACAGCACTTTAGGAGAACGCTGTGTTCCTGGCCCACTTCCCGTGCAGCTTGACAAGTCCAAAGCGTGGACAGGTGGTGTGGGGATGGTGCTGGAATGGTATTATGAGATGATGCCTGGTGGCCATGTGGCATCGCCCGCTCTTCGTATGGAGCAAGAGGAGTCTGCGTGCCCACAGTGACCACAGCTATGAGTCACTGGCTTTGCCACTTCCTGCCAAAGTCGATCAATACGAGCGAGGTTTTGGGTCAGGGCATTTGATGACAAGCTTCGTGGCTGGGGACAACCTTTCGGTGTAACATCAGGCTCCCAGGAAGTGGCCGAAAGATGATCAGCCCATTCACGTTATTTGTAAGTAAATGAGTGAGACAGCAAAACTCACAACAGCAATAAAACTGGCATCTTCTAGATATAGAATGTAGAAAAAACATCTTCTAGCCAAAAATCTGTGGGTGATGAAAATGTATCTGCCACGTCGTTTCAAGTTGGTATGTTTTAGAACAAGGAATCACTTTGTTAATAAAATAGCAGAGTAACAGCAACTTTCCATGGGATGAAAACAGAAATTCAAACCAACAATAATAAGGGAAACTAACTGAACACAGATTAATTAGAAAGGCGATGACATTTATTTGACAATATGTCAAATGCATGGAGCTCTCGTTTTAGGCAGTTCTAAATTTAAATCTGTAAACAAACAAGTTAAAAATACAAGCTCTCAACACAGCCAAGTAAAACCTTCTATGAAAGCAAAAAAGGGGTTGGTTGTAATCCCGTGGATTAATGGATTTGACAAGGGTATGTGGCTAGTGTAAGTAACAGAGGCCAGATTATATGTTACTAAGGTTGTGGCAGGGTGATCTGCAGGGGCTCAACCTCCTCACCAAACATCCAGTATATTTAACCAAATTTACATGACAGGTGATGGGGTGATATCATACCTTTTTGGAAGCATGTGTTCAGAGTATGCACAGTGTTTTGATTAAAAGATTTTGTGCTGATGGTGTCAAATAGGAAAGCAAATAGATTAACTGTGGCAGTAAAACTTAATGACAAAAGCCGAGCGGATTTTCAGCACCAAAATCAAAAAGAGTGAAATATCGACAGATGGGTTGGCTGAAACCTTTTTCACATGCAAACCAAGAGCAACTGTAGCCAGTACAACTTTGCTCTTAAAATCATTCATTTTGTTCATTCAAACAACCAGAGAGGATGCAAGATTTAGCCCTGGGTAAATCTGGCTCAGATTAAAGAGGTCTGTCAACTCTTCCTCAAAATGAAGCACTGGATAATCATATTAAGCATCATATGGGCTTCCAATATTCATAGTGACATCATGCTAAGCTAGTGGAATGTGCCAACAGCTTGTGGCCAAAGCATTACACACACACACACACACACACATACGCACAAAAACCCCACATGCTCACAACAATACACTATAGTTGTGTCGTGTTGCGGCGAAAGTGTGCACACAGAGAAAAAGCCACTTTGTAACAATGTCAACAGTGGCTGCAAGTGAGGGATATGTCTTCAAGGAAGGGAGACTGACTCACCGTGGCAAGCTCATCAAATTTTCCAAACAGTTCATTTAATAGTTTAACCAGTTCCTGGGCTGTACACTGAGAGGCCAGGCTGGTGAAGCCAACAATATCTGCAAACAGGATGCTGTAAAAGACAAAGGAAAGAACAATCTGAGTCAATGTAGGAAATTAATCACAGCAAACTGCATCAATGAAACAAGAATAATAGCCTGGTCAGATTAGCTGCAAGAAATGTGCTTAAAATGACTTTTTAAAATCAGTTTGAGTATTGCTTTGGAATGATGCAAGCAACATTTAAATTAATTAAGTCTAGATAGATATACAGAGATAGATAGATAGATAGATACATAGATAGATAAATAGAGAGAGAGAGCCTGCCCCATTCTCTAACTGACTGGCAGCGCAGTCAAGCAGAGCCACTCAAAATAGAAGCAAGAGCATTCTCACGAGGATCACAGAGGAGACATTCTAGGATATAATGCAGCCATCAAGAGTACTGGTATTCCCTTTTGACAGGCTGCATATAGGACTGAAAGTGCCTGAACTGACATGTCTGGCATTTGTTTTACCCAAAATAAGCCATCTAAGTTTCACTTGCTCTTCTGCCATTGTCAGTGAATTGGAATAACCTTCCTGAGGTCAGCTGATTCAGTAGCTCATTTTAAATGTATGCTGAAAACACATTTGGGTGTTTTTGTGTGGATTTTATTCAAAATGTGAATCAGATTTAAACAGTTTTCTAAAGAAATCAAATACAAATTATCATATCAATATTATGTTATTAGGGTGACGCCTTTCTGTGTGCAGTTTGTTTGTTCTCCCTGTGCCTGACTTTTTTTCTTTTTCGTGATTCTGTCGAGTGTGAATTGGATCTTTAATGGCTGTCTGTCTCCCTGTGTTGTCCACCTATCCAAGGCATTTCCTGCCTCTCACCCCATGACTGGCCAGACCACATAATAGAGTGTCATAGAGGTCACCTAGTGAGTTATAGTGCCAGTGGATTAGAGGCCCAGAGGTTTTTTTGATGCTATTTTAATTTTATTTCACAAAAACACTCCATTCTAAACTCATTTTTATTGTTTGCCAATTTATTAAAAAAACTTGCTTGGTGGGGGTGAAATTTCTTTTTTGCATTTGAATTAATGCATGCCAGATACAGTCTGAAAACCAGTGAGCTAGGGCGAGACTAATAATGTCAGTCGTTGCTTTTTCTGCCCTTTGCGTGGTTTGCGACCTAACCACAACTATAATTCCACCTGTGTTTTAATCATCGAGTAGTCTAATCCTGATTTTTGGCATCACAACTGGACCCAGAAAAGAGAGACAGCTTACTTTACTTAGCTGGCCCAGTCTTTATCTAATCCTGGACAATAATAACACTGAACAGGTAAAATGTGAGAGGAATCATGAAAGATAGCACTTATTTCCATAGTGTAAGGTAGTTAGCATAGCCTACTTGTTTTGACTTTGTAAGTGAGATACAAGCTTAGTAGCCTGATGGTTTAGATGGATGGTTCAGGTTAAAACCAGCCCTGCTGCCCCTTTGGTTAAAAAAGAAAAAAACGCAAAATATTCTGTATTAACAATATAGTAGTTCAAATGGTAGGTCCATCCTGTGTGTATAGGCAAAACGTCCCCTGTCAGAGAGCTGACAGAATTATTTCAGATTATATTTTTGTTTTCCAAAACTGTGAAGAGTTTAACTTCCTGTTGTGCACATTAATACTTTAATACAGCTTGAGCAGATACCCCAAAGAACTCTGTGATGAAAAGTGTTCGCAATGAGTTCTATGTGGCAGTGAAGAGTGTGAACTCGATCAGTCACCAAATACTAACTGTCCCGAACAACCAGCATGTCTGCATCTCATACTGATGGCAGACTGTTGCTTTCATGTAGGCTTGAGTTTTCACAAAGTGACAGAGTGCTGGATCTCTGAGAGAAGAGAGCTGCTAAATGTCATCTTGCTGTCTCACAGATGTCACCATAATGAGGGGCAGCGGACTCAGTTTGTGTTACTGTTTTAATTGGCAACCATCTGGGGCTGACAAATACTTGCAATGTTAAATACCATGTTAGTGTAAACACTTCAACTTGAATGGACTAAAACTCTAAAGAGAACTAAACTGAGCAAAGTGCAGGTTTGAGTATCAGTTACATTTATTCTAGATTTGTAATCACATTAGAATAAATATCTACTGGTTACAGTAGATGCTAATGCTAAAATATAATGATTGTTGTGATCCACGGATTTTCAGCTTTTCTGTTTTACAAAAAGGAAGAACAAAATAGTAGAAGACATTATAATTATTTTTTTCTTGTCATTTACTAACATGGCTGAACATAAAAAAGTTGAATGCTATGCTTGATTCGTTTCCCAGTCCAGTGTGTTGGCACAAATTTGGATATAAAACACGTTTTTATTATGATATTTGCCTAATAAAGGCAAATGACTAGCTGATTGTTGTGTTTGTGAATTTCCAAATACATACATAGCCAACAGGTAATTTGCAG
>NW_005187405.1:7101799-7102906 GCF_000239375.1 Pundamilia nyererei
ACTAACATGACATGATGTATAACATAACTATGCATTCACCTCTAGCAAGAGCACACCCACTGAAACCACTGAATATTTCCTGCTGTGTGCCACATATGAGAAAGGACGGAGTCAAGGGTAGCTCAAAGATAAAGGGATTAGTGAAGTTATAGGCCAAATTTTGATGAATGGAAAGGTGTTTCCAGCAGAGGAATTTTTGCAGTGAATTACAGAACAGCTGAAGAAAAAGGTGGAGAAGAACCAAATTGATTTAGAGTGATCAGCCTACACAACACATGCCCAGTTATTTAATTCCTCAACTTAACACAGCTAATTTTGTTTGATACTTGAGCTCAGTTCCAAGCCAAAACTGTTGTAATTTTTCATGCAAGTAGTTTTGAATAACACTTAAAAGTTAAGTTGTTTGCAAGAATTTTCACCTTTATTCCTTTCATTTTTGGCGCCTTCAGAGGAGTGAAATGTAGAAAAGCTGAGTGAAAATCAACACTTTACTCAAGGATTCGAATTCTCACTTGATTCAGTGACCTGCTTTTTAAACCTTTAAGTCACTATTGTTTCAATTTAAACGACACTACAAAAACAAGTGGAACAGAACAGTTGAGTGACAGAGAGGCTGCAAAACACGCTATTATTATCATGATCATCACTCACTTACGAGCATCTTTACACATGCACTAATGAGTATTAGAAGCGGAGGCTGAGTACACAAAAATGCTAATTATTTTTAAACTGTCTGCCTGGAGCACACGTCTCCTTGCTTTCAGTACCCTTTTATTTAGATGGTTCTTGTTATGGTAATTAATATTCAAAACACACACATATGCTTCCTGAAAAAATATAAGGACATATGAAGAATCTATTACTGTGGCCCCTATGAGTGTCTGTGCATGAATCAGCCATGATGTGGTGCACAAAGCATCCCATTGATTGCATAGTCCTAATGACTCATAACCTCATGTGATCCTTGGCTACAGTCACTTATTTATTTATTTTTACCTTCTTTCAACCAGAAACACACACACACACGCACACACACACACACACACACACACACACACACACACACACACACACACACCATTATCTTAACACTCACATGCACTGATG
>NW_005187405.1:7103105-7104034 GCF_000239375.1 Pundamilia nyererei
AACGTGTACTGCGGTTAAAGATATGATGGTGCAGTTAGAATAAGCTAAATGTTGTTTGCACGAGGAACTGCATACTCAGTTCAGAAAAATGTGAGGAACGTGTTCCACTTAGCACATCATAAAGGCACGTAAATCTAATTATGTATTAACTAGGATAATTACACTGACGTTTGTAACCCTTGTACATCTGTATGAACAAGCAACCTAAATCAAAAGAAAAATCTAAATATATGTGGTAAATGGGCTGGTATTATTGAGTAAGCAAAACAAACCACATTCATTCACACACACAAAGATGCATTAACACAGTCCTTTATTTTGTGCACTTTTTAGTATCACTTTTTTTTTTAATCTATGTAGCTGCAGCATTTTTTTTTAATTCACTATCTTGCCTTAGGGTACTTCTGCATGCAGATTGGAGGAGCTGGGGATCAATTTATTGAATTCTAATCAGAAGACATCCTGATTTAAATCTCTTTTTTTTGTAATATATCTACAATACATGACATACATTTAGTCTCAGTGTACGAAATGTATGAATTTGTACTGAAAGACGCTACAGTCACAACATACATATGTTCTGTAATTATTGGACCACTACATGTTGCCAAATATTTGTTAAGTTTTGACATTTTGAACGCATTCAGTTTTAAATTAGCTAGCTACTCCTGGGTTGCAAACTGTCTGATTTTAAATGTCCATCAACAGCTATAACTCTCTTTTGCCAAAACCTACAGAACCACATCACATTGACTGAGTGCAAAGTGCTAAAATTAACCTAAATAAGCAAGTTACAAAAAATTACTCCTGTGGTAACCAGTGTTGGTCAAGTTACTTGAAAAAAGTAATCAGTAACTAATTACTGATTACTTCCCCAAAAAAGTAATCCCGTTACCTTACTGATTACTTATTTTCAAAAGTAATTAATT
>NW_005187405.1:7106229-7120908 GCF_000239375.1 Pundamilia nyererei
CCCTGGATTCTTCTCACGTGCTGTTTTTCTAAGAATCATTAGTTATAATGTCAGATGAAACTGGATACAGTAAGTTTACTGGTGAACATTTGTCTAGAAACTTACTTTTTTCTAACTGTGTGTGTGTGTGTGTGTGTGTGTGTGTGTGTGTGTGTGTGTGTGTGTGTGTGTGTGTGTGTGTTTGGGGTGAGGGAATCTGGAAGCTTAAAAGTGCCAAAATAAAAGAAATAAGTAAACTGTTAAATCATGACTTAAATGAATTAAGAATTACAATCGAATGATATATAAATTATTATTATTATGTACATAATTAATTGATTCAATGTATCATTAATCAATTTGATTATCAATTAAATTCATTTTAAACATATTTAAACATTTCAGTATTTAATTAATTATTCCATAGTTCCTGCAGTGCAGTGCATCATGTATTTATTGTATCTGTCAACCTCAAAGCCAGGGTGTGGGGCAAATCCTGCCAAAGCTAGAACCGTTACTTTGGTCCGTAGTCGATTCTTTCAGTGGGTCCTTCTTAGTTCCAAATACGGAGTTTGGAGTTGCATACTTGCTTGGTAAGTACACTTAGGGTTAGATGGGATGGTTGGATGGAAAAGCACAGCTTACAGTGAGACAGCAGTGCACTTGATAACAACAGTTTGTTTTAACTCTGTCCTTTACTGTCTTTTTACCCTTACGATTAATATTTACAATAAAAATAGCACAATAGTCTTAATTACCTTTGTTGTTTTAAAATACATTTGATCATAAATGCTCATAAAAGGCCCATTTATGTGATTTTTTTTTAAACAATGGGCTGATTTGGGAAAGGTTGGTAAAAGCTGTATACTAGTTCCTTAAATATTGCTGATAATTCAACAGACTATTCGGCAAATCTCTCAATGTATACATAACTCTTACTTCTCAGTGACAAATAATGAATGAAAAATGAATGCAGATATAATTATCTTCTTTTTTCTCTTGTAGATGGACACAGAAACAGTATTTCATATTTTACTTACAGTTTGGGGTGTTTTCCTCCACCATTGTGATTTTTAGGTTTATAAGCATTCTGGGATACCTGTCTGTCTTAAATCCACACCACCACCAACTGACTGTGATACTGCATGTATCATTTATCTGCGAACGATCTGTCTTGACTTGCAGGATAGCTAATCAGATGTTAAGGTCTGTTGATCAGGAACCATTAAATAATAATTAATTCAATAGTGAAATAAATAAATATGTTCTAAATTATGATGAATTTATGTTTTCATTAATTAAGTTATATATTTAATTAAGTGTGTGTTAATAAATTACCTGTTTATAACTTTGATTCATGACACATTTGATAAACTATCCAAAAATGTATTTGTTGGTTTCATTTTGGCACTTTTGATCCTCCATACACGAAGGATAAAGGAAATGTCAACTCTATGGAAATGTTATATATGGAAAAACAAAGAGTGGTAGAAATATTTAATTAAGTGCTAAATCCTAATAAATCGGATGGCTCTTTGATCAAGAGGTAGGCAGTATTAATTTCTGATCATAATTTATCACTAAATAAAAATAAAAAGGGTAATTTATTAAAATGACTTGACAAATCACTGACCTTGAAAAAAAAAGTGAATTACTGTAAGTTTATGTAAGTTAATTTTCTGTTTGTGTATACTGTACTTACTGCAAATGTATACCTGTATGGTTCTATAATACAACTTGTATTGTGTTAAATAACACTTAAATATATTCCTTTTTAGTAGCTGATAACTACAATATCCAAACATTCATCCGTCCGTCCATCCATTTTTCTAACAGCTTATCAATTCAGGGTCACAGGTTGGCTGAAGACTATTACTACAATATCCCTCTGGCTTAGTTTTAATAAGACACTAGCCACAGTCTCAAAACATAATAAATAAAACTGCATAAACTGTGCTGCACACAGTTTAGTTTCTAATTACAGCCCTCCAAATCACATAAATCATGCCTGCATCCAGTCCAGATCACTCTCAAAGGGTGGAGCTATCTGAAGAAGTTCAAGGCACAAAAGCAATCAGCAGAGCTCCACTGAGATCTGTCCATATTTAACCAGCACACACACACAAAAGCACACACACACACACACACACACACACACACACAAAAGCAAACACACACACACTGGCAAAGTGTTATGCAACAAGAATTTGGTCTCCATTGCATTTAATCCCCTGTAGCAACTTAATCCTAAGGCTAAGCAAACTCTCCTCCTCAAGCCTCCCTGCTGCTCTGAGAACACAGAGGAAAGGAGGAAGTGAAAAAGATAAGAAACGGTAACAAGGAAATGCTAGAGCATGAAATGGGAAAGGTAGCAATACAGTTACCGAGGCATACCAAAATGGGTAATGAAAATGAGAATGCAGAACATCAAGTTTTTGTTTTTTCCCCCCACAGAATGAAGCAGTGAAAATCATACTCTCAAACACACATATTTAGTCATTTCTAATCAAAGGTTAAAGGTCAGACATAACTAACTACAAAGTGAGGAAGAAAAGTGAAGAAGTTATATATAAAAAATAATATCCAAGCACCGCGCTTAACAAAATAATCAGATTATTTAAAAGAAAATTTACGTAAATAAAATGTAAATTAATTTCATACTTCAAAGGGAATTATTACATTTAGAAGGAGTTATAGTTACTTTATAGATTTCTGCATTAAAATATAATTAGTTACTTCAGATTAAGTTATCCAGCATATGAAGCTGTGAAGGCAGCAACAGGCTGGAACACTAAAATGCTCCTTAGTGATGTGAACACATCAGCCATATGTAAAAATGCAGTAATATAATAAATATCACAAACAGAACTGTTTGAATGAGTGCTTGGAACTTTTTAGTAGAAAGTGCAACATAATCTTTTTCCAGGCCATCAGTGTTACCTGGACAATTTAAAAAATACAAGTAAGGCTTCAGTGTAAACATAAACACCACCCCAACATTCTATAGTTGTTCCTCTGGACATTATTTAGTTTTTCTTAGCACTGAATCTCTTATGAGTATACTAATCTCTAAATGACTGTTTTAAAATGGAAAGGCTTTATTTAATTCACAAATGTCTCTAGGAAAAGTTCACAGCGGTGTTGCCTTGATGATAGGGTCCTACCTGACATTGTCATGACGCTGGATATAGATTTTGTGAAAGATCCTTTCTGGGGGCTTCAGGAAATCCTCCTTCATCTCCATAGCTACATTCCTGGGCAACAGACTCATTAGCAGGCGCTCCTGAGAATATGAGAGTGTGTGTGTGTGTGTGTGTGTGTGTGTGTGTGTGTGTGTGTGTGTGTGTGTGTGTGTGTGTGTGTGTGTGTACATTTGTGTGTGAGAAACAGAGCAAGAGAGGGGAAAAAAGATAAAGTAAGTCACTTATACAGTCGAAAGCGGCAAAGTTATCATAGGGCAAAGTGTTGGCGGTGATAAGAAATGCGCTAGACAAAAAGGCATGAAATCTAACAGAAATGAATAATGTGGCAAAATGACTTGAGGCATGGGGCGGTGGGGGTAGACATCCAATTTTACACATAGTTTGTGCAGCAAAAAAGGTGTCTATACCTGTTTTTCGTTCTCATCCTCCATGCGGAGTCTTTCTTCGATGCAGTTGCGAGCCTGCAGGAAGGCCTTCCTCTGGGCTCGTTCTGTTAGGATGCGTACAAACAGCCCTGACAGGTTGACACTGGTGAACAGTACTGTGTTGGCAACCAACTGCAAAAACACACACACACATTACACACTATTACTTCTCTGGTACATTGTTGAAGACAAAATATTTAAGAAACCATTAGGAAATATTTACATCACTTTAGTTAGATCAAATATTTATACGTGTGTTGTTATGATCAATGAAAAATGTATTTTCATGTATATTTCCATATATTGGATGTATGGTAAATAATCTAATGTAAAATATATTTTGTCATTTGGCATCTTTGTGCATTTGTTTGTGTGCATTGATGCACAATGCAGCACAGGAAGGAATTTATTTCAATTTCTTACTTTATTTAAAAGGGGCAAGCACAGAACTATAACACTAAGCTGCATGAACAGATGTGTATATAGTCAACGCTAATGGTTAAAAAAAACCATATCATAATGCTTAAAATCAAAGCTGAATAACAATAAATAAAAACAAGCAGCCTATACACTACACTGATTAAAGTATCCATGGCATTCATATAACTACATGTATACATGTGGATGTTTGCCAGGTTTTGTTACCCCTGCTTTCAAGGACCTGAAACTGGAGTTTCACTACCCTAAACGGGCTGAATGGCAGTTTAAGGGTGTTATACCAGTTAATTCATTTACCTGGATATTTTTCAAATATATAATTTTTTATTCAATATTTTCTATGAGAAAATCTGTGACATCTCTTATAATAGACACAAAGCAGCATGACTGTTTATAATAATTCCTATTGCTTGGTTGAGGCTGGCTGAGTTACTTGACACAGTTCTGCGATTGCCTATGATGTGTAGACTAACAAGCAGTCACTGCAGGTAATAAATACACAATATATTGATGAAAATAAATATGTTAACTCATATCCTCATTCACCTTTAGTATTTCTGTTGTAGAACTTAGTGATGGAGCTTATTTGACTTTAAGAAATGTTACCCCAAAACACCTTATACTTTATTAAAATATAGTTTATATGTTTAACTAAGCATCATGAAAACACTGTCATATTTTGAAATGATGTATCCACTTCTTGTAAAATTTTAAGAAACTTTTACTGCCACAGACAGGCACGTTTCCCAGAGCGACGAATAACGGATTGCCTTGAGAACGCTGTTTTTGGCAGCAGAAGTCTGGCTTTGTGCTTGGCAGCACTGTTGGCAAGGATCAGCATGTTCAAACGATGCTCAAGTAACTTTATAGCCCGGAGTGAATAAATGTGGACATCAGAGTTAATTGGTGTAAAATACTCTTGAGCTTCTCTGTTGTGTTAAACGCAGTGTGCTCATTACTGACCTTACTGCACTAGCAACAAAATCTTTCATTCTCGGCTGTTGTACCCATTCACTGGCAGTAATGAAGATCTTCAAACTTTTACGATGCAGTAAAAAAATAAAAGGAGTACATTAACTTTTATTCGGCGACATGATTAATTCCAAGGTGTCTCATTATGATGTATACAGGTATTCACTGAATACAATACAAGGTTTTTATTTGCAATGCTTTTTCCTCCCCTTTTCTTTAGGTTTTTTTTTTTTTTTTTTTTGCTGTTGTACTTCATATTAATAGTAGTAGCAATAAGTTAATAAGTAAAAATGCCAATGATTGCTGAATTTATTTACAATTATATTTTTGTCATTTCTTTCAATGGGGTCTAATAAAGTACCTATTTTTAGTTTTATTGTTTTTGTAATCTAAGCTATATCTAGACAGGTAAGGCTATAAACCCATACCCCATTTAACATTTTATGGTATTTAAACTACCAACAATGAATAAATTATGCTACTAAAAGGACCTGATGCATGATGAGACCAAAGAGGCCCTACAATAACGTGCATTTGAAATTATAGTCAACACTTGCTTTAGTAATAAGGTATTTCATGTAGAAGTAGACACAACCATAGGCTGAGTGCTTGGGACCTAGGTGGGTGGTTGTTGCAAGCCTGGACTGTGCAGGGTCATGCCACACAGCTCATCTCTAAGCTTAATGGATTAGCTATCTCCGGTAGTACAGCTAGCAGTGTCCTTCACATGGCTATGCAGGTACCGCATAGCCTACATACAGGAAAACAAAGCTCTGTAAATAGGCTGTCATCATTTGGGAGCACGATGAAACGACAGAATCCCAGTTTCACTTCCAAGAAATGCCCAATATTTGTGTCATATGTTGCACGTAGGCAGACATGTTCCATTATACCCCTGGTAGGTTTTGACTGATGTGACATATCTTCTTTTCCCACAGCTGATGACAGCCAGGAATGTGAGCATATGTGTCTGACTGTGACAGGAAAAGGTACAAAAGCTATACATTTCCAGAGAGCGGTGTACCAATTTCTATTCCGGCTCTGCAATGACATGCATGACTTTGCCCTATTTCTTAACGGAAGCATATGTAGAGTAGTCAAAGTGGTCTTCCTCTGTGTGTGGGTGTGTGTGTGTGTTTATGTGTGTGTGTGCTTGTCCCTCCACTTTGCCCTACTTCTGGTGCTTGGAGGATGTCACTCTAGTTCTTCATTCCTGACCTGCTCCTTTGGGATTGAATCATATCCCATAGAAAACAGTCGTAGACTGTTTTGCTTTACTATATATTTTTAAATCAGGGTGCCTGCAGGGAAGTCTTGGTTTCACCACACTATAATATACAGTAGCTTAACACCACTAAATATCATAAATGTGTTACACGCATGGAATTTGTGTGGAAGAGGGAGAAAAACTATGTGAACTGATAGTCACCGTTACATTCACTTCCACTACATACCACCAAGATAAAGCTACAAATTCTCAACATTTTTTGTCTTATGAGAGCAAACATGCTCTAACTTGTCTCGTGTTATTGTTTTGCCGGATTTGATTAAAACCTAAGCAAAGCCCATCAAGTCTTACCACATGGAGCTATCCTTGGTGCTGAACTGACATCTAAATTGCTTCTCTCTACCTGAGCTTCATATCCTAATACGGGCTACTCCAGCAGTGTGTAGCTCATACGAATAGATTATTATATTCACACGCATAATAATATAAGCTCCAAGGTTACCAAGTATTAGAGGTACCATAATCATGTGCAACATGTACTTACTGTTCTCCATAGTTTTTGTGTTTTCACTGTGACCGAAGTGGCAGTCACAATCAAATGGGAAATGGACACCATTATTCCAAACACAACAGCCAAAAGCGTCCGTACAGGTAGCAGCGCATAGGCGACGAAGGTGACCAGGATGAGCTGCCACATGCCTTGCTCCGGGGACGTCGGGGGCTCTAGCCCCATGGCGCCCAGGGAGAAGGGACAGCAAAGGAAGGAGAAAGTAAACCCGAAGAGCAGCGTCAGGTTAACAATCTGTTGGAGCTGAGTCACTTGCAGGTACTTGACATTAGTTACAATAAACAGGGACACGAAGATGACACAGTGGACCGGATGGGACCCCTTGGAGATGGTGATGCTGGGGCCGGACAGCAACTCCACCACAGCCAGCGTCGAGGACAAGAATATGAGCACGGCCAGAGCTTTGAGAGTGGACGTCTGCTCCAGTTTCAGGTTGTAGTTCTGGAAGAGAGACTCGAGTTCTTTGCAGTCGAACTCGTCCTCGCATACGATGGTGGTCAAAGGGACACCCGGTGGACAGTGACTTCTCTTCCGCCTGGTTTTGACTTTCTGAAACGGTATTTCCTCCATGTCAGTGCCATTCATAAACTGAATACCTGCTCACAGCTTAGCTTAAACAGAACAGCGGATCCCGCGCCGACACAGACCCCGGGATGCAAACGTAAAAAGACGCGCACAACAGACTCAAGGCAGAGCGTCCCAGATAGCGGAGGAGACTGGCCGGTGGCCACAGACGCGCTCGGCACTATCCACAGGTTGGACTGTGCTGTCCGGAAAGATTAGCTGGCAAGCAAATCTTCATTTTCCAGCAGTGTTCCAGGCGATGTGCCATATACATGTAGCCTACTAAAAAATAATTACTATAATAAGAATTCAGCGTTCGCTTGAGCACCACTGAAGAGCACGTCGTCTACTTGTGACGGTAACAGCTTTTTTTTTGCTTTTTTTTTCTTTTTTTTTTTGCGGGGCTCAGATAGGATCACGCCTGCGCATTATGAGGTGAAGATAAGACAGGTCTCAGCTACTCAACACACGCAGTCAAGACGATTTGACTAGCGCGGCTACAGAGCTCCCCTTCAGCCTGATAGAACAGCACATGCATCATCCTTAACAGCAACGTCTCCTTTTTCCACCTGCACACGACGTGTTTCCATCGTTAAAGCCCGTGCAGTGACTTTTACTATGCTCTGATTCATTTACGCGCTGCCTTCCTCTGCCTAATTCCCTCACACACAAGCACAGAAGATGAGAGAAAGAAGCGCAATTAATAGCGCTACCGCACGTCACCGTGTTCGAGACACGACTATACTCTCATAAACTGGGAGCTACTGCGTTTGGTTGGCACAGACACAGAGTAACATGATTGCATAGCATTCATAATAAGACTCCTGTATTGCCATGAGGCAGCCACCCTCACAATCAGCACTCTTTTGGCATTCAGGGGGGTGGTGTCTCATTCATTACCAGGAGAAGATTAGTCATCCGTCACAGGCTGCCATTGCCATGACCCGTCGGTACCAGAGAGGATGTAAGAAAGTGACAGATTGATGGCCAGTGCCAAAGTCCAGCACTCTACCATGCTACCAGGACACTCACATGCCTTCTGTTCCACCTCCCTAGCTCTCACTATGTGTGTGTGTGTGTGTGTCTCTCTCTCTCAGCTGTTAGTGTTCTAGCTTTCACTGATCCAGCACAGCTATATACAGTGTGACAGGTAGATGGAGAGAGTGAAAGGGATGGGGCAAAAATAGAAACAGAGCAGTAAAGTATTTCGCAGCCTACTAAATTCTGAGACAAAAAGGGAAACAATGTTCTATAAAAGACTTGTGCTACCAGCAACATGGAAGTAGACAATTTGTGGCAAACAGATGAGGTGTTGGAGCTGATATGTTTGGTCATTAGTTAAAAAAAACATAATTAGAATCACTAGCTCAAGCTTCTGAAATCCAAAAAGGTTTGGAAAATGTCACCTGGAAATTGATGATATAGAATATTCAGGTTTAACCAGGTTTTGTTGATTACCGAGTCAAACTTGACACAGACTAAAACTGAACTAGGCTAAACTTTAGCTAAAGAGAAATCTTAAACAAGCCTGCTTGCTGTCACACTAAATGAACAAACAGCTGTCTGCATAACAATAGAGTTCACCTTTCCCTCTTGGGGACCTGCCAGGCTCACGTCTGTATTATCTGTCCCTGCTGCTCTGAGAGGAAGATATGGGACACCAGATGTAGGACACATTGCTTTTACACTGATAATCTGTCTTATCTACAAGGCTTTTACTCCCTTTTTACTGAGCTTTTATTAGCTCCCACATATAAAAAAAAAAAACATTCACATTGCTGTGTGTCGGCTGTCAGCTTCAGTCTCTCGCACAGGTGATCTGCAAATGAGAGAAAACAGTGGCATCATTTACAGTCTCCTGACTAGAGTGTAATTAAAGTGGCACCGATTTTATGTCATTGCCTTAATCAATTTTTCAATATTCCTTATGTGGCATCTCCTAAATTAATCACAATAGCGAGGGCTGCAGTTTTTCAGTGTTGCATGGCATAGCCACAGTCTTTTGAGGCGAATGCCAAACTGTGCGCTCAACAAAAGACCAAAATCAGCAACATCCGTGCTGTTTGCGTAGCTGCATGTGCAGGTTTCCAAATATTTATTTTGTCTGACACAGATTTGTACGGATCTCTTTGCATCTCATTGAAGGATTGCAGTATTCCAAGAGGACCTCCTGTCCTGTTTGCAGCCAAGTATATTGAAGGATGAGAGCAGAGCCATCATGCGGTTTAAATGTGTTATTCTCTCTGCTTTTGATGGCTTCAGGTTTAAGTGCACGGTCACACTCTGCCAGCTCTCATCTTCTGAGAACAAAAAAAGGTCTTTTGGGAGTTCACGCCGCAAAGTTGCACTCCAAGGGTATTGGACAGACGCCAGCTTCCTGCTGCCTCTCTTCCAAATATCTTCTATTTTTCCTCTTTAACGCCATCATCACAAAAGCCCCCCTCCCCCACCCCCTAAAAACAGCTTGTCATCTGAAACGATGTGAAACAGCATTATATTGTTATATATTTGACATATTTATGCTGCAAAATTGTTATTTAACAGGATGATGACTCATCAGCTTCATATCTCTGGAGCAGTTAAACGCTTGTCTGCCACACGTCAGTTGTGTAGCTTCCTTTCAAAATGGGTTTTGTCAATGTCTCCGATTAGGCTTCTGCTTTTAGGCAGGTGTTTTCAGAATGTACAAATAAAATGCTCACACACCACTAGGGGGAAAGAAAGAATAATAACAATAGTAAGAATAACAAAAGTCCATCTCAGTGCTTGTTTGCACATGCTGATATCAAGAGATCATCTTCCATGATAGCTAAGCATCTGGCAAATCCCACCAGTGTTCACATGCGGTTGACGTATTGGTGGTCTTGTAATAACAGACACATTGGTTCAACACCAGCAAATGAAACAGCTAAAAGACACCCAAGAGGGACAAGCAGTGCATGTCATGAATTAGCTAATGTTAGCCATAATTAAAATGTGCCAAGAAAAAAGAAATGCAGGTGTTCTCACAGTTGCCACTCAGGTGTGTATTCCCCTCAGATAAACACCCACAATCTTGAAAGGACAAGAATAATATGGCATATACAAAATAGATGAAGTGAGAATATAAGATTTCTGTGAATGGTATTTTGTTTCATTGCTTTCAACACACGGTGATCAATCTGTTTCTTTTCCTTTACTTATGAAATAAATTACACAGCATAAATCAAATATGGCCACGAGTCAGCTAGCTTTCACATAAACTTAAAAGAAATGAGTGCAATTCCAGCCCTGAGCAGGAACCTGCAGAACTCCATTTGTCAGGGCTGAAAACACAATACACACATAATTACCAAATCAAAACTGGACTTGAGGAAAAAGTCCACAAGCGTATCCTTCATCAGAAGGATCCACATTAGAATGATTTGTCCCCTCTCAAAAAAAGTGTTTACAGTCACAGATGATAAATGCTGAAGCTACAGTACTCTGTCTGTCTTGAGTCACCCCTCATTTCTTTATATTGTGCTTGGAAAATGGGAAATAGCTGCAGAGAATTATTGAAACATAGAAATATAAATGGAAATGTAGCATATAAGGCAACATTTGTAGTATTGACACTGAAAAACAATATTTGCTATGATTGCTTTTGTTCTTTAACACAGTCTGAACTCTGTTAGTGCAGATTTATTGTAATTTCTTTAACTAATCTTCAGGAATCGTTTTCCAGGCTTCCTCAAAGATGTTTAAAGCTCTTCTCTGGATGATGATCTGTTGTTCCGTTCTCTGTCGAGATGATCCCACATTGTTTCAATAAAATTGTCCAGGCTCTGTAAAGGCGTGATGACTGACTGACTGATAGTCTTCTACTGTGTGTTCTCTGTCAACATATGCTTTTACTGCATTGGCAATGTGTTTGTCGTGTTGAAAAATGAAGCTGCTGCCAATCACATGATGTTGCATGGTGGATCATAATCGGAAGGTACTTTCATTTTTTTTTTACACAATCCACTACATAAACCGAGACTCTATGATTCACATCAGTTAACTGGTTTTGACTCTATCTGAATTTTGTTAAGATGGGGATTATTTGTCATAGTCTCTCTTCACGATTGTAAGCTCGTTAATCTGGCACAGTTTCTCTGTAGTCACCTCGATCTGTATTTCAATTTCTGCTGAGCAGCACCTCCTAAATTAATCTAAAAGATGAGCACTGCTGATGTTCAGAGCCAAATAAGGCACAGTGCATTTAAACAAAATAAAAAATCAGCAACATTTGATTTCTATTCATGGAGCTGCATGTGCTGGTTTGGATATATATCTTTTCGTGCTTATACAATTATACTTTCTTTAGATCTGATTGAAGGCGTGCAGTATTCCAGGAGGACTTCTTGGCCTGTTTGTGCCAGGTATATTGTAGGATGAGAGCAGAGCCATCGTGCGGTATAAATGTGTTATTCTCTCTGCTTTTGATTGCTTCAGGTGTAAGTGCACAGTCACATTCTGCTAGCCCTCATCTTCTGAGAACAAAGAGGTCTTTTGGGAGTTCGTGCCACAAGGCTGTACTGCAAGGGCATCAGATATGGAGACAGTAGCCAGCTTCCTGATGTATGTCTCTTTACTAAAAATCCTTTTATTTCCTCTGCCTGCCTTTCTGTTTCAGGCTCTTACACATTCATCACACACACACAAACCTCAGACTGCAAGACATGAAACAGCTGAGTATCAGAAATGATATAAAACAGCTGACATATTTACATTGCAAAATTGTTATCTGAATAACAGTTTGATGACTAGGCAACTTGAGCTCTTTGGAGCAATTAAAATCTTTTCCACCACATGTCAGTTGTTTTACTTCTTTCTAGAAAGCTCATCTATAGAATACATGAACCTTAGCAAGCTGAATTTATACAGACACTTTGATCCACGCCTCATATTTGGCTTCTCTTGTAAATTGAATGGTGAGAAATGTCACTCTGGCTCTGTCTCTCTCGCTCACTCTCTCAAGAAAAGCTGCAAAAAGATTTCCACAGCCTTTAATTCTCCAGCCAGCTGGGTTTTCAGAATCTGCTGGTTTGGGCCAGAATGGAGACAAGAGGATAGAAAAGATGAATTAAAAACTGTACAAGAAAAATATGCAAGCTACAAAATGAAAGGGACGGAATGAGATTTCTCTGCATGATATTTCTTATTATAACAATCACACTAATTCAGCACCAGCAGGTGAAATAGCCAAGAGAAAGCCAAAAGGAAAAGGTAATGCATGTTGTCAATTAGCAAATGTCAGCCATAATTAAAATGTGCTAAGAAAAAAACAAACAAAAAAACAGCAGGTTTTTCTGTCATTCAGATGCGTGCCTACATCAGAGAAACTGCTACATCTTGGGAGGACTTCTCTGTGTGGTATTTTGTTTCATTGCTTTTGGTCACAGATGTATTTCTTCTCTTTTTTTCGTGAAATAAAATACAATGAATAAATCAAATTTAACCACAACTTAGCTAGCTTTCACATATCCTGAAAAGAAATGTGTCCAAACGTGACCTCCGGCAGCAACAGAACATACTAATAATTACCAAATCAAAACTGGCCTTGGGGGTGAAAAATCCACAAACCTATCCGTCATTCAACACATTTCAAAACATGCTGCAAGAGATAAATGCAGAAGCAATATAAATGCTTTGAACATGATTCATTTCTTGATGTACTTGCCATCACACTGACAGCAATACCATTGTTTTTGACTGTATCCTAATAATAAAAAATGAAACGGCCATTTAACACTGTTTTGCTTTAAAATAGCAATTTATTTGCAGTCATTGTTTAGAAAACTAAATAATTGTGCAAAATATTTAAGGCCTAGAGACGAGCCTGCAACCATCTAACGACTGCCGGTCACGTGTGAAATCTGTGTATTCTACAATACACACATTGATCATTTTAATTACTTACCTGTATTGCCTAATCACATCTCTGCTGTGTGCTCATGCACCTTGTAGAACAGAGTTTAGTGTGGAAGAAGTACCAAAAAGGTGGAACTGAAAAGCTAAGTGAGAAAAAGAAACTAAAAATAGATGCAGCAAAATGTGTCAAATTAACTGGCATGTTAGCTGTCGGGCTGCTGCTGCTTCACCGTCAACAACAGCACCAGCAGCAACTAATAACCAGCCCTAACAGTCACAGGAGGCTGCTGCTGCTAGCAACAGCTGTGGAGAAGTGCAGAAGGAGGGACAGCAGTCCCAACAAAGGGTGAAGAAGAGACGGAGGAAGAAGAAATTAACATGGTAAGAAAATAGATGGAGAGATTCAAGGATTCAGATAAAATGCATGGCTAATTTGACCATGAGCCACGTTTTGAATTGTCAATTATCAGCTTCATTTATCTGACTGGGAAACTATGTTTATGTTACATGTGCTGTTGTAAAAATGTAAAAATACAGTTTGGTGAGTGATTACTGGCAGCTGCTAACGTAAAACGGGTTGCAAAGGTGTATCAGGTGTAGTTTCCAGGGATGAAGCTGACTTGTCTGCAAACACTTGCAAACTACACCCAAAAAGGTTTGAGCAGAAAAAGTGAGAAACTGTGAACAGTGCAACATAAACCAGAAGAGGAGAACATGTTCCTTCTAAGGAAATGTTGGGGCTTGACTGCAACCAACATGTTTCAGCTTTTACTTTGAAGGAGACAACTCTCAGTGTGCATCCCATTTTTCACACTGCTGAGATTAGCATGTGAGCTGGTGGCCTTGGTATTCTACTAGCAACCCTTTTGCAACCAGTTTCACCTCGCAAGCAACCACTCACTATCCAGTCATTGCAGATTTTTCCTAACAATAGGTGGTTGCCAGGAGGTGGCTGACTGATTTTTAGCCCTGCGTGATTGAGTCCTAAAGCAAAGCATTTCAGATTTGATTGTAGGACCACTCCTCTCACTACAGTTTTTAGCTTATTTTATTTTCATTTAGAATTGTGTTCTAAAATGTAATTGAATTCAGTGTAATTTCCATATTTTCTTCCAGTAACAATAACATATATATATATATATATATATATATACACACATACATACATACATACATACATACAGGGAGTGCAGAATTATTAGGCAAGTTGTATTTTTGAGGAATAATGCTATTATTGAACAACAACCATGTTCTCAATGAAGCCAAAAAACTCATTAATATCAAAGCTGAATGTTTTTGGAAGTAGTTTTTAGTTTGTTTTTAGTTTGAGCTATTTTAGGGGGATATCTGTGTGTGCAGGTGACTATTACTGTGCATAATTATTAGGCAACTTAACAAAAAACAAATATATACCCATTTCAATTA
>NW_005187405.1:7122014-7143193 GCF_000239375.1 Pundamilia nyererei
GAGATGCACATCACCTAATATGCTTAATTGGTAGTAGGCTTTCGAGCCTATACAGCTTGGAGTAAGACAACATGCATGAAGAGGAAGATGTGGACAAAATACTCATTTGCCTAATAATTCTGCACTCCCTATATATATATATATTAATATATGTCAAGGATAAAATAGAACAATGAATGATTTCCAAACATCCATCCATTCTCTTTTTTGGCTGGAGCCTGTGTAAGGATATTTTTCCTTATCATTATTTTTCAAAGTCAAAGGTGTTGCATCCTCAGCTTATGAAACATAATGTATTACCAATGATTGTAATGCCAATGCAGTACCTGCCTTTGCCTGTAAAGAGCATTCATATCCTGTTTTCTCACATGTCAGCTTCTTAATTCGAGCCCTTTACCTATCAGCCTACACATCTGAGGTACTCCTTCAGTGTCTCCGTGGTTACAGACACCACCTTTCTAATCTACCGCTCACATCAGCATTGCTAATATGCATGCATATACTGTTGAGGGACTGATTTATTTAAAGGGTGGGCTAGATAGAAAATGACACAGTTTAATTTTCTCACTGTTTTTATTTTTTTGTTTTTCCTAAATAGTGTATGAACTGTTATTCAGATGTTTTGTGTTTATCAAAGAAATCCAGTGTTATAATGCAGGCCTGTAAAAAACCCCACCAATCAAACATTCCCCTGTGACTACAAATGCTACAAAAGTGGGAAGGAAGAGCTCTGTTTTAACAGGAAGAGACTTCCATGAGGGGCAGCTATCTACTTCTGCTGGTGAGGGGGTAAAAGGAAAGAGAAGAGAAAGAAGACAACCACAGAGATACTGAAGTACTGACAACTAGAAACCATTTATTTATGTTTATGAAGCCATGAAGTAACAGCTGTGTCTGTTACGTGAGTGTGTTTCTGTGTGAAAGCTTAGCATGGATCAATAGCCATCAGGTCCATGAGATTGAAGTCCAGCAAGCTCCCACTGGGAAATCCTCTTAAAGCTTCTGATAGTTCAAGTAATCTGGGAGAGGCAACAAGTGTGTGTTTGCGTCTAGTCCACGTGCCCTGTCGCCTCCAATAATGGCGGTCTTCCAGAGGGTCACGTGCCTCGCCGACTTTGAGCTCTTGAAGTGTTCGCCATGCAGCGCATAAGATCAGTGACAAGAAAGAAAATAAAGACACACACACACACACACACACACAATATAAACACAGAAGCATCGGAGCCAGCTAACCAAGTAGACACTTCATGTGTCAGATCTGTCGCATTAATTTGAACTTTTTCTCATTTTATCTAACATTCATTTCAGTGTGTACATGTGGCCTGGGAACACTGGTGGCGAATTAGCTGGCTATTTTATAAAAAGACCTTTATTTGGCAGCAAAAATGAAAGTAAGAACACCTGAAATACTGGTAAGAATCCTCCACACCACACGACTAAAACACCCCTGTTTGTTCAGATAATGTAGTCTTTCCAATAGCGTTTTTTTTTTTTCATGGTACTTTCAGATCATTGGGAACATGTTTTAAAACCTTGTGTCAGTTTGCATTACCATATTGTACCAGTTAACAGTGAAATGATGAAAGTTATTTCCCACAACTTTAATTAAAAATAAATCTTGATGACAGATTAGCAGCATTCATTATACACGAGACCTTGAAGCAGACCAAAAGCAGATTTCATTGTCTGTTTTCCACGAGTCTTTATAAAAACTATAGATCAGTAGTAAAATGACAAGTAGTCAAAGTATTTGTGTGTCACACTAAGTGAAATATCCAAATGTACAGACTTAAAGATAAAATAAACTCCTTATCAAATAATCTTGGGCAGATAGTAGCAAGCAGACAATAAAGGGATCATCACATTGATTTAGATGTGTGCTGTATGTCACCACAAAGCCTATTTTAAATCTGTGAAGAGAGAGAAAAGTGAGCGAGATCTATGCATAAATAAGCGATAGAGACAGAGATGCCTGTGATGCTGGTCAACAGACACCTATACAGTGAATATTGAGTGGGTCTGATCTAGGAAACAGGCCAAAACAGAGCTGGCTGATTGGAGGCCTAACGGATGAGACTCAACAACACTTCGAAAGGCTTGATGTTGAATAGGAACTGGATATTGAATTTCAAAGACACAAACAACATTCAGCAGGCAGAGAGGGCAGAGCTTCCTCTTATGTGCGCCCTGTGTTGCTGTTCTCATAGGAGCCATACACTTGTCTGTGCAAGGCGGGGCCAGTGATCAATAACTAGGAGAAAGTGGCCGCTTGCCTTGATCCTAATTAGTGCAGGGTTAGAGCAGATTAGCTTGCACCTGAGCCCTATCTCAGCCTTTTTCAAACAACAACTCCCTCCCAATCAGGCTACCTAGAAGCACCAGTGTTATTCAGGGATGTGCTTGAGTTGTTGGGAAAAACAACTTGGTCTGCATATGAATAGTATCAATCTTTTCCACTCATTTTGCTTTATTGTTTGTTTGGGTTTGGGAATATCAAATTTAAGCCAAAAGTGGGTGGGTCTATCACAGAAGGATGTGAGGAGGATGAGAAGCAACAATCTACCACATGATAATAGTTGCCATCATGGCAACAGAGGAATTATCTGCAAACTGTTGTTATTTCAGCCAAACTCAGGGAATGTATAGGAAGAGGAAACAGTAAGGAGATTAATATATGACTAAATAAAGTGATGGACAGTATCTGAAAGTCATCCAGAAAAAGGCCGGATGCAGGACCTGAGAGATGCATCTGGTTGATCTGTGCACTGAAGCCTCATCAGAAATGGTCTCCGTGGAAGGGTGACTGTCAAGAAGGCATTTATAAGGAAGGGGAACGGTGAGATGAGGTATGCCAGATTAGAGAAAAACTGGACTGAAAAATCAGCGGCAACAGCTTTTGTGGAGTGATGTGTCCAAATGTGAAATTTCAACATTATCAAAGCAGACAGTGAAACAAAAGAAAGCCAACATCCAAAGAACACCTCTGAATGTCATTCAAGGCAGCAGTCGGGATTCAAACAGGGAACCCTTCTTGCTGTGAGGCGAGACGCTATTGTAAAGCCATAAAATAAAACAAAATAAATATGCAGAGGGAATGTCATTGGTGTCAGTGTGATACAATTTGTCAACACAATCAACCTGAAGAGGCTTTGGTGCAGATGTTTACTGAGACTGAATGTCTGTATGAGTGTGAGTTTGTACTGTCAAGAAACTCACACATAAACTAAAAAAAAAAACTGAACTAACCTAAATATTTTCAATTAAAAAAAATCCAAAGTAAAATAAACAAATCCACTTAGGAAACTCACTGAAACTAAACTGAAATGAATAAATGAATTCAAAAATAATATTACAATACTACAGCCCTACTAACTAATATAGAAGGGTTTTTTTCCCCTGTAGAGAAAGGGCATTGATTCCAGTCTTACACTTAGCTTCGAAACTCAGCTTCTAAGCTGAGTTGTTGGGATACAGAAACAGAAACATTAACTGTATATTTTACATTCATATCATGAAACATCATTTATATACAAATTTTAGAAAAGCAAAACTATGTGTGAAGTTTGCACATTCTCACTTTGTCTGAGTAGGTTTTCTCAGACTCCCTGCAGCAGACTAAAGACATCAATGTTATTTTGTGACTTTAAAATTTGTATTAGGTGTGAATGTGAGCGTGAATGCTTATCCAGTTATCTATTTGTGATATATGGTCAAGAAAATGGTTGGATGCAGGAGTCCCAAAACTGATCCAGCCTGCGATATAATATATGCAATTCATACCTAGACATAGAATACGATGGTTTGGGGGTACTGTATATATACTGTATATACTGCAAGGATAAACAGCAATTACAAGGTTTTTGTACTCAATAGTCCCCAATCTGTTGCCTAAAATGAATAGCTGGTTTATTTTATCACACACATTTTACAGGTCTGTCAAAAAGCCTGTATCAAACCAAATCTAGTTTGTAAGCCAGAAAAACTATGACAAACTGTTTAACTGTAAGAAAATAACTGGTCAGTTTTTATGTTGGTAATTAGTTTGTGCTGGGGCGGCCATGTTTTTACAATTCATCCTACATAGCTTTAACTTTATAAACAATAGATCCTTTAATATGTAGTTACTTTTTTAAGACTTGCCCACTTATTATTGCAATGCCTTTTATATAACCAATATGTAAACAGAAGTTCTTTGGAAAAAAATGGACACTGAAATGGCAGAATGAGTCATGTCATGCCTAACACTGACAAGCTCGATGTAACTGTAAAGGTACAGTATGTCTCTGTGCAATTTTCACAGCTCCTCTACCAGCCTGACCTGGTTTGGTCTGACACTTCCTCTTGTCATATGCATGTATACAGAATGAAAAATCACACCAGCACAAATACAGTACAAGACACACACTCTCAGGCGCCTTACGCCTCTGATGCAAGCACATGTAAACACTAGTCCAGCTGCCAATCAAACATCTTTTTTTTTGATGTGCAGAGACTGCAACAAAACAAGTTATGGATTCTATCATGCATATAGTTCCTCTCATTAAAAGCAATATGTGGCTATATACTGTTAGGTCAGGTATGTATGACTGCAAGTGCAAATAGCGCTTTCTGATGATGTGTCTGTTTATAGAAGTGGCAGGATACATTCTGAAGCGTGCAGGGTTATATTCTCTGCTCAGATTTAGTCAAAAGCTGCAGCTTCTGGCAGCTTCATAGATGGTCACAAATGGGTTTCTCAAGGCAAAAGAAATTAGATATTCTTTATTGGCCAAGTCAGTCATCTGATTACAACCAACAGAGCACGATTTTCAGTTAATGCAGAGAATACTGAATGAGGACAAGCCCGCAAACAAGGAGCAACTGAAGGCAGCTGCAGAGCATTTTATACAAGGGAGCAGCATAATTCTTCTATTTTATTTTTTTCCCAAAGCACTCTGCTGGTACAGAGGCAGAATTATCAAAACTGTGTCATTCTATAGATCCAACTGCATACATGCCATCTACTGGCTTAGTCTGCCTTCTCGCTCAGAGACAGAGACAGAGAAACACCTCCTGCCTTTCCACCAAAGATGGCAAGTCTGTTAACCTTAAGGCTTTTGGAGCAGTCAAGAACTTTTCCACACTTTCCTCTTGCCCACTGCATTCATGAATGAGCTGCAGGAGTTGGCAGAGTAGCTGTCCTCTCTCTGGCAGCCTCGCTCACATCAGCTCCAGAAATGACTGTATCAGACAGTTGAGATTTCTCTTAAGTGCCTCTCCATGTACTTTTCTCCTGATGACAAATGGGACCTGGCCTTACCTCTCCTTAAAGGGGGCTACCAATAATAGAAAAGGAAATGAGGAAATCTAATCATGGCAATGGTGATGATGACATATATTATAAGATACAGTTGATATGCTTAATTGATTTTAGATGCTAATTGATGAACAACAGCAGCACAGTGGGAGGGAGGGAGGATATTATGGATGTGGGGGGTTTTTATTCTTTAACCAATGTGGGCCAGCTGCAGTGTGTTTGTGGTTTTATATTTGGGTTTGCGGTGCTGCAATGCTGTGTGAGCTAAAAAATTTATAATCGGCGCTGAAACTACAGCGTGCATGAAATGAACCAACCCAAAGAGCCTCCCCTGAGACACCAAAGATAGATTACGTACCTGTGTGAGTTCGCATGTGCTCGCCGCTACATTCGCACACACACATACACGCACGCTCTCCTGGGATAACTCTTTTTATGACTGTCATCATATTAACATAACACTGTCTAATGCACATAACCTTCCAAAGCTAATTTGAATGACTCCTAACCCTCTGTCTCTCTCATTTCCATTGAATGACTTAACAATGTTAGCCCAGTCGGTAAATGAAGATAAAACACTTGAGAAGCATTTCCAGTAGCATGCACCGGGCCAGTGTCTCCAAACCGGGGAAAACACAACATAGCAGCGAGAAGAGACTTTTGTTACACAGCAGCTTTTAACAGTTTTGTAGCCTTTGTGGTGGTTCTTTTGGTGACGTGTTTGATAGTTTCTGTAAGTAGGTGTCTAAAGCATCTCTGTAAACAGTCACCAGTGTTTGCAGGTTAACTTCGCTTTATGGGGTTAAACACTGCATGATGCAATGAGTCATAGCCTGAACAAGAGAAAGTTAGGGAAAAATAAAAACTACACAAGGAAAAATATACTTTAGCAATCGGCTAACAAAAAAGTAACACAAAGACACTAATTCTAATAATAATCTTAAAACATGCAATTTATCAAGATCCCTGTAAGAAATCAGCTTGGACAACAGAGGCCACCTTGTGTCGCCTTGCTTTCCACTTCAAACTGTTTCCATTTTCAGCAGCATTATGATTGAGCTCGATATCGTTTCCTCAGCTCAGCTCAGTCGTAACAACTCTGGGTTCACTGATGGCCTAGGGGTACTTAAATCTGCATTTCCTCTCACTCATGCATGCTAAGAGCCGAATCTGAGAGGCCTTTTTTTCCCCCACCGTATCCCTCTCAGTGCAGAATTATACATCACTATGTAAGCAACATCTGAGATAGAAAGCTACACGCTGGCATCTACTGTTCACTTTCTGCACATGCAGGACTCTACAAGAGTAGCTTCCTTGTATTTTGCTAGGAAAATGGATACAAATGGTATTTTTCTGTGTTCCTAGTTTCATCATTTTTGACAATATCTTCAACACCACTGACTGAAATGCAGCCCCAAACCTGTTTTTGCAACAGTAGCAAAGTGCCAAAAGATTCTTTTTTCCTTTCCTTTGCCAAGTGGTTCGTTATGCCCGGTACTGTAACCTACCAAGGCTTTACATTGCTGAAGTGGAGTAGAAACAGGTATACAACAACCAGCCCATTTACCATTCACCAAAGACATTTATGACTTTTTTAAAATCAACACAATAAGCTCTCACCAAATATCAATTTAGTGTTTTATTGTATTGAGTTCTTTAATAAAGGTATTGGCAGTCTTACTGAAATACATCATGACACATTGTGCGTATCGTTTTGGACAAAGAAGATGTTTTTGTTCTTTAGACACGTCCCACCAAGAGATGAAACACATCATTTTGTAATACAGACACTGAGAAGTATATAAAAAAAGATATCAAATGCATGATGGATAATCCATGTAACATAACAAGACCCATGTCATAATAAACACAATTACCCAGCATAGAGAGTAAATGACAGGCATAACCTGAATTTTTCACTTCCTCTCTGTCCTTGGTCAACAGCAAACTCTGTACACTGGAATAAATCTCTGTAACATTGAAAGATTTGTACTTGAAACTTAAAGCAAGCATTTGGTCAAGGTTGTGTAAACAGTCTGAAAAGGCACTAGATTATATTATGATTTGTACATCTCTTCATGCGGTAGAAAGAGAAAAGTGGAACACTTTACCAGAAGTAATATGTTGATCTACAGCTTCATTTTAGAGAACAACAGTGCTAACATTTAATGATCTTCTCATTAACATCCATTATGAAAGAATACCCTTTGATGTCTGACTTTTGTTTTGATTTTTACATGCATGTTCTCCCTTTCCTTTTTAAGCTGCATAGTTCACACGATATCATGTAACATAAAAAAATCATGATCCGATTCCAGTTAGTGAGCTACATTTTCAAGTATTAAGAAATTCATCTCAAAAATTGTCAAGAAGCTTAATGATTTACAAAATACCTTAAAGCACATTAACAGCTACAATGATTTAAAGAGATTTGGAGTATTGCTAAGAAATGTCTGGGCTGCACTGGCTTGTAGGTTTTATTTTGTTTTTTTGAATCTAACTGATGTTGAAAAAGTCAGCCCGGTGTTTTTTTTAAAAAACCTCTGACTCATGTTGTGCCAAAGCTTGAGGCAGTGTAGTTCCACATGGACCCTGGAAATGGTACCTGTGCCACACACACACACACACACACAGATGGTGAGAATTGTACGTCTGAAGGGCGTGTAGGTGGTCTAACTTCATCTTATTTAATGAGGACTGTGTTATTTGACTGACTTACATGAAATATTCTGATTTCGGTGTTGTATGTATATTAAACTCCGCCACTGGAACACCTCTGGATGCAATACGAGGGCCAAACATGGCTGCTGGGTAAACAATAGAAGATGTTCCCACCTATAGGAAAACAACAATCAACAATGACCTCCAGTGGCAACTTATATGGGAAAAACACAGGTCGAGTAATTATAGCAAATATTGCGTTACATGACAATACTACACAGGAAGAATACAGTATATATCACACGTGCATATTGAAATTAAAATGACTCACCACGAGACAAAGATCACAGGTTTCAATTTCTTTTTCCACCTTGGTAAGAATGTGAGAGTCCAGCGTCTCCCCAAAAAACACCACATTGGGCCTCAGAAGACCATTACACTCTCTTTCTTCACACCTACAAAGAGCAGTATAAAACCTCATGTACTCCAGTATAAAGTCCTCATGTTAATGGTCTCATACTTTTTCAAATTCTATCCACACTGACAAAGATGTGGCCAGAAAAGCCAAATGCTTGATAATTAAAGATGATAAAATCTAAGAATAAGCCGTTTTCTCAGGAGATGTCAATGTGCAACTTTTCAGCCATATTTTCAGTGACACCTATAAGCAAAACTGGATTTGAAGTATTTATAGCGCACTGCTGCCCCCCAGTGGAAGAACTGACCTGACTAACAGGAACATTGGAGTTGAGTTTAAACTCATTCAGCAGGAAAAACCTGCAGGCCTGCAGCAGCTCAAAGAGACAACAGGGTCACCGGAGGTGGGTGGAGATGATGGGTAACCTAAACCTTCACAATAATGCAGATGGCATGCTTCCCTTAAGTGTGCATTTTCGTAGCTATTGTGTTTTCTTATTAAAAAGGATTCCATGTTTTTGATATTTGTTTCCTTTCTAACAAGCACATGCTTTTCGAAAGGGGAGAAAGATTTCCCGGTGAGGCACACAGAATTACACAAAAAAAATATGTAAACGTCACACAGTGCATAAACAGCCAAGCTGACAATTGCTTAGTGTTTGCATAATCATATGCAATTAGAATAAGTTTGCTTATTAGACTGGTGCAGAATGCAGAATTTGAGGAAACTAATTTTGCATCTGACCGACTACAGTATATGCAAAACAAAAAGCTTAGCAAATCTGTCTGTCAGTGTTATTAATATGGCATGAAAGTAATCCCACCTTGGCAGCTTATCCACAGGAATCTGGGCATCAGGAACATCTGGGCCAGGGTCACTGCACATTAATACAGCAAAGACTGTGGGTTAAAGAGTGATCCATCCATGCTGGAGGTTTATGTTGATCAGTGTAAGAGTTGGTATTTCAAAGGTTCTGTTACTCACCCTTTGTTTTTTAAGGGAGCACATATGGGGCTTCTCTTGTTCACTGACACATGACCGCAACTCATACAGCGCGTCTCCATCAGACTGCCTGCAGTTACACACAGAAAACACAGCTGTTGCACATTAGAGTGCTGGGATCACAGAAAACATCTCGTGGGAACAGACAGAAGAAAGATTTTAGCAGGTGAGTCAAACGTTTTAGCACTCTGGCCACCCTCAAAACAGTATGAAAATAGAGAAGCCAGTCAAAATGTTCCTCTAAAAGGCCAACTTAACACTTGAGCAGGACACTTCTTGGACTTTTCTCCACTGACATTAAATTACTGACTAAATCTGTGGGCTTGAGAGACCAACCACTATGAATCAGATTTTTCCATATCCCAGCGAAACCACAACAGCGCTGTCAAAGTTTCCACTAATATCTACACAAGTTGTTTTAGGATGACTGTACATTGTTCACACAAACTGGAAAAGTTGTTCAATTTCAGAACTTAAAACTGAGTGTGAAACTGAAGATACCTATAGAGTGAAATTCTTTTAATATTAGCACACAAAACTAGACATGGAGGTAGTGAGTCACAAAAACAGCAAGGCCATTCTGACAGTGCAGTTCTCTGCCAAGGCATGCTGTCATGCTCCAGCTTGCAACCAAGTTTCATATAATTCCTCCTGGTAGTTTTTACATAATCCTGCACGTAATGAAATTAAACAGCTGCTATTTGCATTTTGTATCTGTTGTCACTTTCTGCTCCACACCGTGAACGTTGAGCACATGTTTGGACCCAGCCTGACAGTGCAGGTCATCTATGCACTGAGTGATGATGACCACAGAGCGTCCCTGCTTCTTCAGCCGCGCCTCGCATTCTGCTAAAGCCAAATGGACAGCGCTGGGCTTCTTGTTCATCACAAGCTCCCTTCTGTAATGGTAGAACTCCCAGACTCGAGACGGGTCGCGAGAGAAGGCCTCTGGCGTTGCAAGGTCCTGAGGACAGATCCACATGGTTGTGTTTTAAGCACAGACTTTAAAGGTCAGAAGGCTGCCATCAAAATGCACAATCCAAAGGCATATTTAACTGAAAGGGAAAACACAAATACAACCTAAAAAAAAAAAAAAATGAAATAAGAAAAGAAAAAATAAAATGCATCCATGTAAAAGTGTGTGCTGCTTCTTTATGAGTTACCTGAGACAGCCACTTCCTCCACTTCTCATTCTTTCCACGAAAGGTTGGTACTCCGCTCTCTGCGCTTACACCAGCTCCTGTTATGATGGCTATGTGCTTGGCTTTGGAAAACACCTCATGGAATTCAGACATGTCTAGGAAAATATAATAAAAACTACTTTTACATCAGAGCAGAAAGCACAATTGCAAGCGTTGAAACCCTCCAGATATAATGATGATACCCAGATGAGTTAAGAAAAAAAACATAATCATTTTAATTTCGATAGAATCAAGCAGCCTGTCTTCTCTTCAGTTACCGTGATGCACTTCCTACTTCTTAATTAAGCGCATCAGGATTTAGTTGTTTGCTTTTCATGAACTGACTTCTTACTCGGGTTCTATATGTCACAGAATGATGTAACTCAAACATTGTACTATGAAGTACTATGCACAAGTGTTCATTTTACCTGAGCTGTGTTTCACTGCATCAGCCAGCGGTCCTTTGGTCACATGAGAGGAGCACATTCGAAGCCCAAGAGCAACGACAGCTCGATTTCGGAGAAGCATTGTCACTGGAAGACCAGATAAAGATAGAAAAAGGCTGAAAATCCAATGTGTAACCTCACGCATGCTCACACAAGATGTTTGAAGGGACAGTGTAAGAGTCACCGTTTAAGCACAGTATAAAAGAGGTTTTGATCTAAATCATAGCACATCAGTGAGTGGAAGTGTATGTGTAGCTGGTGGTTAAGTGGTGTAATCCACGTAAACATGGATTACAGGTCAGCAACAAAACAGTATGATGCAGCTTTGGGAGTCCTGGGTGGTGTGACAGGGTGAGACATCCTCTGTGATGTGTCACAACTGATGAACAAATCCAGTTGATATGAGAGTCGCTCACTTTGCTGCAGCACTTATTGTTTTGCTTTACTTGTATTTATCTGACAGTCGCCACAAGACACAAATGGCGCTTCCGAAAGGACAATAAATGCAAAATTCAGTGCCCGTCTTGCTTTATATGCCAGTGAAATATAAATACAAAAAAGGCACGTAAATGAATGCAGCTGCAACGTAACTCAGATAGCCTGCCTTTTTAGGCCCCGATAAGACACGCGAATGTCGCGTATTAAACCCAAAGAAGGTTGCCAGTTCTTCCTACTTTGAGGCCAACGGAAAATAACAGAAAATGACAAAAGTGAGTGCCCATTAACCTGAATAAACTACCTATTACGTTTAACGAGATGTCAAGCCTAAGGTAAAAAAAAAACCTGTCAAAAGGTGCTTAAGCTAATCTAGGCGTTAAAGGCTATAAAGATTCTGCACAATCCGAGTACACGTTACAACTACTTACTGCTGCGGCTCTTTGTCGCGCGTTTCTTCCAAAAATAACCCAAAGAAGCGTTTCAGCCGATGAATTAATGAAAAGAAGGCATTGTTAACTGCAGCTAACAAGTTGCAAACTCATTAACAAACTCCAAACATCGGCTGCGTCGACATGTACCCGTTTTAAAGTCGGGGGGAGGAGTAGCCACAGGGATCAAATCGTGCTCGCTGTCAAATAAGCAGGAAGTAGCCAGTCCATCCGAACATGTATCTGTTGATACTACAAATATGAGCGTGTTTTAAATAAACTTGCTACAATACATTTGTTGTGCTCACCTCGCTGCGATATAAACCTTCTATCAGAGCAGAGTGCCACAACGAGTTTTCTTGTTTACCTGTACGCTTGATTATCGTGAGCAGCCGTAAACGTATCAAACTGTCGTAAATAGTACTCGCGAGCGTGACCGCCACCTGCTGGCGCGTTGGCGAAATTGCAGTTCATTCAAGATGATTCATTCATTCTCAGGTTTAGCGATTCAGTGGTTTCAACTTTTTATGCTTAAAAAAATAAAAGCTCTGACAAACGGATAGAGATTTTATCAAATAAGATTATTTCAGATATATTATAAGTAATTATTTTGGTTCGAAAAAAATATTTATTTCCATACAGCACAAATGTATTTAACCGTAATATAATTGTATACATCGTAACCTATAAAGTCCTAATCTCTTCTAATTTGAGATTATATGTTTCAGTTTTTACATGTGAAAAAATCTGAATTGATCAATGATAATGAAATGATCATATCATGGCTTTATATATCCCTTCGCACTGTGTAGTGTATGCATGTCATAACCCACCAACGCCTCTCTCTCTATCTCTCTCTCTCTCTCTCTCATTTGCTCTCTCTCTCTCCCCCTCTCTCGCTCTCTCGCTCCTTCCCGTCATCAATAGCTACCTCCCAGCGTGTGAGAGTGGCCGTGGTTCTGCATCTGCCCCCAGTCGGCCAGAGCAGTCTCCACTGGACACTGGGTGAAAATTGATGGCGACCACTCCAGCCAACAGCACAGACCGCAGACCGATAAGGAGACTCCGCTCCAAGAGTGAAACACCATATCTTATAGAAGCACGACTCTCCTCCAGCATGCGGACAGGTAAGAGCACATCCATCCAGCCGTCATGCTCTCAGATCTTCTTGTTGGATGTTTTTTCTGTCCCCCTTTCCAGATGTCGTTCAATGATGTGGGTGGAGTGAGGAGATTACGGTCTAAAATACGCTCCTGTTTTTATGCGAATGAGCTTCCACAGAATGTGTGGATTTGTAGGACAGTTTTTTGGGGTGTGGGATTTAATCCTCAAAATCTGTTAATGGGTAGCTTTAGATATTTTTGAAAGGGAGGGAGAAATGTGAGTGAAATGTTATGCAACTTTGTAGACTAACGCTGAGGCATGGTGTCCGCTGCAAACTCCAGAATACAGAAAATATACAGATTTTTACATTTTTATTTATTTATTTATTTCATAGCTTTAAATAGCAGTCCCGTGTGGATTTTGATTTCGTCAGCGTTTGGTAATTGCTACCACTGTAATTCAACGCAGTTACATAATAATGAAAAAAAAAATCTTCAACGTGACCCTGTAGTAGCCCCAGCTTTGGCTGTGGTGCACAAAAAATCAGGTGGGATGTCCGAAGTCCTGCATGTATTTCTCTCTCTCGGATTCTAATCACTGCATTATAAACAGCTGTCATTGATCCGAGATGATGCTGGTGGCGAACAGTCTCCCGTCTCCATCACCCTGTGCAAAGTGTGTTGCATCCCCTGTTACCATGGTGATTTGGCATTTTATGCTGACTGAGTCAACCGGATTCAGATCTTCTGCACTACAGTGTGATTATGATACACTACAAAGCTGCATCCAACAGTCTGTTTCGGCGACAGATCTCATCACAGTCACGCCAGTTAGCAGCCTACTATGAAGGATGTTTGATAGCTTGTTTTGTATCACAGCCAAAAAATGTGGTTTTCTCTTATTGGTCTCATTAATTGAATCACATGCCCTGCTGTTTTTCTTTTCTCATAAAGCTTCTATATAATAAGCTGGCGAAGTTCCTCTTGTCCTGCTGTATCAGCTTGCTGGCATCACACCCATCATCCACTCAGCAAAATGTATAGGGTGCTGAAGCTGCCATGTCTGTAGTGTGTAAGGTTTGGATGTTGGCCAGATGTCCATGTATTGTAGCTTTCAAAAGATCCTTTCTTTATTTGAAACTACCATATAATGGCACATATTTTCACCTGAATATCACAAATATCTTTATAAAGGATGGCTTTAGATGAAATTACTGTGCTAATGAGAAGAAGTTTGAAAAGTGATAAAGCAGTGTCGCGTCATTATGAAATCATGTGTTAGTAATTCATCAATGAATCATTTGGTTGCAAAAATGAGTGAAAATACCCAATGTGGCACCTTTAATTCCTCCTCCATCACCCCGAGCAACACTTCCAAATCTCAAAGAGTAAGACATTCATAAAATACAGGAAATTTGCTTGGAAGAAAATCATCTACACATATTATTCACATATTATTATCATTATCATCATTGTTTCCCAAATGTAAGATAAATAAAGTGTTTCTCATCTCATCATCATCATAGTCCTTTACAAGAAAAATAAGCACTAAAATGCTCCCATAAAGAAAATCTTTCCTGCCTCATACCACAACCCCTGAAGTCCTTTGTTAGATTGTATTATATTTAGATTTTGATTTGTTCAGATCTTTACTTTTTCTTTTTTCAGTTAGATTAAGCTTTTTCTTTTCCCACCTTTCTAATACTTGCTTCAAGGCTGGTTTACATGTTTTGGCTGCTGCAACAAAGTAATTTCCCAGCTTTTTGGGATAAACAAAGTACATATCCTATTTGAAAAGCCAAACCTTGAAATCAGTTAATGGTCGCTTGTTAAGAGTATTTTATGCAGTTTTATGCTTGAAGAGCGGAGCATGTGCAGTCTCACATCAGGACAGCTTGGATTCCAGTGCAGCTTGTCATTGCACGGCAGCTGTATTGACAGCTCCCAGGTGTGCAGTGCGAGCCCAGGCAGCACCGGATGCTCACTTGTGTTTTTCTTGACATATGAAAAAGAGGGGAAAAAAGAAACAGTTCGAGTCTATTTTGCTTTCACCAGTGAGTGTTTGGCCTGTGGAGACGAGCCTGTTGTCAGTGACAGGACACTGTCAGTTGTCTCTGTGCTTCATTTTTATTTTCCTACTCTACCATCGAGCTCACACAAAGCATAAAGATGGTACGGGGGCGAATTGTACAACAGTGCTGTTGACTCACTTCCACCTGTAGAAGTGGAGCAGGATTTAGCTTGCTTATTGCCAAGGAAACCAAAAGTCTTGTGCTTGTGCACCCAGGTGCTTAATAAAGATAAATGACCAGGGCTGCCAAGTATGTGAAGCAAGTACTAAGCAATTATCTCTCTGTAGTTCACAGCAAGACATTGAATAGTTACCTGTCATGCATTTAAACTCTTATAATGGTTTAAACACACCCCAGTTCTCTGCACAGAAAGAAAATATGGTAAATGAAAAACAAATGTTTTGGCTTTTGTTGTTGTTGTTGTTGTTGTTTCCTTTAATAAATGAAAGAGAGCATAATGAGATTATGATCAATACACCACTAATCCTGTGCGGGATTATTATGCTTTGTGTTCATTCATGTCTGCAAAGTTTATCTGGGAAGGTTTATCTGTGCGATCATTAGAAGATGAACTGAAGGTTCATATCTTGTCTTGCTTTATCCCCTAAGACTAAAAGTAGGTTTAGCTAGCCCATGCATGGATCAGGCGTCCCCAGTCTTTGCTGTAACTTTGACTTTTACAGAGATAAGGCTGAGGCTTACAAATAAGAGGTACTCTAAGGGTTTGTAATGGAATTAGGGTTCACGTATGAAACATGGCTTTATTGCACTGACCTGTTTAGAGCCAGCACTTATCTAATTTGCCCTGCAGTTAAATGGCTCTGCACACAGACATAATAACATAAAGGCATCAGTTACCGCGTTGCTGTCAACGATAAAACACGAAAGGGGGTGTAGGTGTTGACAGACGGCTGACCTATGTGTCAAGACTGATCCCAGTCTGTACCGCTTGTCATGATGCTTTATATTATTAGGACACACACACACATACACACACACACACACAGACATGCGTGGTGTCTGGGATAGCAGCTGTGAGCTGACAGAGAATCATCACTGTTTAGCTAAGCATCCTGTCTATGGGTTTTTAACAAAAAACAAAAAAACAAAAAACTAAACAGAGATTTGTGCTCGTGCATTCGTGTCACTGTAAACTTTCGTGAAGACAAAGTGTGCATACATGTCAGTTCTTTGTTAGCGCTTTGCCAGCTGACACAGCATTGTTTAACTGGAAGAGCTTGCCTTGTTGGTTTTTTATTCGCTTATCATTCAGCTGCTCGACTACAGCCCCATCTGTTTTCTGTCTGCTTCACACAAGAAAGTCTCCCAGTTAAAAGGAGCTGGCGCTTCTGATTTTCTACTAAAATATCTCTGTTAACTGATCAGACTTCTTTGGATTTTCTCACATCTTTTCCATCACAATTAACCTATCATTCTGTCTCAGTCCCTCATTTCTCCTTTTGTTGAAAATAATTGATTCCCATATTTCTATTGTCAGATACAATCTGTATTAATACCAGAATACATTGATAAAATCACAATTTGATATTATGGAGTAGACAGATTTTTCACTTTTCTTACTTTGTCACACTGTTGAGATGTGTTGAAATGTTATCCACACAGAGCTTGCCTCTAGCTAATCATTTCATAAACACTTAGTACAAAAATCCTGCTTATGGCAGTTTGGATTCCCACTATTATCTTTAGATATTTTTGTGGGTGTACATTGTTTGTTCTGTTTTTCTAGACTTAACACACAGTCCAGCTTCCTCACCTAGTTTTCAAAGATTTTCATACCCCACAATAGTCTCAGCACACCCACTCTACAAATATTAGTTATGGCAAACAGCTGGATGTTGTGTGGGGATGCCTGGAGGCTGGAGCTCCCGCTCTTATACCTGGCTTGCATGTAAATAAACTCAGACTTGGCTGCACTGCAGATGTTGGGATACTTTCCTCGGCTTTTGTGCAAATTTTATTTAATGTTTATTTGCAGTCTTGCCTGTGCACAATGTGCATGCCGAGGCTTTTCATCCTAGACATTCTTGCAAATTCAGATATACAGCCAAACGTGGAAAGACGCAAAGAGAAGCAGCGTTAACATTTCACTTGGACACGTTCTGTCTGTCTCACAATTTGATGTTTGAGCCTGGCTTCTGTGCTGCAACCACATTAAGCTAAAAAAAGCCAAATTCAACTCATTCACCACCCACCGCTCTCTACTTCTCTCTTTCCGTGTTGCAGTGCCTGCTGTCCTAAAGAGTACAATCAATACACAGATGCATGGTGGGACGGGGCAAATTTTTGCTGCAGAGCTCTGCTCGCCAGCTGGGTTTACATGACAGCTTTTACAGTATGTCTGTACTGGACTGGAGAAATGTAACCGTAGTTTTCCTTGCAAGATGCCAGCAGTTATTTTGTCTTACCTTTTGCTATTTCAGCATTTAAATATACATATTTGTTTCCACAGAAGAAGATCTAAGCCAGTTTAATGTAAAAGGTGACTGCAAGGACAACTTCCACCAGAATTAGCAATCATCAATTCAAGCTGTCAGCCCTTTTTTTTTTAAAGGAAAAGTGAATTTCTGATGACCTAGTGGGGCTGAAATAAGTGCAGAGGCTGTAGAATTTGAAATGCTTCAGCTGTCTGTAGAGACGTTAGAGGGAATTAGCAAATGTGTTTAACAAAGTAGGGATAATAAGCAGCAAGAAATCTACATCAGTTCTCAATCTCTGTCTTTTCTGATTTATCGCATAGCCCCCATTGCAATTTCTGAAACACGAGCATACAGAGCGTGGCTGACATTTTAGACCATCTTATGAGAGACTGAAAAAACAACAGGCACCCATCTTCTCTATTTGGTTGCAAATGTGCCTTCTTGTGCTGAAGCATCTCGGGTCTGAATAATACATGAGTGGGTAAATGAGAGCAGAAAATAGCAAAGCTATATCCAGAACTCTTACTGGATGTTCCTGCTCCGTGAACCATCAGAGAACCATCAGTGTCACCTGGCCTGAACACCTGCCAACCTCTCAAGGAAAAAATAAAAATAAAAAAAATTAAAAGACAGGCAGGTGTCTTCTACAACAGCCTGCAGGAAGCTGCAGCTCTCTCTCTCTCTCTCAACAATCTTTCTCTCTCTTCACTTTCTTTTCATCTCTCTCCCTCTCCGTGTCACACTTTTAAGTGTGGAAAAGGCTTCTGGCTGTGATATGCTTTCCACATGCCAGCTGAGAAATAACGCATTTTTCAAAAAGCCTCGCAAGCCGAAGAACGCAGCACGATGATGTACTTATGGGCTTTATTTATAGTAAGTGTGTATGCACATTGGATAGAGATGGGTAAGGATTCCGCTGCAATAAAAAAGGCAGCATGGCCAAGGACCAATTATTACTAGACTCGAGAACCCTGTCTGAATCACTATTACTCTCTAATGCTGCTTTGAAAGAATGTAAGGCCACATGCATTGAATGACTTTGCATATGAAGGAATAAAATGCAAAACACAAGCGTAGACTGCACACAGGATCCAGGAGATGGATGGGTGGATGATATCCCTGTTATCTGCAGTGACAGTAAAATGTATGTTCTCAGCAGATGGTGTCAGCCAGTTGAGAGACATACAGTGTAATCTGTTAAGTGGAGAAGGCGAATGTATGAAGACAGAAATTTGATACAGGTGTCACAAATGCAATTCCCAGAGTGCACCAGCCCTTTAGGATCTTTCTGCTGAGTAAGTGTCTTCACAGAGTAAGAATCCCCTCAACACTGCCGCAAACCTGGGACTCAGTTCAATCAAAGCTGCATTGCACCACTCGCCCTCCTTTAAGATTGCATCCTTTTTCTAATGGTAAACCTAAGCTATATTGTGACAAATATTTTTAAACTACCGGTAGGTGAATATTTATTCCAACAAAAATATTGATGGAATAATTTTTTGGATTATTAGTTGTTATGTAGTCAAAAAAAAAAGGCATTTTTTAAATTTTTGTTAAAATAATATTCAGCAGTTACTTTATGTTATAGTGCAGAGCTTATTTTGGAATGAAACTATTCAAATGGAATAAAAAGGTGTTGTGTTTTCCTTAAGAAAACAATATTGTAAATCATGCCTGCATTTTCCAGGCAGTTATGTAAGTATCTGAACAGATCGTCAAATAGCCCACGGGATAAACTGCTAAGATCTGAAAAAAAAAAGCTAAAAAAACAGAGCGATTCTATGAAATTAAGCGATCTAACTAAGAGAACAGTTTACCTCTCTCCTTTTTCCGGCGGTCCTCAGAGATAAAGTGGAAATTGAATTGAACTGAACTGAATCACATCACTGCAGCAACAAATGTTTGACCCATTGTAATGCAATCTGCCATTATATTGTTTTCTAAGTCAAATATATTCTTTTAAAACATCAACTGTCAACATCTGTATAAGTTATATATGTGTATATGGATATACAGCCCAGCTTCAACTTCCCAAATGTAAGAAGGATCTCTTATAGCTAAATAATGCTCCTTTTTTGATTAGCCCTTTAAAGCCTGATCCATGAAATAAGAAAATATTTTTTAAAAGTATTTTTTTTTGAAAATGGATTGTATAGTGAACCTTCTGACTAATTACAAAAATTAATATTAATTTGCATATATGAGTTTCAGTTTGTTCAGTTGGAATCCTACTTGCTATATCAGGCAGTTGATTTCAGTTTTTCAGGTGGGGGAGGATCACGCTGCTGATGTAGAAGACAAAAACTCACAAAATGTCATGAATCAAATATGATACACTTGGCTTTAAAGGGTTAGGTTCATTGGCAATTTCTAGCGTTAACATCAAGATGGGTACTGTACCACCTCATTCTCTCCCGGCAGAGCAAATTCAAGTGACACCATGAATAAATGCCTCAAAGCAGAACATAGACTGCATCATTTTTATTCTTTGTTTATTAACAACAAATAGCTACAGTATAATCACATACTAATTCTCAACATGTGAGCTTTAGAACATTCAAGTACAAGAACATTACACTTTTACAGAAGCGTTTATATTAATTTAATATAGACTGCTTTTATCAGTGCTTAAAAAAATATGAAACACAGTGGTGGGTTTTTCATCCATACTGTAGTTGTTCTTCTAGCTCCTCTGCCACCATCTCACCTTGTCCCTAGTTTCCTATTCTTCCGCACTAACCCTCTCCTTCACTAAATCCATGAATCTCCTATGTGGTCTTCCTCTTTCCCTCCTGCCTGGTAACTCTCAACAACTCACCTTCAACAACCTTTGTCCAGTATATCCACTACTAGTATATCCTCCCTCTGCACAAACCATCTCAGCCTTGCCTCTCTAAACTTTTCTCCAAAGTAACATCTTCAGCTCGACCACCTGCAATTTGGTTAGCACCACCATCTCCAAACCATACATCATGCCAGCTCTCTGTACCATTTTGCAAAATCCTCCCTTTCACTGTTGCTGTTATCCCTCTGTTGGGACATTCAGAGTCACTATGATTAATTAAAGATATTGTCCTGTCACTCAGCCATTCATAATGCAGGCACCACTGTAGTGCGTTACACCTTAAACTTTGAAAATATGTGGCAGCGGTCATTCAGTAGGTCATCAGCAATCAGGAAAATTCTTGATGTGAAGTTTTTTTTATATTACTGAGCTACCGGTGCCTGAAACTAAATGATATTCGTCTTAACTTTATCAGAGCCAGAAGAGGCCAGAGGGGACCAAAGCTCTTTAGCTGAGCGCCCCCTCTGTAGTGCGCTGCTCTCTGAGAGAATGACAGATGAAAGACTTAGTCAGAGAAAACTCAGAGCGTCTGCAGACACAGACAGCAAGAACATCCAAGAGGAGTGGCACAGTCTGCCTGCCACTAATTACTGCAGAGCTCATTGGGGATTGCTTTGATTTTGTGGAATTTCTTCTGTTTCAGTTTCCACTAACCTGCTCTCAAATACTGTGATGTTTTTTACAAATATAATCAAACTGTATTACAAAAGACTCTGTGCTGGTAGTGAAATATGAGGTACTCTGTCCTTTTCCTTTCTGCTAGCTTTATTAAATGGTAAATGGCCTGTATTTATATAGCGCTTTACTAGTCCCTAAGGACACCAAAGCGCTTTACATATCCAGTCATCCAC
>NW_005187405.1:7144464-7162272 GCF_000239375.1 Pundamilia nyererei
TGTTATATACAGATTTGTCTGTTACTTAATTTGGTGAAGTACAGCACGTTACGTGTAATGTCATTTAGTTAGTGAGAAGGCTGTTAAACTGAGGATGATTCAGAACCCTGGCTCTGATGAAATCATCCATTTTTAAGGACACAACGCAGTTTTTCAGATTTTTTCAGAACCTCGAGTAGTAATGTCTCAAATTTACCATGCAGACAATTTGCTTGAAAAATTATTCATTTGACTTGTCGGCTGTTAACTTTTGTTTCTGCTCTACAGTTATTAGGTTTCTTCATGCTGTGAGTAAGTCATTAAAGATAATCCAGCACTTTATAACCCTTGTGGATGTGCACTTCACAGGAAGCAGTCTTTGTGACTTTCCGTTTGGAATGAATTCATGTAGAATCACTCCAATTAAGAGTCTGGCTCCGCCTTGTTAAATTATACAGCTTTGGGTTTCTTGAGCTCTTGGAGAAATCTTCCAGAGATCCCTGCAGAATGAACCATTCACATTGTCAGACTAAATGTTTTAGTTTATGTGCAAATCTGTTAATGGATTATAAAATTTGTCATGTATACAGTGCAGAAATATTATATGAGAGCTTTTCAGGCATTTACACAAGACGATTATTTATAGATTGAAAACAAATCATAAGTAGTTTCAATACGTCCACAGGACTGACTTCCAAATGTACCTTTTCTCTGTGGTCACAAAGGTGAGATTTTCTTGTAAAGGTTTTGGCACATCTCAGACAAATGGGTGCTCCGGTCCTGCATGTTTGTGCTGATTGAGGTATGTCTTTTGATAGCATTTCTTCCTGCAGATGGACCATGGGTAGCCCCCCTGTACGCTTCACCATATGTATCAAACAGTCTTTTGTACTGAACCGTTTCCCACAGTGAGAATGGTCTTCTTTGTCTGGTGCAGAATTAGATAAGCGAGAGATATGAAGTGTGAACTTTTTCATGATCCTTTAGTAGTCCTGGCTTGTGTAACATTTTGGCAGTCAGCACACCAGTACGCTTTTTTGTTGTTCTGCTCATATCAAACCAATTTGCACGACCACAAGAAAGTATCAGGGATACGAGTCTCTAACTTGACTTGGATTAGTGTCTTACATGAGTTTCTGAAAGTCTCTAATCACACATGGTGCTCTTGATGGTGTTAGATTTAACCAAGTAGCCCTCTGCAGCTGCTACAGTTTCTTTTTCATTCCATTTAAATTCATTCTTCTTCTTTGTGTGTCTCGCATTTTTCATAGTTATCAAAATCCTTCCAGCAATAAGAACAATGACAAGGACTCTGCGCTGAGAGGTGTCTAGTGTGTCTTGTCAAGTTAGAAGTAATTTACCAAAAAATCCCACAAATGCAGCAGGTTTTGACACTGTTGTAACATGTGAAGGTCCTGCTTCACTCTAGAAAAACTTGTTGTTTTGGCCTGTTGTTGTTTGGGATGATGAGTTAGGGTAGTAGAACTTTGTTGGCTGTCACACAAATCTTCTGGTCTTCTTTTAAATATTGTTGAAATTTGAAGAGTTGTTATGTGTTGGTGCCACAGCCACTGATGGTAGCTCATTTTTACTTTTTAGAATCATTTTTCCAAATACAAATTGTTGGCTTAGGATGTAAGTTTATCTTCTCACAAAAAATACTTTGGCTAGGAGAACCCAAGCAACCAGTTCTGTTTATCACTCAGAACCAAAATCTTTTGAGTCATCTCGTGCCTTTTTAGTTTGCTACCGGAACCAAAACTCTGGCCATGAACAAAACACTCAAAAGGTTTCTTATTGCCTTCCTCTGAGTTTGTAAATGACAAAACTATTATTTTTGCTTGTATTGTCATTTGACTAGCCTTCATTAAAAGGCTGAAGTGTTACTTCAACGGAGGCTCCTTGGTGTTCACTCAAAACAACAGGCTGCTGCCCTACATTCCTTATCATTTCTGAATTTATCTTTTCAAGGCTGTCTTTTCTTTCCTTTCTGTACTCACTTCAAAGCGAGTTATGCCTCTGCTGATCCTTAGCAATACACATGAATCATGATATGACAGTCATGGCCTTCATCATTGTCCAACTTTAGTTGCTGATAGGATATGACGCAGCTGCAACCAGCTGTAGAATAAAAATGGCAACCTAACCACCAAAAACATTAATTTTTGAAACTCATGACAATTGAAACATGTGACCGCAACCCAATAAGTTGAGCATGAGCGTGATTTTCAGTCACTGACATTACTGAATGCAGAGAGACCCACAAACAAGCAACCACTGCAGTGAAGGTCTAGCAGAGCATGTCAACAAAGGAAACACAGCATTTGGTGATGTACATGGGTTCTCAGCTTCAGTCAGTTATTGACTGCAAAGGATTTTCATCCAAATATTAAAAAACAATTCCTAAATTTAAAAATTAAGTTATTTTGTCTAATTACATTGATACCTCTGGAAATTTGAGACTATGTACAAACAGTTCTGTAATTCCAAAACAGTAAAGCTGAATTTTAATTCAATTCAAATTGAAAGTCTGCACTTCAATCACACCTTGACTGTTTGATTTAAAATGCACTGAGCTGGTGTACAGAAGCAAAACTACAAAAGAAAATGTGTTACTGCCCAAAAACTTCTGGACCTAAATGTTTGTCTCAGGATGCCTTTGAATGGCTCCCAGGGAAGTGAATGACTTACACTTACTTACTAGTTATAGATGTGACAATATTCAGTAAACACATAAGCACATAGTTTTGTTGTTGTTGTTGTTGTTGTTTTTTTACTCTAAACACGGTTATGTAAAATATAGTAAGTCCAGTATTGGTTTTAAAAAAATTTTTAAACTTTCCTTGCAATACTTCTGCACATTTATAAATACTCTGCTATCCAGTGACTGTACATTTATTTTATTCGGTTTATAGTAAATAATAGGAGGGTTTTTTCTGTTGACTGCTTGAACTTTTGTTTTGTTTTTTCAAAATCTTCACATATTCTTTCTCCATGAGCCCTTCCAACTTGATGAGATTCCCAGTTTCCGATGCACCGAAGCATCCTCACAGCCTAATACTCCCACCAACCATGTTTCACTGTAGGCAACCTGTTCTTTGGGTGGTATGCCTCTCCATTATTTCTCCAAACATATGCAGTGTCTCTGTGGGTGAAGAGCTCTAATTTTGTCTGCCCAAAGGACAAGCTCCAGGTTGTCATTAGCATACTTCAGTCTGGCTTGAACATGCCTCTTTTGCAGAAGTGGATCTCCTCTTGGTCTGCAAACTCACAGTCCGTTCCTGTGCACAATTTTAATGATTGTCTGCTCTGTAACTACAACTCCTGAATTGGCTAAGTCATTTGTTAGTGTCTTGCCAGATGATGTGGGGTCATGTAGACCCATCTCTCACTAGTTTTCTTTCAAAGACTTTGATATCTTTTGCTTCTTACATCTGCTTGTCTTATTCTGTACTGTGTGGCTCTCTTTAATCCCTTGATGATACTTCTCACTTCATTTCTTGACACTCAGAAATGCTGTGATAACTTTCTATATCCACCTCTTCCTTTATGAGTGTCAACAATTGTTTTTCTCACGTTCAAACTTTGGTTTTTGGCACAACACTTTCTCTAATCAAAGGTGAAACCTGTATGTCTCACGTTTCACAAGCTTTAAACACTTGAAGTTAAAGCACATCACTACTATAAAAATGTCAGTTTTTCAAGGGGGTTCAAAATATTGACTATGGTCATTTTTCTTTTCTGAAATAATTCTGTTATTGTGTGCAAATAGAAGTAATTTATGCTTTCTAAAGAAAACTACCATATTTGGAAATGCTATGCTGAAAATCCCTTCCTTTGTTAAACAAGCTCTTGGGATATTCTAAACAAAACCTTTTCACTTCATACCTAATAATTTTGCCCTCATCTTTACTTGGCTCTGGGTTGATTTATACTGCTAACAAGCATATGGCAAGACATATGTATTTATATAATAATTTTTATTTTTTTTGACATTGTTCATTGTTTTTCAGGTACTGGCACCAACTTCTTCAGATTAAAATGTGACTTTTTTCAATCTAGCCAGCAGAGCTGAGTTATCTTTAGGGCCAAGCTCCATTTGGAAGATTTTCTAACAACAGAATTTACAAAGAGAAAGATATAAAAATATAAGACAGACAGGTGTTTAACAAGAGCCTCTACCCCTGAATCCTGCTCTGTAAAGTGGCTGTTCATTCTGCTCAGTTGACACTGGATAGTTTGTGGGCAGAGCAACTGGATCTGAAATCCACACTGAGGCACATCTCTGGCACCACCTGGTGGCATATGTTGATCAATTTTAGCTGGCTGAGGAGGTCAAAATGGAAATGTGCATGTTAAGTGTGAATGTGTGAAATGCGTGCGCTGGTCCTGTTCTCATCTGGCGTGAAAACTATGCTTTCACTTTATATTTGTTTATGTTTCGACACCATGAACAAGATTCAGGAGAAAAGCAGAGAGGCCTGCTTTTGTGCTGATGTGCATATAAAAATGTGCAGTCCCCTGTGGTAGCGCAGTACGTGATCGACAACGCTTGGTCTTGTGCCTTTGAGGATTATTGCTTCTTTAGTTCTAATGGGTCAAACTATCAGCCAAGCGGTTGTAGAAAAATTATTCAGACACTTAAAAGGGAATTACTCATTACCAGTAATTATGCAGAATGGCTGCTTGATTATCATTACTGATCACTGTTACGTTTATTACCAATTAATCCATTCAGCCAGCCATCTTCCCCTGCCCTTTCAGATGCAGTAGACAGTTTAGGAACTTACTTATGAAGGTAAATATGTTGCAGAGTGTGAGGGCTTGGTAATGACTGCCAGTTATCTTTTATTTGTCCATTTAGGTAATTTGTAATTTGGCCCCTTCCACGTTTTCATCAAGATTGGGTATTATTATTTTATATTCGTATTTACTCCTTACCTTGCACGTACAGTGCATGGTAACTAGCTGTACTCTGTGTGTGTGTGTGTGGGGGGGGGCTCAGGCACTATTTCCAGCACTGTGATAATGAATTCCTCCAGCAGAGCGTAGTACATCACAGCTCCCTGCTTCACTATCTCCCACTGAGCTGCAGACACAAGCTGCAGAGGAGGGACGATAAGAAGCACGGAACAGGGAGGCAGGGAGCCGAGCAGCACAAATGGAAACAGCAGAAGGATTTTGGATACTTGCAAACGGGAGAAACTCACTGTAGTGCTGCATCACCTCGCACAACTTAGGCGTTTATTGATGCTTAGTTGGGTGTTGAACACTTACCTTTAATATCTCGCTCACTGCGCTGTAGTGGACAAAATTGAATTAACAAAACCTGATTTAGCAATGAAGATGGCTGCTTGCTAATAACGTCGTAGCTATGGCAAAACTGGAATATGGAAGCCGGTGGTCAGAAGCACATCGCTTCTCCTTTGGAAGTAACTCTGCGCACTGCGTCTTGGCGCACAAACGTGCACGCGAGAGGGTTAAATCATCATATTTCCCCAAATTACAGACAGTGTTCGTGATATTTTAACATTTGGAGTCCATAAATGTCGCTGCACAGTGTAAATGTTTGGTGACGAAACTGAATATTTTTTGTGCTTTGAATTTAGAGTTGGCAAAATGCCAACTGACCCCACTAGATGGCAGCATTGCAAAGACTATTGCATGGAAAAAGCTGGGCAGCTCTGCAGTGGATGCCTCCTACTGCAATGATTTCATTTTAGGTTCTTCTGTTTTTGTTTTCTAGCAGATTGCAGTGTCAACACAGTGCAGAATGTAACACCTGCATGTACTTTTCTAAAGTCTTTTTTTACTGTGAGTAATACTCATATTTAAGCAATTACCCAGCTGCTTTTGTTACGTTTATGCAAGTGAGTAAATTATATTTAACTTCACCTACCACATGTAGCATATCCTGGCAGCACCTTTCATTCAAAACTTATCAGTTTAATTAACAATAAAGAAAGATTATGGAGACATAAACAAGACAAGAAGGGAAATGAAATATGACAGAAATGAGAAGTGAGCAGCTTTTTATTTTCAGTTTACTAGAGGGTAGTTACAGGCATGTTATCACAATCCCTGACACTTAGTGACCACTTCTATGAACACTTCTGTCGGCTTAAGTGGCTGAGCTGGTTAGTATCTGCACAATTATTACAAAAACAAACAAAATAACAAGTGCTCGTGTTTTAAATAAATTAACATTGTTTCACACGTGTTGCAGTCTGTGGATTTTTACATAATCATGTCACATTACTCTGTTGCCTGCGATAAAAAAAGATATGGCTTAATTCAGAAGGTGGAGCCAGGAACTTCATAAAAGAGTTGAGATTCGGTTCCATAAAATCCTTCACATTTTCCCCGTGGCAAATTAAAAAAAAATGTGCAAAAGGCAAAGCGCTGCACTTTTATCATCTTATCGTCTAGATTGTGTCAAGGAAATGTGGTGCTGTCTTACTATGAGTGAGCGAGGCAGATAATAATGCAGTGAGAGAATGACAGATGGGAAGAGACAGAGAGATACGCAGAGAATGGGAACAGCAGATTTGTAGTGACAGGCTGCTCAGTCGGAAGTTGTAAGATTGTTTAGCCTAAAATCTGCAAAGCAGCCATGGAAACCAGTTTGAACCAGAATCCAAAATATAAAATAAACAGAGTCACAAAACTCTGTCTTGAGGAAAAAAAACAGCAAAAAAGGTTGTACTTACAAGTGACTCCCAAAGACATATTAGCTGAAAACTTGCGATAGCTCAGCATGTGTGGTGTGCAGTGTGTCTTTAAATTATTATTATTATTTTTTTCAAATTGGCAAAAACTGGACACGTGGAGGACAAAAGAAGAATTGGAAGGCCTGAAAACTATCTATAGCAGGTGAACAGTATCAAAAAGTCATATCGTAAGAAATAGGAATAAATCCAGCAAATACCTGGCACAGGATCTGAGAGATACATCTGGACCTTCAGTTGATCCATCTACTGTTCACTGAAGCTGCTCAGAAATGATCTCAGGGAAAGGATCGCTGTCAAGAAACCATTCTTGAGAAAGGGAAACAGGGAGAAAAGGCCATGCTATGCCAAATTACACAAGATCTAGGTTGAAAATTAGTGTTTGGCTGCCACTGTACCATTTTTTGAGGGTTGCTAGCATTAAATTCAAGATGAGCTCACATTCTTCCCAAAAACGTTGATATTTTTCACTTTAAACATCTGATATGTTGGTTTTGTACCTTGCATTGTCAGTTATAAATAGTGTTTGAATGATTTGCAAAGCATTGCATTCTGATGTTGTTTACATTTTACACAGCCTCACAAGTTTTTTGGGGAAAAAAGCAGATAACTAATATTTACTGAAACTCCTTGGCAAACAGTGCTGTGAGCCAGCATTTCTATCAGAAGGAGCATGAGTCGGAATAGACTGGCAGACACTTCTCAGCAGCTGTACCTGAGCTTGTTCTGACAGTTGAAGTTTATTGTGAGAGTTTGTGACAAGTGTCAGGTATGTTGTCATCAACATGAAAGTCTTTTTCTTTTAAGAGTCACAGTCATCTTGGAGATTTATGCTGAAATGCATGGAACACTGTGTTAGTGTCCTATGGCAGCTGGGATAGGCTTCCGCTCCTCGTGACCCTGAACTGGATAAGCGGTTGAATGGATGGATGGAAGCCAAATAAAAAAATAAAAAAAAGAATTAAAACCCTATGGTTGTGGTTCAGTTAAAGTAATGAACAGTAAGCAACGTGGTGTGTCATTTTTATTGAATGTCACTGCGAACACTAGTGGGGTTATGCAAGAACAAGTCCCAATAAGCTGAATATAACTATGGAGCCAATGCATACCCAAGATCCATAACTAGAGTTGTCATAGACAGTGACCAGTGAAATGAAACAAGTGAAAGAAATCAAACATTTAAACAACAAAAACTCATGAAAGATAGCAAAAAGAGAACATTTTACCCCGTCACAAAAGGCATGAACTGTGGTCAGCTGATTAAAAGTGAGTCATGTGAAGCCCTGACCAACACTGCGTCACACAGTAGTTACATAACAACACTGACACACGTTATTATTCTTTCCTTGCAGCCGACATATAGCCTGCCTTTGATTTGTTTCTTGTAAGACAAAAGCTGAGGATGAATTACACAGGCTAGCATGCATGAGTCTTGGCACACATCACTATTGATTTAAGCGCATTTTGTGTTCCTCTATCAGAATTATTTGGCTGGGCGGCAGCAAACAGAGTGAATGCTGTTATCAGGCCGGCACAGGAAGAAAGCAACGCAGGTTTCTTGAGTCTATCAGGGCTGTTGCTCCTCGTTCTATAGCGAGCACGCATGTACTGTACAGAGTCACACTTTGGTGCAATGTTATCTTCCTTGCATAGTAAGGGAGATAATTTTGTCCCTGTTATCTGCTAAACCCTGACTCTTTGTTGCAAAATGTTTTGTATATTAAAAAAGAAAAACTCTGCTTCACGGGGTCCTAAAGTTTAACACATATCAGTGCAAACAAACTTTGCACCAAAGAGAGGCAACTAAGAGCAACTACTGCATTGCACCGTGGTGTGAGTAAATCTGCGTGACTCTGTCCCTCATTTCAGAGAGCGCTTTGATGTCAGTGGAATAAGCTGCAGCTCATTGAAGGAACATCAAAGATACCCCCCACCCCGCCCCAGCTTCACAACCATGCGCTGCTTTGAAACATGTTTGGAAATGCCGTGGGGTTCCCGTTATCTTTTCCACAATTAAAGGCTTATTAACCGCCTGTTAATATTATCAATTATTCCAGAATGTGAACAGTAACTTTGGGGATCAAGGGCGTAGCTATTTGGAATTTGTGATTTGAAGAAAGGGCATCATAATACCTCTTTTCTTCAGGTTGAGCCCTCTCATTCTGCTTTCAGATCACTGATTAAACTCCCTTTGTTTGTTTCTTTAATTTGACCTCTCAGCACTTGTCTGGTGTCATGCCCGCATTAGATTGGTGTTGGGGTTTTTTCTACAGTCATCTTTGCTGCCCTTCAGCAAGTGTGCACATAGGTGTGATGGAAGCAGCCTTAAAGTGCTTAATTTGCATGGTTTGTTACGTTCCATTGTTTCACTATGTATTTTGTATCGGAAGCTCTCTAAGCTGAATGATGTCAGCATGCCTTTTAAGCTATTACATTTGATGACATCATCTACTGTGTGTATATATATTGTTGTGTTTTACAAAGTTCTCCATAGCTGCGGGATGCACTGACTATGGGAATCAGTAGCATTGTTATCATTTGAATCACTGTGTCTAACATTCACTCACCCGTCTAAGTGTTTGGACCATTACTATTCCAGTCATCTCAGTTTGTGAAGTAATTCTAATAATATTTTGATTAAATATGTTTGAGATCTTCTCAGTATAAAATCAATATGTCCATCTCACCCAAACACACAGCACAACAAATTGTTTTATACTTAATATGCTTAGATGTGTTACTTAGTTTGTGTTGTGGTTTTTGCGGCTGCTTCAAATGGCGCTGTCATATTAGGCAGCTTAATAATAGAAGAAATAGTTAACTGTGATCTTGTGGATGGAGGAGCAACTTTTCCTGCGTCCAGGCTGGCCTATTAGAAGCGCGTACCTAGCAGCCAATCACAGGCACTCACTCCTCAGCTCCTCTAATCGTGGATTAGCCACAACCGACTGCAGTCTACAGCTCTGGGAGTGAAAGGTAGTCACTGCCATTCAGCCTCGGTTTTATTATTAGCTCTCTTGGATTTGGCAGCAGATTTTTTCCCTCTCTCTTTCTCTCTCTCTCTCAGCAGCAGCGACTTCTGCGTTGCGCAACCAAGTAGGCTGCACATTTTGGGATCTCAGGTAAAGGTGTGGGATTACCGAAGAGACAAGCGACCAAACACTTAGAAGCTGCTATAGTAGGTCAAGTAGGACTCGATCCATGGCCCTTTAATTTAAACCCACAACGTAGTAACGCCGCTCCGTTTAAAGCACCGCTCCGTTTTCGCTTCCCGATGTTCAAGACGGCCAATTACCCGAGCGTGGATCCTGCGCCCACCATCATGCACGGCACTTGGTTTACCACGGGATGCCGAGAAAACACGCCCGTGGCGGTGGAGAAACCTAAGAAAAAGGCGTTCAGCTTGGTCAAAATAATGTCTCTGAACAACAAGAAGGGGCACGGCCAGCATCCGCACAATAACAACAACAACACCATGCCTTTTACGATCCACTGTCATATCGGGAAAGAGATAAAGCACATTTGCAGCAATTGCAGCCGCGGAAACGACACGCAGGACGGTGAGTAGGCTCAAACCTTGTGTGGTTTCGCCCATAGTAGGTTTGCGGTAGCTGTTACCATCCAGGATGCACACATCTGAAGATGGCTACGTTGCTTCTGTTTTTTGTTTTGTTTGGGGTTTTTTTTTTAAGTATGCGATTTGATAAGCAGGCTGTGTGAGGATATAGTGTTTTTTTTTTCCCTTCGAGGGATAGATTATATTATTTTAGTGTCGATGTGCATTGAAATGACACCACTCTCCTGAAGGAGAGTGAATCACTGTTGCTGCTGTGGAAACTGCCTCTGACTGGATCAGAACTTCTTACAGGGTTGGGCTGCTCATATTTTGAACTGTTAATTGTCGTTTGACCGCAAAAATACGCTGGTCTTTTGTTTTTTTTATTGTCATTAGATCTCAGTATTAACCTCTAGCATGAAGCTGTGCAGGCTGTTTGCACAAAGCCTATTTTCCCCCCCACTTAGGTGTCATTACATCATCACTCAGCCATCTTGGCATGCAAAAAAGTGTTGTTAATTAAAACCAGCAGCATCAGTTGCTCATGTTACAGTGGTGGAGAATGTAGGTTATAAGGATTCTGCCGTGCAATCAGACTGATGTCAAGAAGAGGAAGAAAAGGGGAAAATCCAATGAATTTGGACACTTGGAAGAGGATTTCCTTATTTTTTTCTTGTGCAGATTTTAGGATTTTCTCACAATTACAATTGCATCATCACACATTTACAGTGTAGACTTTGATTCTATGTGTACTGGTTTTAAATAGTTCAGCACAACAACATAAAAAAAAAAGAAATATATCTGGTTGTAAACACTGTATTTTGGGATAAGAGGGCTTTTGAGTGCACACTGAGATACCTACACCTGTGGGGAGATAGTATCCAGAGGTTTCATCTTCACAGGAAGGCCCAACTGCTTTACTGCAGTTTCTATTGTGTGCATTTAAAAAATAATTATAATTTTAAAAAAAGTATATATATATATTTTCAAACCCATACTCCTTTTTGAGTTAAGGTTGTGGTACTTAACACTAAGTAGTGTTTAATGTTATGAAGCAATGCCCTAAGCACTGAAGTTGCTAACAGTGAGTCATTACTGCCACTCTCTCTGTCATACAGTACAGCAGCTTGTTACTTGGCTCCTGGATGTGGCTCAACTTAGAGCTCGTTGTCTTCCTGTCTCTATCTGGCCTTTAGGCTGCTAACGAAACCATTTGAATCTCTCCTGGATTCAATTAACACTGACTGCTGGGTTATTTATAGAATGCTGTGGTGGAAGGATTTCCAAGGATGCTGCAGAGCATTCAAATAATGGTCCGTGGGACTGATTTCAGCACTGCATTATCGCCACATTTATTTACTGTCTCATTGCCCCAGGGAGGCGGCTGTCCTGTTAAGCGGCATGTCTGTGTTGGCAAACATTGCAAAAGTGATGCAATTATTAAAAGAATAAACAAACAAACAAACACCCTCAGATTCCCTGACTGCATGTCATGGGTGATGATCTGATGCAACCGGGTGACATTGACAACAGACGTGACACGATGTGCTAGAGGGTCACCTCGTGCGTCCAGGCTCTGGACTTTTAACACTGCTGATTTTAGGAGGTTTCTTTGGCGGTTTTTGAGTTTTTCTGTTTGCTTCTGCTGCATGCTCATAAGATACTTTAAAGGTGATTTGTGTCATCTTTTTAATAGCTTCCAAGAGTTTTGAGAGAATTCTAAGACATTCCCAAGCGATGCTGTTCATTCTAATAAAAAAAAAAGTCTGTTTATTGTTTGTCTTAATCGCTCTCGCTGCAAGATTGTGCAGTTTCTGTATGGGTGCATGTGCAAACTGATTTGAAAAGTCTGCACATTTATCATTCAGTAATGATGTATTTTGGCAATTATAAATGCAGAGATGATTAATTTAAACAACCGAGGCGAGCTGATCTCGAAAGTATGGAAAGTAATGGAACTCACTGGCTGCTTAGTAGAAAAACATGCAGTTTAAAAAACATGCATTGTCCTGACTAATCGGCTGTTCTTGCACGCAGTTGCATTTGCGATATTTTGCTATTCTGATGAAATGTTTTTTTGACTACATAAAAGACTAAGTTTAAAGATTAGGTTTTAAAGTAAGGAGAAGAGAGAAGAGCTTTTTGGCATTGCGTAATTCTTTTTTCTTTTCTTTTTTTTTTTTTAAATCTCACAAGCTGCCAAGTAGGTTTAAGTCAGATTTTCAGCTCGAGTCCCCTTCGTTATTAATCATCCGCCTTTTGTATTCTTATCCAGCAGCCAGCTTTCCTCTTGGTGTTACATTTTAAGTGCTGTTTGTAGCCGTTTGCATTCGCAGTTATTTCTTCATGTAATATTTTGTGTTTGAGCAAATTACTTAACATTCTTTGCTTCTGAAGTCAAACAGTACTTAAAAGATTATAGGGCCGGGCCTCGTGAATATTTGATGAAGAGCTGAAATATTCCCCCTTAATGAGGTGCTCATCAGTCAGTCTACAGCCTAGAACTGTTTAGACCCAGAGCAAATCCTGCATAATGCCATATGATGTGCAGGTTTGTTTATGCTCTTATTCAGCCTCATCTAGTTAGTGCTGAATTCTGGAGGCTGCTTGGCACAGATTATTTCTGCTTGGATATTAAAAAACAAAAGTGTTTGCTGCCTTTAGTTATCATCCAGACTATCCATCACCTCCTCTGGATCCTCACCTAAACTAAATCTGTTTTGTTTTGTTTTCTCTCCCCCTTACAGCGGAGGAAGTAGAGAGGCTTGCCGCCATGCGCTCGGAGTCCTTGGTCTCTGGTACCCACACTCCACCCATCCGTCGGCGGAGCAAGTTTGCAACTCTGGGGCGGCTCCTCAAGCCCTGGAAATGGAGAAAGAAGAAGAGCGAGAAGTTCAAGCAGACATCAGCTGGTACGTGACATCTTTTCATAATTTATCCGCATAATAGTGACACGAGTATAATAACTCCAATACTTGTAAAGACTGTACCCTGTGTGGTTTCTGGGGGTTTTTTTGGTTTTTTTGGCGGGGGGAATCAATGCATATCCTTTGGTCAAAAGAAAAATTGATTACGTTTTTCAGTCTCCAGGGTGAGTCACAATGCAGCAAATTGATTCAGTGTAGCGCTGGAGTTTCATGTTTTGAGGTCTCTTTAGAGTTGCTTTGATCTTTCAGCCCAGTGCTGTCAGGGTCGAGTGAAGGACGTGGTCTCTTCAGATCCGGCTGTATTTATTTTCCTCGACTGACACATCCTGAATTTTTCTGTCAGCCTCTTGGAAAGGAGGAGGCACTTTGTCAGACTGTAGCTCCCAGGCTCGAAGAAGCGTCCCTGCTTTTATGGACGGGAGCTAAATCCAGTGTGAACAGAACAGGATGTTCTCATTTAGTAACATTATTCAATTAACATTTTCTGGTGTGAGTTTGCTGAATGATTCAGTATCTGTCGGGTTTGCTCATGGTTTCTTTGGCTGCTGTTTGAGTCTTGACCGTTTTAATTTTTGCGACCTCTTTTCGTCAGCTCCATCATTTGTCAGAAGTACAAGATGTGTGCTTGACTTTTTTTTTTTTTACTGTAGCTGCCTTTGAGTTGTTTAATACTTCAAAAAAACTGCATTTTTGAAGTGTGTACTTGATAACACAGCCACAGAGATTCTGTCTGTTCACTGGTACAGTCATGTCAGCCCTGTGATAATAGCATCTCTCTTGTTGTGGTTAAGGACAGTAATCAAAAGCTGAGCCAACAAAAGATAATTTCTGTTTCAATGGTGGTAATGCTGAGTGGAGCTGAGAGAAATGACGCTTTTCATTGCTTTTGTTATCCACTTGTTTTGTGTGCATAATGCTTCTGTCCCCAAATAATGCTGTTGCTACTATTGTTCTATTCAATCCTTTTTGATGGGCATTTTTGAGCTGCCATACCACTGATGATCACCTTGTTAAGTTACAGGTGGTACGCAGTCTCACAAGAGACTTCGATGCTCAGGCAGGCACATTGGCCTCAGAGAGACCACAGCTCTGTCTCATCCATTTTTAGCGTGAACCTAACTCTGAAAGTTCCAAATAAGTGGAATGTGGCCTGAACTTCTGCAACTGGCAGTGGTAGAATTGAAGCCACAAGCGTGCGATTGTGCAATAAATTGAAATGACAGGAGCTGGCAGAAGGATTTTTAACTGTAGCAAGAGAGCGTCTAAGAAAACTCACAGGGTCACGTCCTTATTATTGAAATGCACATTTGGTTTTTATTAAGATGATTACAAGTGTTTCCAGGTTAACATTAATGAAAAGAATTATACACCATGAATCATTGAAGAGTTTTAATGACAATAACAATGTGTTCCAGTGGCACATCGTGGTGCAAGTTTGCACCAGGTGTTCACAAAACATCAATCTTATGGTCAGAGAATGATTAATAAGTCATTAGACATATTTTAGAGAAGGCCCAATGGCTGGTATTTTGTCTTAGTATAGTCACTAGATGAGAAATTCTGCTAAGCTTGAGGAAAGTAGGTTAACTGTATGGTGCAGAGGAATCCTGTGATTACTAAAAATGGATTATTGCTTCATTGAGAAATAAAAAATATCCATCCAAGAAAAAAGTTTTATTTAGAAAAGGTAACATTTTCTTGGTGAACCCTTAAAGCGCTTCACATACAACATGACAACGACATCACTCTGTTCTGTATTATTTCCTATGGCTCGCTGCACACAAATGTTTTTCTCGTGGCCAGCCATGTATTGAACTTCAGCCATTACTGTGAAGTACAGTTATGTGAGGAAAATGAAAAATAAATAGTTTTTATAAGCCTTTATGCAGTCGTATGAAAAGTTAGTGCTTCCATTGGAGTTAAGTGGTTGAGTAGCAGGTCAGTAGCCAGGTTCTTCTAATCTAATGCTCTTTATTAGGTGATTATCAATAAGTGTGAGCACCTGTATAAAAACATGGCTTTTGGTAGTTTGCACAACTGGAGCAGGTGTGAGTTCACACAGTGCCACAATATTCCAAGGAGTGGATGTCCCAGGAAATTCACCCTAAGATCAGACCATGCTTAGAAAAACGGCAAAAAACTCAAGAGCTACATCTTAGTCTGTACAGCTTAGTTGGCATGGGAAATGCTGAAGTTCACTGCTGTACAATTAGAAGAAGACTGAACAAGTATGGCATGAAGTTTATTTCAAATTTGGGCAGAAACAATAAAAAGTCGGTAAAACCCAAGTGAAACTGATGACTTTTTTAAAATAGTTTGCTCTTTTCAGACCGATTCCGAGAAAGACTCTGTGCAGTATAACCATTAGCAAGTTTGTGTTTAAAGGAATAATTTTTCACCTTATCAAGGAAACTGTGTTGTGTACTTGCCCTCATTTTATTACTGACCTGTTGTCAGCAGGTATAAGAACACTGCTGCCACATGCTACTACCAGCTATTGACTTGTTTTAGTACACCATCATTAATAGCTGAAAACAGCATTTTGCCTGCAAGAGTATTAGAGTATTTGTCTGTTGCTTAAGCAATCAGCAAAATGTGCAGTGGTTATAGTTGCATTGCTATGATCTTGGCCTTAGATGGTCCTTGTTTGTCTTTTGTGTCTGAAGTAGTCTGTGCTTACCTTATTGTTGATTACAACTTCTGTATCAATAGGGAGTAGACCAGCCACTGGGCAGGAAGATGTTGTCATGGATAATTGGACACTGGGCACAGTAGAGGATTATTAATGTGTTGTGATCTTAAGCAGATGAAGGCCAGCTCTGGGAGGCTGCACTCTTTACCTCAGGAAGGAATGAGGGAGGAGAAGCATCTGACAGCTGGATGTCTTATCATGCTGTCTTATTGTGCTTGGGAAATTTTTACAGCCAGCTTGTATCAGGAAGAGATTTTAGCGAGAAGAGATTTATCAAAAGAACATGCATGCTGTAGTCTGATGTTATCAGGGAGTCTATTTTTAATCTAATTAGCACATTTCCCTATGAACAGCAGTCATCCAATTGCACTACTCATGCTGGATGTTCGCATGATTTTTAACAAAAAGGACATATTTCATACGTGTCCATTGTACACTGTATGAAGGGAGAAGTTGATTGCCTATTGCATGCCTGCTGTGTCCTTTATAGGTGTTAAAGTGTATTTTAGCCACACTCAAGCTTCTGAGGTCTGAGGTTTAACGCTTGAGTTCCTCATTGATAGAAGACACCATCAAAGTTTTATTCCAGTTTTTTGTGAGAGTCAGACTGAGAGAAACGCCTCAGTAAAAGACTCCACTTTAAGCTACTGTGCCTCAGGGTTTGTAGGATGTGTTCTGACTATCTGGGTCACTTCGCAGTGGAATTTACTTTTTTTTTTCTCTTTTCTTTTTTTTTCTAAAAAACTAAATGTAGTGTTCTCAGATCAGTAGAGGCTGAACTTAGATATGCCAGTTTCATTTAATATGCTCTCAGCTGAGTCTCCCCAATGAGTGTCTAATCTTCTCATCTTGGTACAGATTGAGTGGTTGGAGTGTTGGGCCATGATAACACTTTGGGCTATGGTAGACTTTTAAAATAGAACTTGGTTGATATTCAAGGTGATTTTGAAGGCTACTGCAGATTCTAATATACTGATATGGAGGTTTGCTTTGTACCCTTTGGTAGTGATAAGAGTGCATCCTGTTTGATGCTTTTAACTTGAGTACCTCAGCTGCACACTAAACTTATATAATAAACATTGTTACAAACTGACAAGTGATGACAACTACTCTGGTGTCCAAGTCAATAGTACTCTGTATCAAAGTCAGGTATTTTGAGGGAGTGGCATTTTTTCCCACTAAACAGACACTAAACACGCACAAATGCAATTTTGTGTGTGTGTGTGTGTGTGTGTGTGTGTGTGTGTGTGTGTGTGTGTGTGTGTGTGTGTGTCCCCTAGGACCTTCCTGATGAAATGAACATGAAATTCCACTTCTTGCACACTAATAATGTGCTGATTAAATATTAAACAGAGTGGGGGCTTTTAGGGGGGTTTGCAAGGATGGCCAGAGTTTCATCTCCTTACTTCATGCTCGGCACACGTTCTGCACGTGTCCACTTTAATTTTACCAGCTTCCACTTTTGTTTCGCAAACATTCGCCGCCTGTCAAGTCTGAAGACATAATATCCTCATTAAGGCTTTTGAGTTAATGGTATTGCATAACTGTGTGCATCCCGCAGAAGAGCTCTTATGTCATAAAGCTCTGAGTAATTGCTGTTCGTTTTGGATGAAACAACTGGCGTAGTAATGACCTTTAACCCCAGGTTTCCCCACTCTGGCAACAAATTGGTGCTGCACTTCTTTAGAAGGGTTAGGGTTAGAGTTTCATTTGAATGTTTGCTCTGTTAAACAAAAGACTAAAGAATAATGGACTCGTGATGGGGATTTCAAAGTCTAAGTTAAACTGCAATGCAAGAGTTTTGAAAGTTGAAAGTTTTAAGGAGAAAGCTTTTAGAGGCTGCATTGTAAAACCTATTATCTTTTATTATTAGATCTGGCAGAAGCAAATGTCTGGCAAAGATATTAACTTTCCAAGAGATAGATA
>NW_005187405.1:7162319-7176733 GCF_000239375.1 Pundamilia nyererei
ATATATATAGATATAGATATTTTTTTTATCCAATTACTTCACAGTACAGTTGTTACCACTAACCTAAAGTTGGTTGTGGGAGTTTTATGGAAATTGCTTGGTAATGTGCAAATATTTTATTTTCGATTAAATTTGTTAGCCGCATGTTACTCAACAGCTAGAAATGATTGTAGAAACCCCAAAATACAGATGTTTTTAAATTAAGGAAAGGTTAAGAATGACTACATCTGTTACATATTTGATCATTGTCAGTGCCACACATGATGTGCTGTGCTGTCCTATCACCAGTGTGCAGCCCCAAGCAAGCCTTAAACACATACTAGTGGGCTGAAAGAACAGGAGATACGCTTGAAAACGTAACCAAGTATTGATGTTCTTGGCCTCAACATTAGAGCAAGAGATGGCATCAACCAACGTCACCCCCCAAATAGCTCAGACCACCATCCTGCTGCTTTTTTCCTTAATCTGAGAATGGAAGAAACAGTGGACCATCACCTCCTGACTCATGGTTAATGTACTGCCTATGTGAGCCTAAACCAGGGACTCACATTCCCATCCAAAATCCAATTAACAACCTGTGGCCACATCCACTCTTCTGTTCCAAGTCCTGCATTCATTGTTGAGCTGACATTCCCACGTGGCAAGGCTATGGACTAAGCATATGAAAGGATAAAAACTGCAATATGCCAACTTGGCAGCTGAAGTAAAGGAGTGAGGCATATTGGGGAATATTCGGTCATGTATGCTCGCTCCCCAAAAAATATGTTTAACTTTTTAACTAATTCCTTGCTCAGGGCTGATCAAAAAGCTTTGGAAAGCTTTTGAAGTAAGCATTGATGATGAACACCTGGTACCATAGAGAAACTCATAAAGAAGCGTAGTGATTTTGACTTATTTTGAGCAGTGGGTTTAAAGTGTAATGTGCTGTGAATGGTGTGCAAGGAATAGAGAGGTCAAGATGCCAGTGTATTTTTGTCCAATGTGCTCTGAATATGTAGTAGCACTGAACATTTTTGATTTCAGAAGTCAGGGCTTCTGATATGTCAAGCACTCATACTTGGGCACAGGGTGTACGAGTCTCCTGTGCAGCGTGCTCAACTGTTGTTATTGCTCATCCTCATTTCACGTTCTTAATTAGCTTCTGTGCAAGATTAGATTTTAAAATGAGTAACAACTTCTTTTTTTTTGTATTTTACTGCTTTTGTTCAGCCTACTGATAGAAGATCTTAAGTGCCTCAACTCGCAAAGCCTAAAAATAGAAGGAAACAGTAGCTATGGGACATGGCATCTTTTGCATAATGAATTACTATGAGAAGCATTGCTGGAATATCTTTTTTATCCTTTATCTGTGTTAAACGGGGAACAGTTTCTAATTGTTCTAACTGTTCAGCAGAGACGACTGATTATCTTTACAGCAAAATCTAAATAAGCCAGACGAAATGTATATGGTGAAACTGGGATTAATTATGGGATTATCACAGTGACCGAATGCAGATAGTGACTGATATCCATTTCACACAAAAAGAAAACCTGTTTTGTTTTGTTTTTTGGCTGGACCAGATGTTTGATTGGTCATTTTTTTTCTTTTTCTGATTGCTGAACACTTTGAGTAAAGGAAACAAATAAGCAATTAAATAAATATTTCTTTGACTTGTGATGCAAATGAGAAACTTTTGTTGGCATATTGCTAGTAATTTTGATGTTTGTTACTTATTTATTACATTTCTAGGCATTTGGAAATGTTACATCAAAAGTGGTTGATGTGAATGCGTCTTTAAAAAAAAAAATGTTGTGAAACACATGACCGCATCCATGTTGTGAATTGTTTAGCCTGGGTTAAACAAAGAAATAACGCTCATAGTTTTTTGAATGACAAGTTACAGTGTTAAAACCTCTTTATCACACTCCTTTTCTTTACAACATCAGCTTTGGAGAGGAAGATGTCAATGCGACAGAGCAGAGATGAGCTTATCAAGAGAGGAGTGCTGAAGGAGATCTTTGAAAAAGGTGAGCTGATTTTCTGCAGTTTCTCTCTGATTTAACAGATGGAAACTGTTTCAGATTTAAGTAGAAATTACAAGAAGGGTAACGGTGGCGTACCAAACTGAAAGGTCCTCAGTTATTCATCTCCTTGTTAATCAGTAGCCTCTGGTGTGCACTCTTCAAGATTTGGCACAGAGCTTCAAGAGATAGAATCTTTCATTATAGAAAATTTGTGGCTTTAAAAAAAAAACCCCCGTTTGATCTGGATTTGATGTGCTTTACACAACCTAAAGATATATTTTATTATGTTTGAATCACACAACAGGGGGCTCGATGCCGCAGGATATCAAAAACAAAGTCAGAGAAGCTCGGCTGACTCTTGCCAAGATGTGAGGAGAGCAGATAAGAAAGAAATGATAGCCTGTATATAAAAGATAGACACAGCTTCTGGACCTTAAAGGTGAAGCCAAAGCATTGAACCTTTTTTCTTTTTAATGGCCCAATTTTTTTTTTCTGAGGAAAAAAAAAAAGAATTGTACACAAGAGTGTGGGAAAACAGTGCTACTGATCACTTGATCTGTGAGTATAGTAAACAGGATTTGACAAGTTCAAGATCATAATTGCTAGTTTCATGTGTTATTGAATACAACATGATATTCATTACACTGAATACAACATGATATTCAAAACACTGTATGGGTCCATGCCTACATGGTAGGCCTCAGGTTTACCACTTCTCAAACCCAGTTTAAAAATATAAAGATGGCAATCATGAAAGGGCTTAATTAGGATGGGACTTGATCAACCAATGACTGATGTCATAATAGCTACGTCCATCTTTTATATACAGTTTATGGAAGATTTTGGCTTTCATTATTTTTTGAAAAACTGAGTTTAATAGCTAAATGTGAAAACACTGTATGGTGTGACAGTGAATGAGTACACATTGCAGAAACTCAACAGCTCATGGAAAAGCAAGAAAGACAAGACAGGTGAAGCTACTAAGCAGTGGTGACTAAAACAACCACTCATTACAGCCAAGGTATGCAGAAAAGCATCTCCAAACATGGAACAAGTTAAATGGTTCAGTATCTCCCATCACAGTGTTGAAAGCTACTGTATTGTATCATAGATCCTTCCTAAAGCACCGGCCTCAAGATGAAAGCCTAGAAATGATCCCTGAATAAAGAGCTTGAAAAACTACAACAAATTATTAGTTTGTTATCTTTAGTTAATAATAAAAAAATAACAAGTCTCCATGAGGAATTTTTTGAATGTTAAAAAGATTAGAGGAGTGAAACGTTGTTGTGATTTTCTATTTAAAAAACAAAGTCCATAGCTAAGATGGAATTTGGGAATATGGGAGGCATGCTGTATAAATGCACTGGCAGTCAGAAAATATGTGAGCAGCACTGTGACTTGCACTGTCAGCCTTTAAGTGTGATCATGCAAAAGAAAAAAACATCAAATGGATGAGAACTATAAAAGAATTAAAATTCCAAAGTTCTGTCAAACTGCTTGTCTGCTGCTGTTCCACGGTCTGGTGTGTGCTGATAAAAAAGCTCTCGGGTTTGTAAACAGTCCAAGCCCCCAGTGTCTCAAAAACACATCAAGTTCATTTTAAACTTAGTTTATGCAGTCTTTTTAGAAAGTGTCTTTCTTGTGTAGTCAAATGCATTTTTGACTGTTTGCAGATTGATAGTTTTTTCCTTGTTTTAGCAACCGTTGAATTCCGATCCTCAATGGATGGCAGCGTCTGCACTCAGGAGCCCTCTATGAAATCGTCGATGGTCTTGCCCACTAAGAAATCTGTTGGCTATCCAGGTGACCATCAGGACAACCCTGCCAAACCACCGCTTTACCATAAACAGCCTCCTGCTCTCCCCCCAAAGCCTTTCTCTAGGATCCCAAACCACAGCACAGGTCAGTTGTCCTAGATTATGGTCCGTTCCATGCCTGTGCAGCTTTAATCACTCCAGGCAATATGTTTTTTTTCTAGAACTTTTCTTTAATCCAAGCAGAATAAATACAACATAATATACACTTGATTTAATATTTTTCCTTAAAGTGTACATTGTTGGGTGTTGCTTCATTACCTTTAACTGTCAAAAAATGATTCATTTTTAAAGTAAATAGCAGGTACTTGTGTTGATAACTGCTTTGGCTTTAAACTGTACCTGTACAGCCACACATGCTCATAGGATTATACTAGTCTCATTAAATCCCTCTCTGGTTGGGTCAGCTGGCTTTATCTGTCATTGTCAATCTGTCAGGAGAGAGAAGTAGCATTACTCTGGTGTAATTCCCCCACTCTGGGCTGATGTTTGAGCCGTTTCCACTCATCTGTGTTCTTTGTTTATCTATCTGCACCATAAACTGCAATAGCTATGCCATGCATGACATTCATATAATAAGTCCAATGAATCTTCTTTTTGTCCTTTTTTAAATTTTTTAACAATTCCCTAGATTCTTGCCAGCCAATGAAGTTGCCCTGCATGCCTGGGGGAAAGCACTCTCCACCTCTGCCACCCAAGAAAGTGATGATTTGCGTGCCTCCAGGGGGGCTGGACTCCTCCTCATCCTCCCCTTCTCCATCCCCCAACCCCCTCAACACTCTCCCACAAAAGTCTGCCCCTCCCCAGGGCATGCCTTCCCTACATGGCACCTTACTACCCTCCCAGCTTGTCGGTCTAGCCGGTCTACACCAGAGCCACGGTCACCCGCTCCAGCTTCAGTACGGCAGCTTACACGCCCCCAGTCGGATCATCGAGGAGCTCAATAAAACCCTGGCACTCTCCATGCAGAGGTTTGAAAGGTTAGTAGCTCTCAGTTCTGGTCATTAAATCTGATTGTGGGAAGGCAGGGAAGAATTATGGCTCAGTTTCTGTCTGTAAATCACATGTAATATCTTAAGTAAACTTAAACAATGCTGCGTGTGTATGTTTAAAAATGACACAGATGGATCTTATGTAACAGAACTACACTCATCAGTCACAACACGGGGAGGGCCACGATAGGCAGCAGGAGAACATTAAATTACAGAAAACATAGAAAGAAAATGGACAAATGTAATAAACTGATCAAATTGTGATGCTGACCAAGACGATATATTCAACATTTTGAATATATCTGGGACTCTCCACCATTTGGTCTTAGAACTGAAGAAGCTTTTTGGATGAGAGGTGAAACATCTTCAAAAAACTTGAAGGAGTCCAGTCATTTTTCTTTCCAAGTTAGTGTACCATGACCTGGATGACTGAGAACCTTCACATGCATGAATATACCACCAAAACCTTCCCGGGGAGCAAAACAGAAAGGCTGCCTGGTCTGATGAGTCACATTTTCTTTTACATCATGTTGACACCTGGGTGTGTGAGAATTGGTTATCCGTAGAAGACATGAGTGCAAGATGCACTGTGGGAAGAAGATGAGGTGATTCTCAGGGAATGTTATGCCAGAACTGCATACACATATTATATGTCATGGCAAAAACAAAGTACACCCAAACCCAAGGTTTTAGAATGTAATAAAATAATAATAATCATAATCGAGCCCTTAGCAGGTCTTAAAATTAGGTAAATACAACCTCAGATGAACAGTAATAAAAGACATAGTACAACATGTCACTATTTATTTAAAAAAAACAAGCAAAAATGCAAAAGCAGTAAGTGAAAAACAAAGTACAGCCTTACTGATTCCATGGGAATTAAGAGGGTAAGTAGCAGCTAGGTGCTGCAAATGAAATGCAATTGATGAATTGATTGGCAGCAAGTGTGAGGACCTCTATTAAAAACAGCAATTTGGGTGGTAATGAATCTTAAAGAAGCACTTATTGCTGCATCAATCTGGGAAGGGTTATGAGGCCATTCCTAATTTGATGTTCATCATTCTACAGTATATAGAGTATGAAATATTCAAGAGAGCTGCTGTTTCCAGGAGTGGGTGTCCTATCACATTCATCCCAAGGTCAGACCATGCAGTGGTCAGCAAAAAAAAACAAACCCAGAGGGATAAATTTCATACTTTACTGGCCTCAGTTGGCATGCTAAATGTTAAAGCTCATGACAGTTCAAGTAGAAAAAGACTTAACGAATATGTTTTATTTGGAAGAGCTGCCAGTAGAAAGCCTCTTTCTATCTAAAATAAATAAATAAATAAATATGGGAGCAGAGCTTAGGTTTGCAATGTTGCATGTGAAGAAGACTTCTTAAAAAATGTCTTTTGGACAAAGAAGACCAAAGTAGAGATGCTTGGCCATAATGCACAGTGCCATATTTGATGAAAACGAAACAACATATTAGCACAAATACCTCATGTAAGGCAAGGTGGTGGAGGGGTGATGATTTGGGCTTCTTTTGCAGCCACAGGATCTGGCCACCTTGCAGTCACTGAGTTGACCATAAACTCCTGAAATGTAAGAGTCAGATGTGAGGCCATCTGTCCAAAAGCTAAAGCTTGGCTGAAATTGGGTCAAGCAGGACAATGATCCCAAGCGCAGCAGAAAACCCACAGAATGACTTTAAAAAGAAAATAATTAAGGCCCAGTCAAAGTCCAGACCTCAGCTGACTGAAGTGTATCTTCAGAGAGCTGTGCATAAACAAATGCCCACAAGCTTCATTGAACTGAAGCAAAATTGTAAAGAAAAATGGTCCAAAATTCATTCAGCAACAATGTGAAAGGCTGATAAAGTCAAGCAGAAAATGATTACTTTAAGTTCTTGCTGCTAAAGGTGGTATTTACCTCATTTTAAAACCTGGCAATACCTGATAACTTTTTATTATGTCCTTATATGTAAAACCGTAGAAATGACAGAGAGTTTAACTACATAGACAATGCTGCAGACCATGTCCACCCCATTACTAAAGCAATATTTCCTGATGGCAGTTGCTTGGAAATGGTGTAGCATCACAAAGATCTGAACTTTTTTTACTTGGCCTCTAGATTTTCAGTCCAATTACACATCAGTGGTATTTGTTAAAAAAGTCTCATCTATACAGGCCCTGCATCACAGTTTGTAGAACTTAATGCATCTGATGCTAAAGTCCTTGTGTCTGATAGGAGAGGACACTTTCCAAGAGGTCTTATGGAGTCTGTGCACCAGAAAAGAGCTTCTTTATTAGCAGCAAAAAGGGGATCTGCACAGTTTTAGTATAGCGTTTAATGCAGATTTTCCCTTGCGTTTGCTAGTGACATTTTTCTTCTACAAAGAATTGATTTCTTTTCTTTTTTTTTATCTGATGAGTTTCTGATCATTATGGAGTAATGAATGTCTTGTTACTAAAAGCTGTCCCTAGAACAGGTCTAATCAGAGTAATCACTGAGAAATGTCATTAGCATAGAGTGTCCTCTTTTATTAGTATTTGTTTTTGTGGCACTGTGTCTGCTACTTTCAGATCTGCTCTTGTGTTATAGAGGTCGCATCCTGCCAGCTCTGTAGCACTACCATACAGGTCTAAATCGGCACACTGCCTCACAGGGTAGCATGGCCTAATTTTGAAGTAAATGTGTGTGTGTGGGCACAGGCGCATGGAGTAGGCGTCCCTCCAACAGTTGGCCTGACATAACATGACCAGCTGCTCTTTACAAGAGCTGCATTTCTTCATGTTTGGAGAAAAGGGACATGATAGCGGATTGCACATTATGTAACCTCTTACATTAGGATCTCTTTTTCACCAAAGCTATTCGAGTAGGGATAAGGAAGTAATGGCCCTGATGTTGCTCACAATTAGTCTGAAAGCCTGACGTGGTTACATCACAGTGTCCCATCATAACAACCTTCAGCTAGGTCGTTATTAATGAATCTGTCATATATGTCACTGCTGCTTGCTAGTGCCAACCGGTGACTGCTTGTGAAAGTGAAGTTTATTCTCGTCAGGCTGCTGTTAATAATGCAAGTTGTATAATCCGTTACTCTTTCTTTCCTTCTGTGCAGCTCAGAGAATTGCATGGTATTGCGTAGGGCTTCGCAGAAATGCAGTTAGTTGGTATTCAGGCTTTTTGTACTGAAGTTCTCTTATTCAGCTCCAGTTACACAGTGTATCTCCCCTCGCTTTATACTTGGATTAAAAACCCACTAAGCTATCATTATGTTCTGCACCAGAAGCCCAAAGCCAATTTATTGTTTTTGAGCCATTTTCATTTTCTGGGTTTTGTGCGGGCTATTGTTTTAATAATACTGTATGAATTTAAGAAAAAAAAATACTGAAAGATAATGGAGATGAAATATGATGATCTTCCCCATTTCAACTGGATTTTCTGGCTCAGGGTTTTCATAAATTCACCCTTTTAGCAAGGCCAAATAATATGGCCATCCTAATCTGTCACAACCCTGTTCCAAGAAAAGTCGGCATGCTGTGTAAAATGTAAACGAGAGCACAGTGCAATGACTTTCAAATAATCTATTTTACAATGGTTCTAATATAACATTTTTTTTTTAATATATATTTAAGGAGACAATTTTTACTGTTTTAAGGTCTGTCTTGCTTGTTAGGGATTTCAATTTTCAGTGTCATATTTTTTTCCCCATTTCATAACCTGCCAGCTGTTTTCAGTGTGTGATAGGTCTAAACAGCAGGTAAGCTGGCCAGTTTAGCACATGGACTCTTTAGCTACTGAGCTGTGGTTTTGTAATACGTGTATATGTTGCGATATGGCATTGTCTTGCTAAAATAAGCTAAGCCTTCCCTCAAAAAGATGTCAGTATTTGGCAGCACATATTTCTCCAAATTGGAGTTGGCTTTTGAATTGCATGGTGAGGTTGACAAAGTATTTCTTATTTTAATTGGTCAGACAACAGGGCAGTTTTTCACTTTACCATACTTCCCATTAAATGAACGTTTTGTCTTTTACATGGTAGAAATAACATTCTTGAAGTGCTGTTTGCAGTGATGAACCATGCTTCCTAACAGTGGTTTTAGAAATGCTGCTGAGCATTATTTATCTGTTTTTGTTTTTTATATATTTTTTTGAAATATTAATATTTTTATTTCATTAGGATTGCAAAAAATGTAATATTATCTCAGGGGCTAAAGGTGCTGTAAAAGCCATTCAGTCTTAATCTTTGGCCTTGTACCTTGTGCAGAGAGAGTTCTCTCTATTCCGTAAGTCTTTTAATGATATGCCCTGTTGATTTTCTTTTTAATATTTGTATTGAGAAGTGACTTTAACTTGTTGAACTTATTAGCTATTGGTAGTCTTTCACAGAATAGTGACGCCATCCTCATGTTTATGTCTGAAAGTAGTGTGTTCCCAAATTTCTTTTAGGCATTACACAACAACCCAATGTTTGTGATACGCACATAAAATATCATCTTTTTGTTATTTGTTTAGCATTCGTTTTTTGTTAGAAATTGTTCAGTCTATTAATATTCATGCTTGGCTCAGAACCATCATAACTTATCTCCCTTTCGCTCCTCTAGCTCTGCTCTGCACGGCGGTGGTCAGTGTGCCCCCTTAGAAAGAAGAGAAGTGCCATCTGTGATCATCGACTACGAGGACGATAAGGAGAACCTGCCTAATGAATCTGACTATGAAGATCTACCCAGCATGTATAAGGATGAGGATGATGATGTGGATGACGATGAAGACGATGATGAAGATGACGACTCAATATTTACAAGTAAGTGGCAGCTGTCATGGTAACACAGAGTAGTGAAATTGCACTACTGCACTATGCTCATCAGCAGATGCCTGATCTGTCCCTTAAGCTATTACTGTCTGACTTTTGAGGATGTTATTTTGATTTAGTTTATCAAGTACGGTTGGTTATTTATTTATTTAGTTTTTTAAAACTATGCACCCAAAACATTTAAAAATCCCTGGGGTTTTTTTTTTTTGGTTTTTTTTTTAAATTTAACTATAAAATGTGATCTGTTTTATACTTGGCAGGTATAAAGCTGGGGATCTAGTTTGATTACGTAGCTCACTTTAGGCTTCTTTTTGTGATAATTAACTGTGACGCACACATACACACTGGGGCATGCCTCGTTAAGTTAGTGTGTGTTATATAAAATACCAAAAATAACAGTAAATGTTAAGCTAAGGATTAATGTCAGTTGAGATAACTATAACATACCTGTGCTACAGTATTGCTTGGTCTGTGTTTTTTAGTTGTTGTCAGATGGTTGTTAGGCAACATGATATCATAATATGTCATGTATAATTAAACTTTTCTAGACATATAAATTAAATCATACTATGGTTTTATGTAGCATTGTTCATGCATAAACATAGGACCAATTCTGTGCAGTTATTGAAGCTAACTGCTGTTGGTGGTGTGCATGAGCTGCATATTTTGTTAACACACCCCATTCTTTCTGTGAATTGCTCACTCGAGCTGCAGTGTGACCTCTCCAAACATGTGCATTTTGTTCTGCACTAGTTGTAAGTCAAATTAAAGTCACAGGTAGGGCATTTGAGAAACAGGGTGCCTTAGCAGCAGAAGTGTCTTTCTCTGTTTTTGTTTGGACAGCTCATGTTTGCAGACATAGAGACTGTTTGTTTGACTGATCATAATTGTCAGGGCTCCTTATTTCACATGAAGGCTCTTGGAACTCAGATTTAAACTAACCTTCAAAGTAGGGCCGAAAGATTCACAGAAATGTATCTAGAATTTAATTATCAGCCAAAACTTTGATGCATATTCTCTTGGAAAAACTGCTGAACTGTGCAGAATGCATGGAAGGAACATAATGTTAGAGAGCTATTGTTTTAAATCCATGGTATAAAATATTTAAAACTCTGTTTTCTGGAAGATCCAGAAAACAGAAGCCAAATAGCAAAGATCAGTACATTAAACCCCATTTTCGCATACTTATTTTTACCATACCAATACCTATTAACCATAACTATTTTAACATTTTGCATTTCAAATTTAGGTACACTGGCTCAGAAGGTACTAAGAAAAGACTCTTTGGCCATCAAGCTGAGTAACCGTCCATCTAAGAGGGAACTGGAGGAGAAAAACATCCTGCCCATGCAGACAGATGAGGAGAGACTGGAATCTCGGCAGCAGATAGGCACCAAACTCACAAGGTGAGAATCATACGCACATGCTTTTCTTCTTAGCCTGAATACAATTACAATACAGCCACAATTTCTGGGACAGATATTTCCAGCGGGCCTGGCTGATGTTGCTGTAGCCAGCCCGATAACAGCTGTTGGGCAACAGCACTGGCTTTTCTCAGCCATTGCAAGCATTTGTTTTACTTTGGGCTGACAATTCCTAATGTCCTGGCTTAACAGTATTGTGACTTAGTCCAAAGCCCATGTGAGTCTTATTTTTATTCAGTCTTTTCTATCCTTTCAGTTTTTTCCTTCCCAATATCCGATAAGGATAAACGCTTTATTTCGTTAAAACGAGTCTCTGAAAATGGAGCTGACCTAATTTCAGTGATGCATCAAACTCCCCCCTCCTCCTTTTTTTCCCTGCTCTTGTCTTCTCTCTCGAGTGCTCTCTCTCTCTCCATTTCTCTCTCTAACCCTGTCTCTCTCTCACTTTCTTCCTCTCCTGCCTGACTCCCTGCCTCGCTCACTGAATCACCACAGTGATGCATGTGCCAAACTATCTCCACCCGACTCCTCCACACAGCAGCACCGCGCAAGCCGCTTCATATCAGCAGTTTACACACACTGCAGTGATGCCGTGTGTGCAAGTCGTAGGAATGTATATACATATGTTGAGGTCATGAATGTGAATTCTAGTAACTGAGCAGATCAAACAACGCAATGTTTGGTCTCATTTGATTTCACTGGGCTTTATGAACATGCGCGACTAAATAAAGCGGATGTAATGATGTGGTAAGGGGGCAAAGAAACCACCAGCTACTTGGTAAAAATGAAAATCTGAATAGTGCAATTCGATATGAGATGCGGCACTGACGGAGTATTACCTAGAGACACTGGCACTACTCCTCACTGTGACGGCAGCACAGTACATGTTCTCAGACATACTGTCTGCTTAGTTCTCATGTTCCAGCTCTGTAACAGCGTCTTTTTTACAGTATCACCTAACAAACACTTTCCCATTTCACTCTTTATTACCAGCGGCATTGTGTCCTTTAAAGTAGTTGCTTGTGCCAGGCCAGTTAGAATTGATTATGATAATGCTGATCTAGGACACGCTGACCTCAGCTTAGTTCTGCTGACCTGATTCACTGGGAAAAGTATGGAAAGTAAAATGAAGTGCTTTTACCCTTCATAAAGTTAATAAACGCACGGTTTTATGCTGTTTTTTTTCTTTCTCCGCTGGATTTAATGACTGTATTCATATTTTCATGTAACATGTATTTTATTATTTTATTCCTTTTTAAATTTTCCTTTTTTCCTTGGGCAGATTTCTTAGGCGTTCTTATATCTTATTTGTGTGTATTGAATTTCTGGATGTAATTACAATGATGTTTGTCCTTCTAAATGCTGCTAAATAATTGGTTGGTATAAGTCAGCAGCAGCTCAGAGAGAAAGAAACTAAATCAATGATTAAGTGATTTCTCACTTCCACGCATCATTGATATCTGGAAGGGTTACAAATTTTACTTGTTCAGAAGGAATTTGTATTGTCCGCAATACTTGCACCGGGTTCAGAAACAAGCACTTTTAAAAATATTAATAAGGCTGAAAATGTTTAAAAAGACTTTTTCGGGATTGTCTGAAACTGACAACTTTTACTTGGGTTTAATTTGAGTGGTTAAATAAAAATATAGCACTAACTATATATTTTAATGTCACTCATCTCCATCCACTCCACCATGCCTGCAAACTCTTCTTCACCTCTCTTATGCACCTCACTATCTGCATTTTCTTTACATGGTTGACCCCAGGTATTTAAACTCCTCTACCTTCACCATCTCTATCTACATAATCTTCAATCCATGCTGAGATATCCAAAAGCCCAGTCTGGGATTTAGTGCCTGGACCTTTCTTTGCACAGAACTATGTCTGGCTACAGGCTCTTATTTTGATGAGCAGTAACAGGTCAGATCTAAAGAAACTGAGTCAATCATTGATCCAGTGCTCAAAGACAGATCTACCACCACTTGTTTTGGATAGATTGCTATTGTAAGAGTCTCCAGCTGAAAGTATTTTGAGTGACTGACTTTGTGCATCTTAGTACTTCCAGCCACTTAATAAGCATACTAGAGATAACCTGTACACAGCACATCTACTCTGATGCTGTATAAAATAAAATAAAAAGCATATCTGGCTATTCTGTTTTTTGCTGTGTAGGTGCTGTATGCAGTAAATTTGTAATGACCTTTTTACTCAGCAGCTGAAGGTGTCACAGTCATATTTTCCTGATACAGCATCAGATAAGAGTTTGGTGGTTTGGGGTATCAGGCTTTGCTTTTAGCCTTATTCCTTCATCCCATCACTGCTTTATCATTGAGTCATTGTGGGGATTGGTGATCATGAATGAGTGACGTTTTTGGATTTTCACCTGTCAAGCTGTCATGAGGCAAGAGCTTAAATAAGATAAAAGCCTTTCAACTAAAACAATATACAACTCTGTTGCTCATAAATAACTTCTACAGGACACAAGGAAGAATGAGAATTGAGGTCATTTGTATTCAGTTCAGTTTGAGAATGCATTTTACTCTAAACTTACTCTACGCGACTTATTCCCAGCACTATATAAAAGTGCTCGGTCTGTGAGCCAACTTGTCAATAAGATAAACTTGTCGGGAGTCGATGTCAAAGCTGGGAAGTGAATGCTCTGCAGAATGTAGGGGAGAAAAAAATGAGCTTAGCAGCTTTTTCCTGAACTATACTGTTTTGGAACACTTCTTGTCCTCTCAAAATACCCTGAATTTTCATGTGTGACGTGACTGCATCGCATCAGTTCTGCAAATTTGGCAGCTGCACATTCACATTGCGGATCTCCCCTTATAAAACATCCCAAAGGTGTTGTGGATTCGGATCTGGTGACTAATGAGGTTATTGAGGTGACTGTACTCACTGCCACGCTGATGTGCCCAGTTAGTGGTGACTTTAGCTTTGTAACAAGGTGCATCATCAAGCTGGAAGTAGCCATCAGTAATTTGTAGGAAGAAAAGATCAACTTGGTCAGCAATGATACTCATACACACAATGGCAGTCAAACAGTGAAAGTTAAAGGAATTTTTTTAATTTATTTTTTCCTCAAACCTCCAATCCACAAAGTAAGGTTGGTCCATGGTTTGATGATGTGGATCAGAAATTCTGATTACATTTATTTCTTAACTGTCTTTGCGTTTGTGCTTAAGTTTTTGTGAGCCTCTGCCCACTGCACCCTCAGATTTCTATTGCAGCCTGTTGGCCTCAAAGTTTGAAATTGCATTCTGAGGTGCTTTGCTGCTCTCAGCTGCACTTGCTGGGAGTGGATTTTCCGTACCAGGCTAGCTGTTCTGTGGCCTCTCATCACCAAGATGTTTCCCCTCTGTAGAACTGCTCCTCA
>NW_005187405.1:7176792-7180377 GCF_000239375.1 Pundamilia nyererei
TTTTCAAAGTCATTCAGATGTTTGATGCGAACATTAATTGAACCCCGTGACTGTTAAAGTCCTCTTAATGAGAAAAACCTGTAAAATATTTGGATGTATTTTCTTTTTTTAAATGTGATAATCTCAAAACTGCTCCCATATTGGTTCAGACTTTCCTCGCTGACCTCCTTTCTCTGATTGTGTGCTGACTGTGGATTTCTGTTTCTCATCAGACGCTTGAGTCAGAGACCCACAGCTGAGGAGCTAGAGCAAAGGAACATCCTCAAACGTGAGTATCTTAAACGTGTGTATTTAACATTACATAGCTAAAAATGTGCAAAAAGGTCCCTCAAACGTTGCGTTTTAGCAACACATGGCCCACATTTGTAGCTGCCTTCTTGTGCATGCTGACTTCATGAAGTGCAGCGTGGAAATTTCTTTTCTTTTTTTTACATTTTTTTATTAATTTTTTAAAAATGATTATTATGAGACCCTGTTATGTGAGTGCTCGTGGACATGCATCTCTTTCTTTTGTTCCTCCTCGATCTGCCTTTTCGTGAAAGTCATGCAAGGTAGCAGGGTTCCCCGAGGAGTCATGTCCACAGAGACTGCTTTCTTAGCTCAAACACATGCAGTATCAGAGAGAAGCAGTTCTGTTTCCTGGGACTCTGCAGATCTCACATCAAAGACTGATTTACCATCAGTTCCTGCTTTCCCAGAGGCTCTTGGATGATTGGCAACAGTACAAGGGGGAAAAAGACAAAGTAACAATTTATGACTGACAAGTCATGTCCTCCCTGTCACTCACACACATACAAAACCAAGGTTAAACAAACGGGACTTTATTTTGTAATGAAGCAACATCTAAAATCCCAAACTGCAAGTAGTACTGGAAATGGAGTGTGTGTATAGTACAAGCATAAATACAGACTGACTGGTGAAGCTTTTTGCAAACAGCAGTGTCCCAGTGTGCTTCTTGTTTACTCTTGTCTCTCGTTTTAACTTATCTTTTTGTTTTGTTTGTCATTGTGATTCCAGTGGAATCTGCAGGACAACACATACAGGAATTTAGTGAGGAATAAGAACTTGATGTAATCAGCAAAAGAGAACTATATACATTTGAAAAGCTCTGGGACAATGTGAAAGAAACAAAGCAATCAGTCACTCCTCATGCTTAACCTTTCCTAAAAGCATAAAACAGCCAATGATGGAAGCTTTTTAAGCTTTAAGGGACTTATCCAGTTAAGTGTGGAACAAATGAGGCATTTTAAGCAAGCGGCGCGCTTGTACTTATTTCACAAAGAGCCCCACTGTACGGATGCCTGTATTCAAAGGTTAACACTTCATCCTTTCATTCTTTGCAGCTCGCAATGAGCAGGAGGAAATGGAGGAGAAAAGGGAGATAAAACGAAGGCTCACGCGAAAGGTGAGTCCAAAATAGCTCCAAAAGTGTGAACCCACACTTGCTCTTTTGGCACTTGAAGGGGCAAGTTGTTGGCCAGGATAAACAAACACTATGACAGTGAGTCATCTGATGAAATGGAGTGTGTGTGTATGCGTGGGCCTGGTGTTGGTACTTCTCAGGTTCCCTCAGGAGACACTGATGCCCTTGTTGCCCTTGTCCCTTCAACATGTTGGATGCCAAACTCTTAGACCCCATAGGGAGGTGTTGAGAATGTTCCCATCCCTGTCAAATTAAAGAATAACACTTTCTGCTCACCTGCAGATATGCTTCTCAAAACAAAACCTCTCAGCTGTTGGACAAATACCAATGATGATATATACTTTAAAATATGCAAGTTTTTAAAAATGCAAGAATAGAGAGAAGGGTTTTTTTTGTTTGTTTTTTGTTTTTTTTTAAGTTGTAATCAGAAACATGGCTGTAACTGAAAGCGATTTACTCCAAGGTGAACCAAGGTCAAAATAACCAACATAACCGAGCTATTTTTTCAAAAAGTAGTGCTACCCAATTCTCAAGAAATCAAGTAAAAGATATGTACTCTAACCATGACTCCTTAGAATATGTGAACGAGGAGGAAAAACTGTAAAATGAAATGTCATGTCATCCCTTTTGCTTCAGCGCTATTAAAGGGAATTAATCTAAATCTAGTTCCGGCTGCTCCCTTACTCACAAGAAGCCGCCACAGTGGGTAGCTCCTCATGTTTGATTTGGCAGATTTTTACACCAGATGCCCTTTCTGACACAACCCCAAAGGGATTTGTGTCTCCTTCCAGGATCAAACTGTGGATCTTTCACTTGTTATGCAAATGTGTAAACCAAGTAATGGAAGAACCAGGCTTTTTAAACAGCAAGGTGTTGTAATACTTCATCACTTCATCAGGCAAGGACCTGAGTCTAGCCGTTCCGAAAGACACCTCATAAGTAAGGAAGGAGACGTTACCTCACAAAAAAATAGATCTACACTCAGGTGTAGAGCCACAGCACCCATTTTAAAGGTTATATATGAGATTCTACATGAGGCAGTGGGAGCTTTTCATTATGCTGGTATGGTTCCATGTTCCTGAAATATTCATGCATCACTATGTGTGTGCAGCATGTTATAAATAACTTACTTTGCTGAAGACTAACTACATAAAACCACAGATTTCCAATTTGACAGCTTTAGTATGTCTGCCCTTGCATCTTTCTTATTTTTTGCTGGGTGTAACTGAGAGGAGAGAGGTTAGAGTAATGAAAAGCACCCTGTGCAGCTGAAGATAGACGTGCAGGTACTCTAATCTAATCCATTGTTTGTTAAATTTTGCTTATTGCTTCTTAAACTAAAATAAAGTTCTCTGGGTTTCCTTTATAACCTCACTTTCTTATGAGAAGTATGATCAGTATCTGAGTAAAGTAATCGGTGTCGAGCAGAAACTGAAATGTTAATTTGAGACTTTTTCAACACAATAAAATATCAGGACTGGTTTCTTGACCTCCTCACTCTTCCTCCTGCATAAGAAAAAACAATGCAGGCTGAAGACTTTCTATGAGAAATGTAATATATGTTTTTAATTTTCCTCATGTTGCTCCAGCTGAGCCAGAGGCCCACTGTAGAGGAACTGAGACAGGCCAAAATCCTCATTCGATTCAGTGACTATGTGGAGGTGTCAGATGCCCAGGACTACGACCGGCGGGCAGATAAGCCCTGGACCCGGCTCACTGCAGCTGATAAGGTCAGTTTACTAATCTTACTGTTAAAATTGGATAATCTCTGATATTCTCAAGATTCCCCCTTCCCTAATTTGATTTGTCACTCTTAAGCTCTGCTTCTGTGCTTCTTATGACACGCTCATACAGGGAGTGCAGAATTATTAGGCAAATGAGTATTTTGTCCACATCTTCCTCTTCATGCATGTTGTCTTACTCCAAGCTGTATAGGCTCGAAAGCCTACTACCAATTAAGCATATTATGACACCATGTTTGCACTGAAGCACCGCAGCAATTTCCTAATGTTGTAAACCTGCTCAACATTTGGCAATAAACCCCATTCTGATTCTGATTCTGATTAGGTGATGTGCATCTCTGTAATGAGAAGGGGTGTGGTCTAATGACATCAACACCCTATATCAGGTGTGCATAATTATTAGGCAACTTCCTTTCCTTT
>NW_005187405.1:7182275-7192194 GCF_000239375.1 Pundamilia nyererei
TTTTTTTCCCACTCTGAAATCTGCTTTATTTGGAGCTTTGGATCCAAAGACTGTAAAAAAGTAGATATCGCTTTGATGTTCTAAAAATACAGCTGTCATGGTCAAATCTAAAAATTCCATTTAACTGTATTCTCTTTATCTGTCCTATATAAATCAATGCTATCAAAACTTAATGCTATTTAAAGAGGAATCTATCCAAGTAAATCATCAACAGATTGTAAATTATGTTAGGGCTGTTAGAAGTCTCAAGAGGGGGAAATTGAAGGTTCCTGTGATGAGAGAAAAGAATTCAGAAGACTCATTCATGGCTTTGAGATGAGCATAAATAATGCATGAAGCATACTAAAAGGAGTCGGGGCTTAAAGGCTGCCGTTTGTGAGCTAAGCCTTTGCAGCTTCGCTCAGTCTTCTTCCTCTTTGTCCTCTGCAGGCAGCTATAAGGAAGGAACTCAACGATTTCAAGAGCAACGAGATGGAAGTGCACGAATCAAGTCGCCATTTAACCAGGTACAAACTACCAGCTTGCATGATTGATATCGCTTCAAATGCAGCCAAAAATATTGGCACGCACGTGCCGACTTCTTCTTGAAACTTCAAAACCTTTCTCTTTTTTTTTTTTTAAATATATCTTTCTAGGTTTCACAGACCATAGTAGACCACCACTGTCTCGAGCAGTGCCCAACCGGCGCTCTCCTCCACTGAGAACCTTAAGTGCTGGACAGTAAAATGGTGCCCGTTTCTACAATAAGGCCATGTCTTCTGAAATGCCTTTTCAAGTCCCACACAACTGAGTCGGTACTACGCCACAAGACGCAGACACCCACTACTCCATCCATGTAGTAGCACACAAAGACTCCAGCCGATTCACATTGCCCCCGCCCCGTGTGGAATTTGCTCGACTATCTCTAAAACCTCTCTGCTGAGCTCTCAGGCAGGCACTCAGTTCTGTGGCGATTGGATAGCAGACCAGTTTTCTCGTTTGCGATTGATTGGCACACTTGTGTCATCTACCGAGGGCAACTGTACCTTGGTATGTCAATAACACCAGTAGACTTGTCTCAGTGGACATGTTTTTATTCCTCTTCTTTATTATGCTGTCACACCAGACTCCTTTAGCCCTTACGGACAGCTTTTGTGCCAGGATGCAGGGTTGATTGTTCTGAGCTCACTATGTCATCAGAAGCTCCATCATTACTACACCTGCTGGGACTTTGGAAACAGCTTAGAGAAACAGGAGGAAGGGCGGGAGGGAAGGAGGCGTCCAACATTAAAAATCATGTGCAATACTTTTTTTTTTTTTCTCCTTCTGCTTTTCTTAGACTATAGCACCCCCTGGAGTGTCCTCTATGTCATTACTATGTAGTCCTGACTTCTTTCATGCACTTCTCACTGTACCGAAAATGCTGACATTTAATTGCTAACTGTGAATTTAAGAGTTGGGGCTAACGCCTGTACTGTCTCTCTCTTTAATGTATATTTTGTTTATACTGAAGAAGGTCGAATTTAAAGAAGTATCGCGTTTAACTGCATTTTATTCATGTCGGTCTTATAAATTTACTGTCAAAATTTGCAGCTGGTGGATATTTTCTGGTTTCCAGTGTGTGCAAGAATGACCTGTTTTGTATTATTTTGACAGTGTTAACTGTTTTTTTTTGTTTTTTTTGTTTTTTCTAGAGGCGCTCGGCTCATAAACGATTAATTTACATTTTTACATGTCAGTGCTTTGATGTGTGTGATTTATATCAAGAGATGACTCACCACATTGTCTCTTTTTCTTTTGCAGAAGTGTGTGAAATGATCTTTGCTCATAACGTGCATTGTATTATACACTTTACTTTTATACTTGTGTCACCCAAGCTTTTGACGAAGCAATACCCAGCGTTTATAGAGAAAAGGTTAAACTGCAGGTGTACCCCCCCCCTACACACACACACACACATCATTGTTTTTTACTGTGCGTACATACTATGCCTACACTTCAGGTTTAAAGTTTTCTTTTATACCTTACTTTAAAAAAAAAAAAAGGAAAAAAAAGGCTTTATTCTGGGGGACTTTTTCAGCAATTTTCTTGACTGAGCCACCTGAAAATCTGCCTCTTTGACAGCTTTACCGACACATTCGGACAAGATTTGATGGAACTCTCAACGAAAAAGGATGCATTCTCTATTTCAAAAGATTTGAGCACTGATTTTAGTGTATTCACTGAGTCAGGATTTTTAAAGATTTTTATTCCTAAATATAGTTTGCACTGTTAAGAGTGTGGCTTTAAAGTGGCCGTTGTTTCAAGGTAAAGTCCAATTGTGTAAAGTATTGTTGGATTTCTGAGGTGTAATCAGTGTGTCTCTTCACTTCAGTGGTCTTTGTTACCTGATCAGCCACCCTTCACCAGTAGTCCAGTGCTCACGAGCTTTATGTGCACAGAATATTTTCATTATTTTCTACTGTATTGCTTTTAAAGTTGCAATATGAAATTGTCAGATGAAGAAACAGTGGAGTTGAACGGCTGCCGGTCGCCTTTTACAATACATCTGTCTGCAAATTAACAGGATTTCCCCTTATTTTTAAGGACAGCGATAGATGACATAATGAAATCAGGGAATTGATGACAAAAAGTTTTGCACTGCATGGTTTGTATGTGAATGGATAGGGGTTTGCTAGATTTCTGAAGAAGTTCAGATCAGAATCAATACACAAGTATTTTTCTTGCCCCCCCTCCACCCCCTCCTTTTTTTTTTTATATTAAAATGTCAATGGATCATCTAATTGCAAACACTTTAATATTTGTGGTATTTCGTGTTGGGAGCAGCTTCTGTATAATTCAGCCATCTCAACATGTTCTTTCATGTTTTTAAGTCCAGAGGTTCAGTACAAGCATAGTAGGAATAGGGAGGAATTTATATTAAAAATACACTCCAGTTCTCATTTTCAGCTCTTTAGTAACAACCTGAGCCAACGGGCTGAGCATGAGGTTTTTCCATTTTGCTGGAATCAAGGAACATGATGTCAGCAATAATCTGATTCCTTTTACATGTCTGTGGAGCAACTGAACAAAAACTGAATGCAGTCCTCTTTCCCCCCCATTTTTAATCTACAGAATACTATGTAAAGGATACATCATGCCAATTAAACTCCATTTCTGAATGCATTTACTTTGTATGCATTATTATTTTTGTACATATTTTAGGCTTGTTCTTTAACCTTGTAGTAATTACAGTCTGAGATCACTAAAACACACTCTTCTTTGGCTGTTACTAACTTGGTGTATACACAGTAAAAATTGTGCTTATGTTTTATTGATAGAAATGTTTACTAATAGTATTTACATTTCAGAGCCTTCTTCTTATGATCCAATAAACTTCCCCATTGAGACTAATTTACATTCTCAATTCAGGTGTAAAATATACCTCAGTTTAGAATATTACAAATCAGGTTTGGGCCATTTGGTAATTCCTTATGAATACAGGGGAAGGGCCCTTTTTTTTTAAAGGAGGAAGAAATGAAATTGGAGAGCCATTTAAATGCAACATTAAAGGTTTTGTCTCACAAGTTAAATATACATCATCAAACCAGGGAACATTGTTAGTTAACTATAGCCTCCATTTCCTGTTCATAGCTGACTGGAGTCACACCCAATGGGCTCTTCTGCTACTGTAGCTCATCTGCATCTAGGTTCAACATGTTCACATTCAGAGATGCTTTTCTGAATATGTTGGTTGCAACAATTGTTTGAGTTACTGCTGCCTTCCTGTTAGTGCAGACCAGCCTGGGTATTCTCCTCTGGCATCAACAAACCCTGGAGATGAGTATGAGGGAATATCCTAGTAGGTAATCCAGTCATCTTGTTCTGCTTACCAAAATTCAGGGCCGTAGGGTGGCTGGTGCCTATCCCAGCTAACATGCACAGAGAGGCAGGTTACATCCTGGACAAGTCGCCAGTCTGTTACAAGGCAAACATATAGAGACAGACACAGTTTAGATTAACAATCTCTGAAATACTCAGATCAGCCCATCTGGCACCAACAACCATGCCTTGTTCAAAGCTGCTTAAATTACTTTCTTCCACATCCTGACGCTCTGTTTGAACTTCAGCAGGTCATCTTGACCATATAAACATGCCTGAGTGCACTGAATTACTGCCATGTGATTAGCTGATTAGATATTTGCCTTAAGGAATGGTTGATCCTAACAAAGTTGACAGTTTAAATAAACTATAATCCTTTAAGCATTGAGACTTCCGATATGTAGAAATACCAATTTTCCATTTGAATATGTATGATTATTCAAATGAATAACCACTCCTCCTAAGCAGTAGACGTTAATAACATAATATTTTTAGTCTTTTTTTTTTTTGCAGGATCTTTAATTCCACACAGGTAAAACGTAGTTTTTTAAACCAAATTACATTGTGTGACTTTATACTGCCGTAATATATGCGGCAGAATGTGAACAAGTAGTCTGTCTGGTACAGTAAGGCTCGCTGTGGCCTCAACGCTCCACTAGATGGCGGAAAATACAACAGAATAAGTCGACGTACACTGAGCCTTGTGAAATGGCGTCCTGATGAGATGGTGCCGAAGTTATTTGCTTCGTCACCACTTATCTAAAACATTTAGACCTACAGCGAGGCTTAGTTTAACCTTGTAGCATAACAAAAACTTTCTCTTTTATTTTTAAGATAAATGACCGCCGTGTAAGCTAGCCAATGTGCAAGGAATCCTCGATAACAGTTGAAAGTTTCCTCACATATTCAACAGTTGACATTGACAACTCACTGTGTGACTGCGTCTTACAGTTTTACTCGCTGTTAGCGTACAAGTAGCAAAGGGTGAGTTCGCCACAGTAAACACAGGACGTGCTCCTGTAACGCAACACCAAACATTTTATAGGCGCTATGTTTACGCCTCTCAACTGTTCGCCGCCTCACTTGACTGAAAGTGCAAAAAGGCTTGCTGGGAAATGTATTTTTTTAACAGTTTCGTCCCGGCAGCGGCGACTACAAGACGCTAGCTAGCGCAATACTCTTCCCACAATTCACCGCGTTGTTGTTAGCGACCCCCATCTTGTGTCCTCCTCATGAATATATATTAGTCGGTATTTGCGTAGGAGGTCGGCCGACGTTCATTTCATATTCTAGCGCTGTGTTTTGGTCCAAATGGGACGCACAGTCACGTCTCCGCCCTGATCTGTCCCTGCTCGCCCAGCCTCTTTCTCAGCGAATTTAATCAGTAAGATGTTTTTTGGGAGCAGCGGAGGAGACTCCGACAGGGAAAGGAAGGCGAGGAGTGAATGACTACTAGTGGAATAACTCAGCAACACCGCCCAGTTGGCGGACATTTAGCGCGGCGGGCACGTATTCGGGCTTTTAAATGTAGAGCTTTTAGGCATAACCAAGTGCGCACCGTTATTTATTTAGAGCGGGGGACTTTTCATTGGCAGGGATGGAAAGTGTACAGGCTGTCGCTGAGGATGGCGCGTCAGATGGAGGCGCGACCAAGTTAATGAAGAAGCCCAGCGGACTGTCTGTCGCCCAGGGGACTCCAGCGGATGATGGCGGTGGATGTTTGGCACCCTCCCGCGCTGAGGCAAAGAACGGGAATAGCCTTTCTCATTCCGCCTCTACAGCGGGGACTAGTGCGTCAAACCGAGCCGTGGCGTCTAATGGCCGGAGCTCATCCAGCAACTCCAGCTCGCTCCTGTTGCGACGGAGGCGCTTGAAGAGGAACCTCTCAGCTGCAGCTGCAGCCACCACTACCACCTCAGCTGTCACCGCCGCTTGCGGCGCGAAGATGAACTCGGCCCTGTCCTCTGCGTCTTTACATACTCGAAGTCTGGATAGGAAGACTCTGATGAAGCACCGACAGAACATGCAGCTGCAGTCCGCAGATCGCGAGTGGGTGAGAGCAGATCTCCACCGGGGCGCCATACACGTCCACGACAGACTGACGCCCTCGTATCCCAGGCCGGTGCTTTGCACTATGGACACCACAGCCGGCGAGGTGGCCCTCCGACTGAGTAAACTCTCCAGCAAGTCGAGCTCTGTAATGCGCATTTTTTGTAAAGACGCCTCCAAGACGGACCAAAATGGGAACTGTAACATGAATTATGAATATAATGATAATCAGGACAAGGTAAAAGAAGACTCGAGTATAAAATGCAGCCACCTGACCCCACTGGAAACCACAGATTTAAGGACCCGTCCAAATGACAGGTTGAGACTTCTCCTCATGGAGAACGCAGATGTCAGGCAAAAGCAACAGGACGTTGATGGAAAACTTTTCACCCCGGAGTCAGAAGACAACATAACCTGTTCGCTGTCAGACTTGAATTCTAACTCTAACATGGATACCCCCAATGACGATGATTCGGAGCACAGGAACGGTGTGGACAGTTATGGATTAAACTCTGGCTCAGATGTGGAAAGCAGTGCATTTGACGACCTGAGCTCCGGGGCCCGCCTCAGTGAACACAGGGACTCCCTGAGTGATGACATGATCCTGGGAACTGAAGCATCCATCCTCAGTCCCTCCTTTGATAGTGCCACAGAGGGCCATGACATGTACGGGAGCTCGTCAGACGAACTGGAACTCGACTGTCCAGCATCGAGCTCAAGCATGGACCCCATCTCCCAGCATCATACTAATGGCATCACTGCTGTCACTGCCAACTACAAGCAGTGCAACGTGGGACATTTAAGCGACGTGACAAGCGACGTGGGGCCAGATAGCAGACTCAGCCCACACAGTCTGGGCAGCCTCCCACCCAGCAGTAGTTCCGGCTCATTGTCAAGAGCTGGTTCTACAGGTAACACACCTGACATCCAAGATCCGGACTGTGGCCAGGGGGCCGTAAAAACAGGGCTCACAGCACACCAGAATGGAGATTCTTATAATTCCAGCCCCACACTCTATGTTCAGCTGCATGGTGAAGCTGTTAGGAGGCTTAGCCCAGATGAGAGGCCTCTGCAGATCCAGAATGACTTTCTCTTTAAGCTTGGATTTAAGAACCCGTGGAGAGTTCAGGAGGAGGGGCTTAACACAGAAATTGGCTCCTTGTTACGTTTTTATGCAGGTAAATGAAACTACGTGTCTGTGTATACATGTGTAATATGACTAATATCATTATAATATCATCCTATTGCGATCCATGTGTGTTTTGCTCATTCTGACAGTTACTGAGGCCTTTATATGAAGCCTTTGTTGTTTGGAGTGGAGATCCGTAATGTTGTAGTGCTTGGAACAGGTTGTTAACCTGTGAAAGAATGAATCTGGTGGATTCAGGCATTTGTATGGTATAACACCATATCCTTTTTGCAGAGGCAGGATAATATTTTCACAGGATGAGCTTGTGCAGTATGAGTGCAGCACAAAACCTGATAACTGCGACAACAGTTTTAGAGGGTCATTATTAAAGGTCTGATAGACTAAGCCTTTTTCCCAGTGATGGGTTGCTATGTTCAGGTTATCCGTGTGCTTGCATTAATGGGTCAAAGTGAGGTCACGTTCCAGAAGGATGTTGATTTTACAGATCTACCTTGCATTACAGTCTTTGTTTGTTTGTTTTTTGTTGCTTCTTCCGGCTTCAGCTATCTTTGTTGGCCTGTAGCAGCACACTTTGCTCCCATGGACACACATGCCATTGGCTACAAAGCCATCACCACAACTTATGGTGCTCAGACATGGGGGCCCTTTCCGGCTTTTGCCCCATTATCATCCTAATGAAAAGCCTGAATTCCTTTTTGGTTGGATGGAGAATAGGGGTGGGAGCGGTATGGCTGGGAAGACCATAAACCCTCTCTGTGGACTCTGTGAATTCTGGTCATTGAGATGCTGCACACTGCCTGTCCTACTGGCATCCAGCACAGCTACTGTCACACTAACTAACTGCTTGCCAAGCTGGGTTAACGTGCTTCTCCAAAGCTCAGGAAGCCCTTTTCTTCACCATGCCACTGCCTCCACCACCGCTGCTATTGCTGTTTGCTGCTGTGGGAAGTCGAGTGTGTGGGTGGCGGTGGTGGTTGAGGGGTGATAATGTGAGTTGAATGAGGACAGTTGAGGAAACTGGTCTGAAGTGTGCAAACTGTAATGCTCTGTAGCTTCCTGTCCCTGGAGGCTGCTGAAACAGAAGTTATTTAATAAGAAGCTGAAAACGGCCATAGAACCAATTGTTTCCGATTGCTAGGATTATTTAATTACATGGAAGGCTGTACAAGCGTGCATACTGGGACTCCTTAATCAATGCCCATTTAGAGAAAATAACAAATCAAATCCTACATGAGCCTGTGCAGTCATCTGAGATGAGCCAGTAGCAAACAGCAGCTGTTAACTGCCGGCAGAGGAAGCCCTCACGGCCCTCTGATGGTGACGCCTCCACATCTCATGTGAGACAGCTTAACTACGATCACCTGAGCTCTCCCCGGCACGCCCCCACCACCACCACCACACAAAGTGCCACTCAACAACACCCAGGCTGCAGTCTGCAAATGAGGCTTGCCTCTTGTCCAGCCACATGTAGAACGACATTGAAGAGCACTACACACACACACACGGGCGATCGTGGCTCAAGAGTTGGGAGTTCGCCTTGTAATCGGAAGGTTGCCGGTTCGAGCCCCGGCTCGGACAGTCTCGGTCGTTGTGTCCTTGGGCAAGACACTTCACTCGTTGCCTACTGGTGGTGGTCAGAGGGCCCGGTGGCGCCAGTGTCCGGCAGCCTCGCCTCTGTCAGTGCGCCCCAGGGCGGCTGTGGCTACAATGTAGCTTGCCATCACCAGTGTGTGAATGTGTGCGTGAATGGGTGGATGACTGGATATGTAAAGTGCTTTGGGGTCCTAAGGGACTAGTAAAGGCGCTATATAAATACAGGCCATTTACCATTTACACACACACACACACATATATATATATACAGGGATGCACTGTAAAGAGAGAGCAGTGCTGATGCCCTTGGGACTTTACTAGCCCGCTCTTCCACTGTTTCCTTACTGCGCTGAAGCACGTGAGGAATGTACGCTGGCTCCTCTAGAATGTCAGGCACGTCTTCTACAGAAGGGAATGAGAGGGCTGAGGGGGATGGGATGTATGAAGGAATTCTGCGCTGACACATGTTGAGCTGTCTTCGAATGGCTTTTTTCTCTCTCAAATAGCAGCGATCGGACTAGCCACAGCTGACTTGTTGGCTGAATCTTAGCCACAGCTGCCACAGCTGTAGGCCTCAGTCACACTGAAGACCTTTTTGTTTTATGTGTCTGGTCATGCAGAGTGGCCTTTGATACAGGAAGTTTAGTATCTAAACTATGTTTTCTCACGCTGTTGCACAGTACAAGCTCTATGCACTTTTAATCGTAACCTAGATATTAAGTATGAGAGCAGCCGCTATGCTGTGCTATATTTTTAATAAGAGTGACATATGAAGTACTCAGCAACTCTGCATGATTAGGGAAGCAGGAGAATGATGGGAAGGGGCTGTTAAGTCGAGGAGTTGCCATGGAGCATCTCGATAGATCCTTTGGACAATCCAGAGACCAGTTTGACTTGGAAGGGGTCAGGTCATGCTTTGAGAACAGACTCTGCAGTGGTCAAATGAGAAAACTCACTTTGCCCTACTAGACACACAAGCACACACATATAGGCTGACTAGATCAAAGGGCCGCTGTCCTCTTTGGAAGGCTGATGAGTGATCCTTTCAGAGCTGCTCACACAGGAGTCTCTTGTAATGCCAAGCCAGCTTTATTAGAATTTGAGTATAAGGGAAAAAAATTATTTAAAAAATACAGAAAATACACACAATTTAAAGGCCACTTGGACTTATTATTAAACTAAAGTTTAGTGGAGTCAAGAAAAATATGTATCTGCTTTGGTTTGCATGTTATTGCCACGTGTGTGTGTGTGTGTGTGTGTGTGTGTGTGTGTGTGTGTGTGTGTGTG
>NW_005187405.1:7192214-7194439 GCF_000239375.1 Pundamilia nyererei
GAGTGAGAGAGAGAATGTGTGTGTGTGTGTGTGTGTGTGTGTGTGTGTGTGAGAAAGAGAGAGCTGTCTAAGCCCCGACTACTGTAAAACTCTATCACAGATAGCAAAGTGTCTCATCTTTTTGAGAATAAATTCCTTTGAACTCGAGAGGCAGTGCCTCCCTGGAGCACATGTTTGGTGGATCTCTGATCTATCTATTTATCATTCTTCTTGTATTACCATTCTAGAAACTTTTTCGATAAAGAATACACAAATATTTATTCTTTAATTATTGCTCTTGAAAATGTCGGTGATGGATTCCTTCCTAGCTGTGAGCCATGTAGCAAAACAGTCTGTACCAGTCATGCTTTTTGGTGGTCTATCTTTTTAAATGTAAAGTAGTTGGTTACACTAGTTACCAGTGTTAGCTATCTACTATTCATCTAAAGATGATAAACTACATTCTGCTTTTATTCTTGTTTCTAAAGAAAAACTAAAACAGACATTGCTATCACTTTAGACATAAAGAAAGATGGAAATTAAATAACAGTGACATTTGGAGGGTTAGTGAAGTCATGTTTAGAGGGAGGAGATAAACACCATCATGTGGTAAACATAAGCCAAGAAAACATTTCAGATGAGCCCATCTTAAATATTTAAGCATTTAAATATTTGGTGTTCAGGAGACTTTGAGCCTTAAAAAAGGCATGTTAAAGGTTTCAGATAGCATATAAGTAGTGCTATCTGAAAGCTGGAGATCTAGAGAATGAACACTTATTATTTTGAGGGAAATTGTTTTATTAAATAAAACAAGGCGCAAAGCATTACAACATGTTGAAAAGACAACAGCCTCAGTCAATGCAGTAGATGCTTTGACCTGGAAACAGGGCTGATGCATCATCGCTTAGCAAGCAAACAGAAGTTCTCTGTTAATCGACGGTGCGGTTTAGTAAAAATTGTAATATTTCAGATTAAAACATTATATTTTTTCAGTTTTACTCTGTAACCCAGTTTCTTCTCTGATGACTGCAAATCTCCAGTCCAGCAAGCTAATGAAGTTACCTACCCCCTACTGGGGTGCTTCTTTTCCATTACCCAGAGGTAGTAGTGGTTGTCTCTCTCTAGGGGTGGGTGTGTGTGTGTGTGTGTGTGTGTGTGTGTGTGTGTGTGTGTGTGTGTGTGTGTGTGTGTGTGTGTGTGTGTGTGTGTGTGTGTGTAGACTTGTTTTAAAGAGAAATGGCATACTGAACCCTAACATGCACACACTGGCACAGGGTTTCTCTAGAGGCAAAGAGCCTGAAGTTCTTAACTAAACCAAAGCAGCATGCTAAATTATTTAGAGTCATTAGCCTACGCGGCGTCGCAAACACTCTCATCTATGCACTTAAGCATACCAGCTACTTTTTGTGAGCTCTACGTCGTACTCTATTAAAGTTGAAATGTTTGAAAAGCAGTTTCCTGTAGGTCTAAAGTGGGAAGATTTGGTGTGCCTTACGAGTGAAATTAATGACCACGGGCCTAGAAACTATCAAGGTATTAATTCCTTTCAGTTCCATGCAGGTTCATAGCTCAAGCTTCTGTGGAAGTCAGTTTTGGTAGCCGTTTCAGCACACTGCACCCAATTTTCAGGTAATTCCCATGTCGTCATTGTGCGCCAGGAAGGTGAAATTGGCAGGAAGAATCAGCCATGAAGAACTAATAAAAGCAGAGATAATACCAAGAATGACTCTGGTTTTATGAAACACAATATCTTCCTGATTAAAAATGTTTGTAGCTTTGCAGGTTTATGGTAGCCGTTAACGTTGTAATCTGAGTAATATTGGTTTTTCACATTATGTGCACAATTTTAATGAAATGTAACATTTTTATTTCAGTTTATTTTTGCAAACCCTCAAGACCAACTGAAACATGGTCTCACTGATATTCAGGTGTTTACTTGCAACATTCGGGCAATAACTTGACTACTTTATTGCTTTGGGATCTAGCTACAAGGCCAAGGCTAACACTGCACATATTCTGCATTTTTGTCATCACCTGGGTTAATTTCACTGCATCTAAAAATGGCAGTAATATTCCTTCAGCGTCTTACAGAAAGCTTTGTTTAAAGGGGGAGGAGGGGTTTTCTGCACTTATCCGGACCTTTTCAACACAAGCCTTCGAAGTTCCACAACTGTTTATTTTTTAGTTTTTCCTCTGTGTTTGTGTGTCCTGTTCATGCTGAGAGATGTGTAACAGACAATCTGAGA
>NW_005187405.1:7194623-7206631 GCF_000239375.1 Pundamilia nyererei
GCTTTGTAAAGGAAAATCCTGCTCAGTCTCTTGGTAACATGTCTAATAGTCAGGAAAATGTGTGTGTGTGTGTGTGTGTGTGTGTGTGTGTGTGTGTGTGTGTGTGTGTGTGTGTGTGTGTGTGTGTGTTCATGGACACAAATTCTGTAAGTAATGCATTTCAATATGAAATATATTTTGTGTCAGATTCGCAGTTTTTTCTTTTTGTTGTACAGAAAGAGCATGCGACACCATGGCAACCAGGAAAACAAAGCTCTAAAAGCTGTGGCAACTGTTGTATTTCAGCCCAAACCACTTTTTAAAAAAATTATTATTAATGCCTAACCTTAACCAAGTAGTTTTTAATAGCTAAATCTAAACATAACCATATGACGTATCTGTAACACATACCCTACAAATGTTGTGTGAAGAAATGTATGGGTCTCTGGTGTGAAAGTCAAGAATGACTTACTCCTCTACCACCAGTCATGTTCAGGGGCACCAAATAATGTTGGGAAATTTGTCATTACAAACATTAAAAAATGTGCTGTGAGATCAGCTTGAACTGTTATATGTCATTTCTCCAAATTTTGATAGTTGTTATCAGGTCATCACCTCTTTTCATTTTGGTACGCAGATGTGTTGAACCCCTGCACGCCACCAGAACCAATGTACCTTGGCACTGATCACCAGTTTCTTTCAAAAGATATTCTGATGTAGAGTGTTTTAGTGAAGGAGGTGAAGAAAGTTAACACTCTGGCCCAAAGTCTCTCGTGAACTTTCAGCTGGTATGCATAGCATATTAATCATATCATTTTCATGCTCATCAAACTCTTCAGTGACCCCTCATGTGGTTTGTATGTGGGCACAGTCATCCTGTAAGAGACCACTCCTGCTCTTGATGTAAAAAGTTGAAAGTGATCACTTAGAACAACTTTTTTCCCCCTCTGATACAAGTGGACTCAAATGATCCATGGCCTCCTAAAGCAAAGCAGAGCCACCACCTCTTGTTGTAGAGGTGTGTGGGGGGCAAGTGTTCACGCTCAGCTGCCCTTGAATTTGTCACTCTTCTTACACATCTTTAAAAGATTTGTAGCTTTCTATTATTATATTTATCATATGATAATAAAGTCTCGGTGGAATCTTGGGCAGGTTGTTGCCTACGGTGTGAGGAACATGTTAACATTTCATGAAGATTGCAATAGTTTGACTACTCTCAAAGCTTTGTGAAATCTCTTTTCAGGACAGTATATTTCCACTGTTACCTCAGGGGCCTCTCTGAGGCGACAGCGGCTAGTGACGTGATGACTTAAAGGACTGTGCAGGGTTTAAAGGCTTAATGAAGCTCCCAGCTTTCTCCAGCAGGCTCTGTGGCAGCTATCAAGCAGAAAACCACTCACTCTGTCTTGTCAGTGCCACGTTGCTCCCTTCGTACAGTCAGCGCGCCAGATTGCTCCCACACTCACACTTGCATTTCTATGAAAACATTTTCAAAGGCAGAAGGAGGACAGTCTGCGCGATTCTTGTCATTGTTTTGTTTTTTTGTTTTTATGAACGATTACTGGTTATCATAATAACAGTAGGAGGATGCCTTCCAGCGGTTTACTTTGGGTGAATTTTGTTATTCAAATCATGTTTTATTGGTGCTCGGCGATGTTGATCATTTGCAATATTCAAGTGTCGCTTTCACTTAAACCTATAAAACGCAGCCGAACCAAAGGATCTCCGTGTGTGTAAAGGCTCCTGCATCATCTCTGCAGAAGTGAGGCACTGGGGCTGCCTCATCCTTCCTCACATTCACGTTCTCGCCTGACAGCTAATGGTCTTTCTAAATGGCCCATTGCTGAGTCATTATGTAATTGTGTAACCAGATTTCACACGTTCCAGAGCTCAAATCCAATACGCATGTGTTGGTGTGCGCTGAGGTTTTTCTGGCTTTCACTAGTGTATCCGTGTGCCCAAGAGAAAACTGAGCGATCAAAGAATAGATTTACTGTATGCATTTTACTTTTGTTCACATGCGAGCCGCACGTGCGCAAGCGCTCTTAAACGAATAGTGACCATAGAGTCTCAGTGCTGAGCTGGATGTTAGTATCTCGGAGGATTCACGTGTGTGTCTACTGAGGCAGACTTGGAGAGGATGGTGGTGTCAGCTTGTAGCAGTTAAAGCAAGGGGAACTGTGTTCTGTCTAATATAGATTGCCTTCTTGGCTGACATCCACCACCCTCCCCTTCTCTCCTCTCACGCCGAATCATCCTCCCTCTCTCAATTTCTCTCATGATCGATCCTCCTCCCTTTCCTCTCGCTATCTTTTCTCGCATCTCCTCCTCCCTCACACCATCTGACAGTTTGCATTTATCTTCCCATATCTCTACCCTTTCCTTGCTTATTGCTTTTCATTCTGACAATTAGTGGTCACCCTCCTGGTTGTCTTATTAATAAATGACAAAAACCAACAGCTAACATCATTGCTTTTAGACGCTTAAAAGTCTCTGTCTGATTGCTGTCTCCGTGCGTGGATTTGCTTGCTTGGGTATATAGCATGCCCACTGTGTAAACACTGTAAGTAAAAAAGAAACAGGGTTGTATGCAGCTGAAAGTGCCTTTGTAAACAGTTGAATCTAGGCTGAGCAATGTCATGCTGATATGTCACTGTTGTCTGCCAGCCGGCACATCTTTGATAGGGAATTGGGAAAGGGGGTTGGGAAGGGCAGCGGCTTTTCCTGCCCTGTGGGAGAAGCCCATCCTCTTAGCTGTCTGTCAAGCTGCCCTTGCCAAATGCTCCCCGGAAATCTCGGAGGTTTGGAATAGTCGATGTTCACCAAACAAAAAGCAATGAAAGGGTTCCCCCTTCGGGAGGGTCACAGGCTCGGCTGACTGTCCCCGAGCTGAGCACCAGCCCCTGGCCCCGACCACATCCATGAGCGGGGGATTAGAAGCCGGCCAGCAGGGGCTGACTTAGCTTTGATCAGCAGCAGCATAGCCTAATACCCAACAACATCTGCAACTCTCAGCATTAAAGAGGCCCAAAAAAAGCGGCCTGCTTGCCTGCTAGTCTACTGGACAGAACTGTATCAATTTGGATGTTTCTTTAAATACCACCACTCCAGTGGTGCTTAGACTGATTTGTTTTACAAAGCCCACGTCTCCAGACAGGGTAGCTTGCTTTGTGTTTGAAAATCCAGTCTCTTAGCTTTTTGTTTTCATTAGAAGAAAAGATTGGATCACTTTGCTTTTTGGGGTGGCTCTGTATTTCTTTTTTATTTTCTTTTTTATTTTCTTTTATTTTTACAGATACATTTTCCTGCTTTGCAGAAACGGAACAGAAAAAGCTAAGGAGGTAGAATGTTTTGCAAACATTATTGTGTAAAGAAAGTTACCAGGCGGTCTTTGAATCTTTGTATGTGTCATCTGGACACAGTTAGATAAGGTGTGTTTGGGTGGAGCTGAGCTCATTTCTTTGGACTTTGCTCTAATAGAAAGTGGACAGAGTTGTCATTTCATATCAACAACATATCTGTTGATATGAACTGACCTATTTTGAAGTTCTTCTCTCTCAAAAAAATGCTGAAGCACAATGAAAGTACTTCCTCATTGGTGAGCGAATGAAGAAAGAAAGGTTATTAAAAAACAAGAAGGATGCCACCACACGCCAGTGATTTACTGGAACAGATTTGCATGATTACTGCGCAAGACACATGCACAGATATTATACTTAAAATTCGAAAATGTTATATCCATAGCGCTCCATTCTTCTTTTAATCTGATCACACTTGGCCATAGTGTTTTTAATTTATTCTTATAGCTTTAATTGCGCTGTTTGCTCCAAAGCAGTCCCTGTATCCAGGTGGGATACACCAAAAACCCACTCAGTGCCACCTGCCTGTCACCAAACACCAGACAGAAAGAAACAAATTGTAACTATTTGATAAAACTGGATAGTTAACGAAAAGAACATCTTAAAGGAAAGTGAATAATTTACTGGCATTCATTAATTGGCCAGAAACACATCTAAGAGTTAATAGAACAGGTTACTGTCGTTCTTTCACTATTTGGTGTTTAGAATATCAAAATAAGTAGTGTAACAATTTCAGTTTGTCCCAGTTGGATTATTACAGATGCGTTACATTTCCCAAAACTGAACAGAATCATTAGCAGCTACCAAAACATTTATACAGGTAAGATTTGTTATAGGCGCTGGGTGTTAACAGTTAGGTTCATATGTATTTTTGGCATTTCAACTGTTTATCAAAATATATTTTAGTGACATTTATATCTTTAATTGAACGGGATTACGTCAAAATTCATGAATCACAACTCTTTCTCAAGTGACTGCTTGTCTCAGACCCCTTTTTATAGACAGGTGTGGTCTATTCCATCATTCTAGCTGTAGCATTTGCTTTTTGAAGTCGCTGCTGTGAACCCACTGCATGCTGTTGAGGAAGCAATACATGCAAATAAGAAATGCATCAGAGAGATATACATTAGCAATGTGAATGTTTGAGCATGCATTTTAGCTGCTGGCACAAAGGGGCCAACAAACAGCATTAAAGGATTGGTAGAGTATCAGAAAAGAGGAAGTCCTTTATTTTATTATTTTATTTTTGTTTGAGTCCATGGGTTTCAAGTATTTAAAATAAGAATTTTAAATATTATTGTGTCCAACCATACAGTATAGGTATACCCTCCAAGTATTTCTTGACCTAACTGTATAATAGTGGTGTGTCTGTATAGGTGAAGGCTCAACATCAGCCTTTAGAGAATGGACAGGTGAAACTGTGGCCTGTGTGCAGCCTGTCTCAGTCATCAGCAGGGCAATTTGCTAGTCTCTTTCTGTTAGCTGTGCAGTTTGATAATTACCCAGGTCCTGGAAAAAAGTGAAGGCGTCACTTGCTGCACCAGGAAGTTACCCTTCACTTTTCTCTCGTGTCCTTCCCCGTGTGGATTTTACTCTCTTGCGCATGCTTATTCTGCCCAGTGTCATTCTGTCAGCAGTTCCTGTTTCATTTGTGGTTTCTTTCACATAAAGACTTGGTGTCTTTTATCAACTCTCACTTGGCCTCCACTTTTCTATTTTTCCCAGCTCTTCTGATTAAAGACTTTCCCTCTTTTGTTTTCTCACTACCCCCCCTTCTCTCTTGCTCTCTCCCTCTCTCTCCCTCACTGCCCTCCCACCCTGGCACCCCCTCACCCCTCCTCCCTCTCCCTCAGTGCCACTGTGTTCACATGGCCCCTGCATGTGACATGAAGCTGAGCCAAAACACCCCGGATGCCCGCTTCAGCCCTTCGCTGTTCCAGACCTTGTTAAATTTTAAACAAAACAAAAGGACAGGGGAAGGAGGGAGGAGGGAGAATGAGAAGAAAGAGAAAAGTGAGCACGTGGGGCCAGGGGAATGTGCAACAACATCACAATTTCATTCATTCACTCGTTCTGTCCCTCTGCATCATCACAAGAGCACAGCCCTTTAATTCTTGCCCTCTGTCCATTTACTGGTGTGAAAGGCTTTCTCTTGTCTCTGTCCTCTCTCTCTCTGCTCTGGGTCGGACTAGTTGAGGCTTCAAGCAAAGATCTGGAGTCTGATTGCTTCATGGACTGTCCTTCTTTGGTATTAAAGAACAACTGGCTTTGCTGACTTGCAGTCTTCATGGACAAGCTTTAGTAGCCTATCTAAAAAAGTAGGCTTTTTAATATCAATAGCTAGAAATATGGATGAGAAAAAGCAGAAATCACTGGTTTATTAGTGCCTGAGCACAGCTTTGTAAAATGCAGTGACTTGCAGACAATACCTGAAAAGTTGGGACAGGGGTATGTTTACTACTGTGTTGCATCACCACTTCTGTGTTTGGAAAATAAGCAAATGAGCAGTTGCTGCAGTTTTGATAGCTAATGGATGATACGGGGTTTCAGCTGGTTAGCAGTTCTGGGCCTCCTTTGATGCCTGGCCTGGTCAGGCCAGTTTATCAGCAAATTGTGTAACTAGAGAGTCATACTGCTGGGATACGTGCAGAATGTGGTCTTCCTTATATGAGCAGGGCCTTGTGTGCTGCAAGGCTAAATACAGCAGCCTGACCCATGCCTTCCTCATGCTCTCTCTCTCTCTGCTTCACTGTCGAATCTTTACTCCGCTATCTAATAAAGCTAAAACCCCCCAATAGATAATTAACAGATCACTAAAAAACTCATCATGCAGATGCTCTCTCTGTATTTACACTATGTTGTTTAGTGTTAATGGTGCCTTCACAGCTGTGCAAGTAATCCATGTCATACTATGATACAGTGGCAGGTGCTGGCTTTTGAACTATATTGGGTCTATCTTCTCTATAAGAGGATGTCCAGTCCGGGATTTTCAAAAAGAAGCCACGCAGACTGTGCTAAGCTTTACTCTTTTTAAATGTTGTCCCTTATATACAGAGTTTTTGATTTCTTGGTCATTTTTAGACAGCCACAGTAGAGAGTAGACAGGAGGGTAGTGAGAATGACCTGCAGAATGACCTGCACCTGCAGCCTTTCAGCATGTGGTTTTCCTGCTCAACCAAGTGAGCTGCAACAGCAGCCATACAGAGAGGACAGAAAGGGTCTGTTCGCTTATATTAAATACCAAATAAGTGTTTGTTAAAAAAAAACAACAACAATACTATTTCTTAGTTTCAACGTTTGTTTATATGTTTATATTATTTTAAAATCACATGCAGGTCACCAATCTGTTGTGGCTCTAACACAGACAACCATTCACACCTACAGCTAATTTAGAATTACCAATTACTGTTGGTAATTGTCCATACTGTTGGACATAGTTGGACATGCTGTTGGACATAGTGCAGCACTTTGGGTGAAAGTACCCGAGGACTCGAACCACGAAAACGCCATACAGAAGGGTCCCAGCCAGCCAGTGGATTCAAATCCAGCACCTTCTTAGTGTGACGCCACACATCCATGCTGCCAACATGGCAACCCTTAATGTATTTGATCCCAGAATAACTTGAATGCCTGCAGTACCTCGGTGGATATGTGCCAGATTTAGCCAAGCTGTGAGGGTCATTTATAGCTTCTGATAATAAATGGCGGCAAAGGTTAAGTACTTACTATAAGAAGTGATCTTGTTATCTGTATGTCTGGTTTACCCGCAGGTAATGCTTGGAACTGAAAGTGATTTGATTGTGTTTCAGCTTGTTTTAACAGCTAATCAATCAGGAATGAAAAAGTTGTCTTTGCCACTATGCACTGCTCATATAAAGACAGGGCTAACTGAGCTTGATTTACAGTTTTCTTGCAGTAATGGTCAAAACACGTCAGCTCAGTGTATCTCTGCTATCAAATGGCACGTTGCATATGAGGAAAAACAAGTTCAGACAGGAGCCTCAAGCAGCCTGCAGTTTTCAGTCTGCCGAGCATAATATTAATCCCACCAATCACACACGCTTTCTTTATGATTTTGTACACTGCTCTGGTATTCAGCCAGTCTCTAGCTCACTCCAGTGCTATTCTAGTTCTGCACGTATGAAAATGTTGCTGCCGCCCACTTAAATCTGCCTCTTTTTTTCTAAGCAGGAATCTGTCTACACTTTGATTTTGTAGCACATGCTCAGTGCACACAGTCGATAATATCACATCTGTTGATGGTGATCATCGCTGTTGTCCTCAAAGCATTTTGTGCAGCATTTTACAGCACAACGACCTATACTTACTTGTTAAGCTGCATTGCCATGTTGTTTAAGCCAGCGGCTCCCAACCTTTTTTGCGATATGACCAAAAATATTTATCACGATATACATTTGAAAATTTGCGATAACGATATAACTGATGATATAATTGACACTAGACAAAATACTTTACAACTCCACAACTTTATTAGTGCAAAAAACCCCATCAATGTATTTTCACTTAGACAAGCAGCTGTTTTTTATGTGCATTAAAGTTATATAAAAACGTAACAGTGCAAATTCCTTGCTGACAGTTTAACCAAAAGGCATTTCCAGTGGAAATTGGCCGATATATCCTCAGCATAACCATGTATAATATCCACAAAACTTAAAAAGAGGTTATACACACACAATACGGTAATATTATGTTGAAGCGCAGTACGTATCACTCCGCGAGGCTCCTGCCTACGATAGCCGTAATGCTCCGACAATCCATCAAGCGGTGCGGCTTCGTAGCTTAGCAAAGTCGTACTAAAACATTTGACAGATTCGAGCGACATGTACCACATAAAATCATTTCGAGGTCAATAAACACAACCAGAATTCCTACATAAGGCACACGGGATTATAAGGGGCACTGTCGATTTTCAGAAAAATCAAAGTATTGATTTTAAGTGTGCCGTATTTTCCAAACAACACGGTAATAACGGCCCGCTAGCATGCTCTACCAAAAATAGTGCTTTGTTGCGTATCTGACGGACGAAAGCTAAACCAGTTCCACACCACTGAAGTTGCAGCATTTTTACAAACCAATTCTGATTCATCCGTTTCATTTAACGATCCACTTTCGCTCTTCTCATTCTGCGTCGCCGCCATGTGCGTATGTAAACAAAGGCACTGCGCATGCGCATTTTACCCATATTCTATCGCGATATTTCATTTTCCTATCGTTGCCCAAAATTACACCGGTATTACCGTGAACGGTATGATATAACCCAGCCCTACATGGCTGTAAACTGAAATACACTAGAGGCAGATTAATCCATTTGCCCACTTTATTATGCCTTCAGCCTTTGAGTTTTAAAGGCATCATGTGCGAGTGGCTGACAGGTACACACACAAAGTCTCGGTCTTAACAAAATATGAAGAAAAGGGATTTAGCTGCCGTGCAGGAGTTAACAGTAAAATATATACATAAATGTACAGAGAGTTGGCAATCCTCCTGCTCCTGTAATTATGATTTTTACTTATTGTCACATTAACTTTCTAAGGCCTTTGGAGCTTCATTATGAACACTGTCCATAAATTAACAAGTAGTTTGTTTATGCCTTTTTAGAACTCTCCAAATGTCATGGAATCGCAGTCGTCAGTGTTGCCATGACTCAAACAATCCACCTGATTATCTGTAGCAGTTTTGCTCTTTTGTGACCTTTAAATTTTCTCCTTCTAATGGGCGTCTGTGACGGCCTTCAGGCTGTGGAAGTGAAGTTCTGGTGTCTCAATTAAAAGCCTCTATTTTAGATTGTTAATTTAATTAAATTGGTGGCTTACAGATATGAAGTACAATTATTATTATTATCATTAATACGGGAGGACCGTGCTGAAATGCAGAGGGGGATTTCGACTCTGCAGTTGACTTTGATGGCTCATTCTGGTGTTATTGAAGTTATTTTTTTTTTCTTTTTAGAGCCATGGTGCTCTGTGCCTATACCACATACTGTTTGACTGTGTGTGTGTGTGTGTGTGTGTGTGTGTGTGTGTGTGTGTGTGTGTGTGTAAATATCCCAAATGTCAAGTTTGTCATCCACGCATTACCATTATTTTCTCGTTTCTCGCCATTTGAAAGAAGAAATATTAGTTTTGCTGAAAAGGGCAGTGGCATGATGATGAGAAGAGAAGGGTGTATGTGAAATGTTCCATCTTAATTACTGTCAGCATTATTAATGCTGTGGTACAAATGAACAGGGAAGCCCAAGGTGACAAACACATGGGAGTCCCTGTATGCTAATTAGTCACCGACGTAAACACAAATGCGTGAGTGTGTGTCTCCATGCTTGTGCAACCCACCGCTATCAGTTTTAACCTTTTGCTCAACATCAAACCTTCGCTCGCTTACCAATTACTATACTCATCTCGCCTCTTTAGCCACTGTATCAGCAGGAGGTGTTGTCAGCCTGCTCCTTATCGCCGCCGTCTCTTCATCCCTAGCTCTCGTATTTCACCCTCCCTTGATGCACTTCCCAGGGGGGTTGAGTGTGAGGTGGGTAAGCCTAAACCTCTCTGTTTGGATGGGTGTTATTGTACTGTGCTTAAGATGACTGTACCCACCTCCCCACCCCTACCTCACTTTCTTTTAGCCCGACATACAGTATAAGGCACTGCACTTTATCAAGGCTGTATAGAGTGCAGCAGAAACAGGCTGCTGCTGCTGTATGCAGGCCATTAGCAACTGCTGAGTGACAGAATGCGGAGGCTGAAGTGACACAGTGTTAGCGCTGATGAGCAACCAGTGTTGCGAACGATAACATAATATGTGTGTCTGTGAAAGCTCTTGCATGATTTGGGTAAATCTTAAAAATAATGCTCCTAAAGGAGAGCATTTTTTTTCTGATTCAGTGATGAGAAAATTTGCACTCAAAACTTTTCTAGAGGCCCGGTCAATATCTTTGTATGGTTTGTTTGCTTTTGTACATGCATAACTGTAGCCACAGTAAACATCTTGCCTCTTGAGTATAATTTGTAAAGTAAAATGAAGATGCACCGCCCATTTCAGAAGCCAGAAACCAGCAAATGCTCGGCTTTTTCCCCGAAGTGTCATTAATGAGACATAGTGCTCTCTCAGCTTGTGAAAACAGTAATAGCAGCTTTGGAGAGACCTTCCTGTGGTTTAAAAAAAAAATAAAAAATCTGGATTCAGGAGACAGACACCCTCTCTACTTTTAAGATTAGGCTTAAAACTTTCCTTTTTGATAAAGTCTATGGCTAGGGTTGGATCAGGTGACCCTGAGTCCTCCTTAGTTATGCTCCAATAAATCTAGGCTGCTGGGGGATTCCCATGATGCATTGAGTGTTTCTTCTTCAGTCACTTTTTTCACTCATTATGTGTTTATACACCTCTCTCCATGTAATTATTAGATATTATTAATCTCCGACTCTCTTCCACAGCATATCTTTGTCCTGTCTTCATCTGCTCACCCCCAACTAGTCGTGGCAGATGTCTGCCCTCCCTGAGCCTCGTTCTGCTGGAGTTTCTTCCTGTTAAAAGGGAGTTTTTCCTTCCTTCTGTTTTCTTTGTATTATTGTGGCGTCTTTACCTTACACTATAAAGCGCCTTGAGGCAACTGTTGTTGTGATTTGGTGCTATTTAAATAAAATTGAATTGAACTGGATTAAAAACAGCCCTTTATTTTTATGACAGAAAACCTTTGTTTGCTAGACTTTTTGGCACAGCCCGAAGAGCATGTTGTCTCACATTTTAAGGTACCCCTCGTGTACTGAGTTCTGATGGTAATTATAAAACATTATAGCCAACATACTAAAGGAGCTTGTGAATGTATGCTTGAGTTCATATTGGGTTTAAGTAAAAACTCCTCGAGGCAGATGCTGTTAACACGGCATTGTTTCTTTGCTTTGGGATTTTCTTTAATTGCAACTTCATACTACACTGCAGTCAGCCTTTGTTACATTGTGCATGCATTTCCTGTGCGCTAGCTTTCCTCATGTGTTTGTCAAAGAGCTGTTAAGACCAAAGGCGAGTGCTGCATCATTCATGAGTGTGTGCCACCCTGTGCCCAGACTGCAGTGACCCATAGCTGTCAACAGTGTATCCTTGAACATAATGGCACAGGTTGTGCTGAGGACACACTGCAGGGACCACTGGCATGTGGAGGTCTGTGGGTGGGGCCAGGGGATGGGTGGGCTAGTTGGGGTTGTAAATGGAAAGAAGCGCTGAATAAAGCACTAATATAAATGCAGTCATTTCTCTCTTTTTGTTTTAATTCTCTTTTTTGCTTTCGGGTACTGCCTGTACCAGTATATTTCAAAAGATGGCTAAGGTTTTTATAGGTTTGCAAGAAAAAGAGAGAGAGCAAGAGAGGGGTCAGGCTGTGAGTAACCTGGGCTAGAAATCATTCCCTACCCACATGAACAGCCACTGAACCACTGGACAGAAGAAAGTGAGGAAAAAACAAAGTGTGAATAACAGCTGGAGATACTGAAACCTGACATTATATATACAAGGTTTATGAAGAAAGATGTGTAGGAAAAAGGAGGAATTTTGGTCCTGCTGAGGGTCCTATAAAATATTTCATATGCACGCACACACAGAGCTGAAACCTGTGTGTGTGTGTGTGTGTGTGTGTGTGTGTGTGTGTGTGTGTGTGTGTGT
>NW_005187405.1:7206651-7213209 GCF_000239375.1 Pundamilia nyererei
TGTGTGTGTGTGTGTGTGTGTGTGTGTGTGTGTGTGTGAGAGAGAGGAAGCAAGTAAGACAGAGACGCATTACATAACTGGACACCATGGCTTTCCTGCCAGTTTACTATCACACAGCAGTAACTCAGTTCACACGTGTGCAGGCTTGCTTTATTTTGTGTGTGAAAGCTTAGCAACCTCCCGTTTGTTTCTCACGCGTTCATGACCTGCTGGTAATTTATCATTTCCCTACTTAGCCAACCTCTTCCACACCAGAGGACAAATTCAGCATGCAGTGCAGCTCCACATGAAACAGCATTATGTTATGTATATAATATAAAGGCTAGAAGAAGGGTTTGACAGGAATTACATCTGACTTTTAGCTGGCAAGATATTAGACAGCTATTGCAAGTGACTGAATCTTGATTCTTCTCGCCTCATTTCTTAAACAAAACATACAAAAACACACACAAAAAAGGTTTTACTTCTGTTTGAAGCAATCCGCCAATACTGGCTGAACATGTGGGGTTTTTTTTTAGGTCATTTGTGTTACTAACATAATAATAACAATGATGATAACTTGAACTGATCATTTACAGAACAGATGATGGACAGTCACTGTGACATTTTAGTTATGCTTCTCGTGAGATGTTTATTACAGTTAAATTATCGCAGTGACAGTTTTTTGGGGAGCTATTATTACTTATTTTGTTATTCAAAAAAACTTTTTTGAGTATTTTAAACAAAATATGATCAATAAAATGAATACTCATCGTCAGTGGTAATCATCCACTGTAATTTACAGACATAACTCATCCGAACTACAAAACCTAGCTCACTGATTTTATATTATCACTCTAAATCTGTCAGCTGGAAACGACAGTATTTTGTGTATTTTCAGGTTTACTGCTGACTGGGATTTACTCCCATAACATTTTCATTGCACTTTCCTCTTGTGAACCTTTCTGCCTGAGGTGACAGAACATGCCACTAGCCAATTCATCCCGTCTGTTTATATTGTGCATCTGTTTGTCTTTACATCTATTATCGTTTCACTTCTTCATCTTAGCCCATTTTTATCTTGTTCTTGTTGGCGTCAACTTTTCTTTCCGTCCGTAGAGCTCCATTTATTTGCATCGTTCTCTCTGTTGCCTTATACTAGACTGCCATGCTTCCACTATTGATGCTTTTAACATGCCTTTTGGCCCTTATCTTTTTCTGCACTTGTAGAAAAAGATGATGCACAAGCATACTAATAATTAATTTGGGAGTCCAACAAACTTCCACAGCCTTGGAATTATACTCATATACTCATAACACCCATGCTTTCAGTTAATTTGTAGTACACGCTCCCATGCAAAAAACTGTATGCATTCACTTGAATACAAAAGAAAAGCTAATAAATGCAAAAAATCCCCACAGCTCTTGTGTGTCTGTGTATGAATGTGTGAGCTAGCTGACCGGGAGGCCTGTGTATTTCAATGTAAGGTTTCATAACACGCACTCATTACATAACAGCAGCAGGAGTGGAGCTGGGAAGAGAGAGGGGGAGCACAAATGTACGTCAGTATCCAACCCTTTCACTGGCAGGAAATCACTGGGGAACATCTTTTTTTCTCTCACCCTGATGCCAGCACCTGAATTTGAAGCATCCATAATACAATTCTATCCACTGCACCTAAGTGGTGTTTACTGTTTTTTAAATAACGTGATGAAGCATGTTACTAGTGTAATGGGTGGCTTGAAGGACTGTTACTTTTATTTAAAGGCACAAACTTTATATATTTAATATTTAAATAGCTGCACAGGATGATTCGCTAAACACTTGTTGAGCCTTTATAACTCCTCGTGCCAACGGTCAGGCGCATGTTACACATTCATACATCGTTTGCATTTGCAATTGCGTCTGCCTTTCAGTACTGATTTATCTCAGGTTAATATGATCTGATATGGAATGTTAAGTGGACTGAGTTTTTTTTTTCTTTCGTCAGCATGCATTAACTAACGTTAGAAATTAAAAATGCAGAAGTGCAAGTGAGTGTGCAAATGGGCAAAAGCGAAGTGACAAAAAAGGCAGCGTTAAAGACAAATTCATCTTCAGATAAGACAACCCTTCCTTTACCCAGTGCTGCTCTGCATCCGGGCATTATCCCTGCAGGTGGTGGGTGGTAATGCAATGACCTGATAACTGGAGTTGTACAATGCCTTTAATAGCAGAGGACTGTTTAGTTCCCTTCTTCCCAGGGGCAAAGGGTAATAATGGTTTGATGGAGAAGATATCGCAGGCTGTGACCTCATTTGGATTCAGGATGTGTTTCACTGGACTGAGAGTTTGAGAGAGTGATATTTTGTGTAGTGTCTGCGTGTGTGTGCATGTTGCCCTCCTTGGTGACAAGTTTAAAAGAAATGAGCTTTCAGAATTTTACGGCATCCTTCACACTAATAATTGTCCACCTCATCCTCTCTGTTGTGATAGAGTGATGTCACATGGGCACCTGGGTCACTACAATACCCTAGACTCCAGTTCTCATCTCTCTGGCTCTGCTGTGCTACTGTTGGGGGGAGGGGGCATCACCTCGGCTGTGCTGTTAAGACTGAAGGATGTCCACTGACAGCAGACAGGAGCTCGAAGCTGAATGTAACTCAAACTGGAGCCAGTAATTAAAGCACTAGAAAAAAGTGAACACAGACAGTAGACTACCTATCATATCCAATATCCTTATAAAAGATTACTCATCAAAATGACATTTTTATACTTATAGCAGGCTCTCTTTCTCTGATTTATAAGGTATTACTAGGTATCTGAATAATTCAGAATGTTAGAAAAGATATAGCTTTATGCTAGCCACAGTAGCTCGATCTTTTACATTATTGCCCATTAATTTTAGGCTTTTAATATTTTTGATGCATTCGTAAACGAGCTTTAAACTAGACTAGAACAATATTGTTTTAAAAATGCATTTTTTCCTGACTTTTTAACTCAAACTTTTTCCAGTTAGCTTAGCTTAGCATAAGAGACTGCCCCTATATGCTAACAAGTTCACAATGCTAACAAGTTAATATTGGCTTAATGTTTTTCAGGTTAATCGTAGTACAGTATGTTGTCACACTAACATAAAGTAGACAATAGTGTTCCCATATACTAATAGGCTCACATATGTTAATGTCTATATTTTTGTGTTTTTTACGTTCATCTCATCATCACATTAGCTTACCATGTTATCATGCTAAGTTAATATGCTTAGCATGATAACATTGCACGATAACACTTGATGTATGCCAACATGTTATCATACATAATTTACAAGATATTGGCCTCATATCTCAACAGGCTCACGACGCTAACATGTTAATATTGAGAATGTGTAATATTTTTAAGGTTTATCCTATTAGTTTAGTATGTTACGCTGATAACATTTGCATAATGTACATGATGCTGAGGGAGGATCTTTTTTTCCTCATCTAACAAAAACTAAATTCTTAACAGTTTCATATTTTGACCCTTGAACATTTTATTAAACTTTGCCTCCCTTTAAAAGTTTAAATTATTCAGACTTGAGCCCTAAGACAACAGGGAAATTTAGAACATTCATGCTCAGCACAAAGTAAGTAAGAATACACAGATGCTGTATTTGCCCAACTCTAAGCACTTGTGCAAATTTAGTGTCACGCAGTGATAATGCAGGAACACTTATTTCCCATGCAAACATCCACCTCATCTCCTTATCACTTTTTACACAAAGGACAGCTTGACACATTTCACACATCAACACCTCTTTAGTCCCTTAGGCCAAAGCAATCCCTTCTGTCTGTTTGGACCGGTTTGTGCAGTAACATCTGGAAAGTTTTAAAGAGCGGTTTGTAGGATTACGAAGTTACAAATTAAGGGTTACTCATTACAAAAACGATGAAACTGTGCGGTTTAAACAGGCTTGAGACCTTCCTAAAAATTTCCATTGTGCACTATGTTGTTTTTTATCACTACCGCACATTCACAGTTCAGCCTGTGTATATCTCTGAAAGGTACAGAGAGGTAAAAATGTAATGTAAGGGAAAATGTGGAGTATTAACATGAATACAGCAAGCAGTCTGTCACCCGTGATGGCTTTTGCCACCTTCGAGCATGGCTCATCAACCACTGCCTGTCACTTTTCATCTGAGTAATCACCTCAAGTCTTCCACAGAGAAGGAGTACTGCTGAAGAAATAAAGAAAGGAATAGCAAGACTCAGACTGAGGGACACAGCAAGTAAAATGTAGGACAAATATCACTCTCTTGCCTGAGACAAGTCACCTTTGAGTAGGTATATTTTGACTTATTGTGTTTGTATATGTTTGAAGCAGAAGCATCTATTTTGTGTTGGAGAGTAACAGCTGACGTTACTGTTTTACATCTCCAACAACTCCTCTCAACTCCAGTTTCCTTTTTGTAAATGTATAAGACATCTCATCAAAGTCTCTTTTAGTCAGTTTTCTATGCAGTTAAATATTTATATGATTCATTTTGGTTGCATTTAAAGAAGCAATATATATATATATATACTGACTTGGAAGCATTTATATATCACCAGAGTCTTGCCAGTCATTAAATTGGATTGGTCATTGCTTCTAATAAACAAGTGTGTCTTTACAAGCTCATGCTCGGTTGTGACTTATGTGGGTCATTGATGCCCTACGGTATGGCATGCCCAGTCCTTTACAGATAGTGTGCTGATGTCAGGTTGTATTCTTATTATTACCGAGAAGATCCACAAGAAAGAAGTGTTGATCTGTTAAATAGGAGATGGATGTAGAGAGGCTGGCCTAGTTGACTGATTGCTAACAATGACGGATGACGGGGACATCAGGGCATCAGTAGTCAGATTTTCTAGTGCGCCAGAGTCAGCTCAGGGCTCTTTATTTCATGTCACTGGACGTTATTGCCCAAAAAACTATATACTTTGCTGGTAGATATCATACAATATAGATGTCTGTATTCAGAGAGGGCAAGGTCCTCAGTGTCAGTAGTAGCTGTTACATCTTCGTGCTTAATCTTAAATTAAACATTAATGTGTGTTTCACAGGGCTGAAGTCCTGAAATGAACTGAAGAAGTGGAAGTGCTACCATAGCAGTAGACTAAAATGGTCTTTGGCGTGTATAATTTTGTCATCTGGATATTTTCTCTCTCTTATCAGTGATTGCATTTCAAATCATTGGGACGCAAGACTAGTGGGACCATTATTTGACCAAAATTTGCCTTTGCAGGCTAACTCTCGCTCTGACTGTTTCAGTATTTTTAGGATGTACAGGATTTTCAAAGGCTTCTTGGAGCTGGAATTTACTGGAAGATTGTGCAGTCAAAAATAGAGAGAAGTGTTCTTTAAGAAGAAATTAACCAGCGGTGTTTTTATATGTGTTTTATTTTTTTCCAAGTATTGCAATTGGATTCTAGGGACTCATTTGTGTGTACAGTAAAAGCAGAACAAGTATTTTTACTAATGATTAATTTTTTTTAACTATACTCAGAGGTGCCGAGCCCACAAGGGCTTACAGGAAGAAAGTTATTCTTACATAGAGAAGCAATAAAACTATGGGGAAGTATGCAAATGCTTAGCACATTATGCAAAATTGGATAAGCTGTGCTATTTCTTTCCATTGCATCGTATACCACATAAATAAATATATGGCCGTCTCAGAAACCGATGAATTGAATAGCTTCTAGTGAAAAATCTAATTGAGTTGCAGATTTCAGAGTGTACCTGTAAGCTTTTGCAGAAGTAAGATTTTCAACATTGAGAGAAAGTCAGGTTTCTAATAGTGCCGTTTGTTCTTTCATCCTGTGAGTCTGTGCATATTTATGTTTGTGTTAAAGCAGTAGTGGTGCACACACTTGAATATTTGAGCCTAATGTGGAAGGGAAACTGTTATTTCCTGAGCCTGGGGAAAAGGAAGGAAACCATCTTTAGATACCAACACACACACACAAACTGTACTACTCCAGCTCCTACATACAGTAGGGCTAGGAATAGACTGACTTCTGAACATGAGCACACCCACCTTAAAGAGCCTGACTATTATTTTTCAAATTCACAGTCTTATGCATTGGCCATATAATACGGGATAGCTAACCACCTTGAGTAACACCATCGTTGTTTATCATGTTTTCACTGCAAGTGGGATGTGGTTCATGCATTTGGAATAATGACAGATGCCTCCTATAACTTCCTTCCCCTACAAGAACCAGGAAAAGACCCTGGTTTTCTCTGATCTACCTCTGTAAACAGGATGCTCACGTCAGAGTCGCACCCATTTCTCTGTTTCCTACGTTGTGCATTCCCATGGCTAGACTGAAATGTACTTCCATCCAGTCATCCCACGTCCATGTGAGATGGTTGTAAACGGCATTGTCAGTACAGGAGTAGCTATCAAACTTAGCACAAAACCAGCCCACTCAAGCTGACTGTATTCTTCTCCTTATGAGGGAAAAAAAACACTTGGATGGATGCACGCATGAAGATGGTTAATCACTGTCACACTGTGTGTGTGTGTGTGTGTGTGTGTGTGTGTGTGTGTGTGTGTGTGTGTGTGTGTGTGTGTGTG
>NW_005187405.1:7213229-7219479 GCF_000239375.1 Pundamilia nyererei
GTGTGTGTGTGTGTGTGTGTGTGTGTGTGTGTGTGCGTGTGTGTGTGTGTGTTTATGTCAGCGAGGATAAGAGTAGGAGGAGGAGTGGGGTGTATGAGTGCATGTGTGCACATATGCTTGTGTGGGAGAGAGCATGCTCCAACAAAAGACCTAAAAATAGTAAGACTATGCTCATGTGACATATTGAGGCTAAAAGCTTGTGAATAATTTGTTTAATGCAACACATTCTCCTCATAAGCTCTGTCATGAAAACATGTTCCTGCTAGTAACCTCTGCCAGCCAGCAGGTTGGAAGAGAAAGTTGTATCCAGCCTGTTTCAGTACCTCAGTTGGGTTTTCTGTCTGTTCATGGATGGCATTTGGATCATTTTTATATGTTTCAAGCAGGTACAGTAGTCGAGTTAAGTAAACACAGATACCAACCTGATAGTAACTATGTACAGTAACAGTCTTAGTTTAACTTAAAATTTCAGTCTTTTAAGTTGTTAAATATATCTTTACGTTATCAGTTCAGTTCCTTATCCAATCTTCCCCTTCCCCACGTTTCCTCTTAATGGAAACGCGTATCTACTGTTTACCTCGCTTATCCGAACCATTTATTACAAGTTGAAATTGAAAGTAGACACCTGTTATATTTGTCTGTTGCCTTGTGAATGTATTTGTGTGCGCCACTCGACTGGACTAAAGTTAAATTGGAAACCAACTTTGCAAAATGTAATAGACTTTTATTTCCTCTCAGATATGTGAATGAGGCATTAGGATTTAGAAATGCGATCAAGGTATAAACAAGTGTTTGGCTTGTCGTGTCTTGTCTTACCAAGACGACTTGTTGACTTATTTGAAGCTGCGCATGCAATATCATTATATGCAATTATATGCAACAGGAATGATCTTCCAAATCTGTGAAAAGAATAAAAAGGGAAAGGGACCGCTTTCCTAGTGTCTGGTATTTTCTTGTCTGTACCTAAAATACTTTATACACGTAGTCACAATAATACAAATCATTAATGGTGTTTCCTGCAAAGTGGATGGTAATAATGTCTCTTTAAAGAGAGATAAAACCTTCAGTTTCATTTGCTCCTTTCACACTCCACTTGTTTCAGAAGTACAATTAAATGAGTGTGGAGATCAACAGTGGGGGTTGTGGGGGGGGGGTTGCACAGAGGGAACAGTTTGTGTTTTTTTTTTCTTTTTGAAGGCAGCATGAATGACAAAAACAGAACATCCAGTGATGTTCACTTATGCCTTATTCTCAAGCATGAAATGTCACAAAGACAGTTTGTTGAGTTTTTGTTTTTAACAGATATATATTATTTTAACAGCACCTACAGTGCTTAATAAATCTATTAACCACCACCAATGTAAGGTTTTTGCTACAGCTGCCCTAAATTAACAGTATTGCTCACTGACATTTTTTGTTTCTGTAATGGATCTTACTTTTTTTTTTTTTAAAAAGTAAAGCACATTATTATTATTATTTTTAAATAGAAAGTACATTTGTGTGTTTCTTGTTTTTATGACAGTTGGTCTAATAAATTTAAGCACTACACTTAACACAAAAGAGCAAATCTTTAGCTCCTTGAATCTCGAATTCACCATCTCAGGCTAAGTGAGACGTAGTACAGATGCCAGATTCATGATATTACATATTTGGTTAAAAAAATGCCTGAGAGGATTTGAATAATTTAAAACGTACAGAGATAGCTAATCGCTTATTCACATATTTGGAAAATATTGGTAATTATCTAATTGGATTTATGTATTAACCTAAAGTAAGAAAACAGAAAAAGAATGTTACATATATCCTTTCACATCTTTTAAGCTAATTAAAGCACATTTATTCGCACCAATAGGCTGTCAGCTTTTAATGCCTACTGTGAAGTCAAAACTGGCTGCCAGAGCACTGAGAGAAATTCTGAAAGAAATGTTAAACATATTGTCATATACACTGGACAATAAACAAACAAATCCTTTTGATCATAATGAGCGTTGTGCACAGTATAAACCTTGTTTAAGCTGTTGTTACCGGCAGATCTTCACATAAAACAGTAAGAGTCATCGTTTTTGCCTAGAACCACAGACCCGATATGACTCATAATATGCACATAAATAGATTTTTCTTCTGCTTAATACATATTTCTGTCATTTCTGAAGTGTGTGTTAAGCTGCAAACGTGGCGTGTGTTTACCATGTTTCACTTCATATTTTGCTCACAGAAGTTTTTCTTCTCTTTAAAATCGAGCTGTTCCTTCATTTCTTATCTTAAACTTCTTTAGAGCCTTGCCCTCTGTCAGCCGCCCTGTAGTTTTAAGAATACCGATACAGCTCTCCACTATAGTTATGCACGACTCGTAATTGACATTTAACAACAGTGTTTTGTGTTACATACTCAGCATTCTGTCAGAGCAAATATCCTTTTGCAAACGAGACTATTGATTCTGCTGTGAGCACAAGATTAGCTTGCACCACTGAGGAGATGTTAGGGCTCAGGCGCTTTGCTAATTTCAATAAATAAATAAATAAATAAATATCCTGGGTCGGTTTGAAACTCTGCATCTCTCGCAAGATAATCTGATAATCATCAGATTAAAATGTGTATGTATTCTCGTGACCGTCGTCTTAACTACGCCAGCTCATGCAGTGCCACACAAGATACAATCTGCATGTGAAAGACCTGAATTATTTAAAGCCATGAGAGTGTGTGCAAGTTCTCACTTGCTTACCTTACTGACTCTTTCTTCCATAAACTCTCCACTGCACCTCCCCAGCCCCTGCTTTGCTTAGCGTTTAGAAGGAAGTGAATAATGTGTGAAGGAGACGCCACAAGAAAGATGTGGATAGTTTAGAGCGAGCCACAGGACAAAAGACTTTTTTCTATGACCATCTGTCGCTTGGAAAGGAAAACTTCTTGCGCCATGCCACAAATCTCTTAGCCAAATTAGAAAGCAATGAGGTTAAACATGCTGCGAAAGCAAAACATTGAAGCTGCAGATAGCAAGGGGGAAATCCAAAGGCAGGCAAGTTGGACAGATAGAAAGGCGAGATGATAGAGGGGAGGAGGACAGCACACGCCAGCCCAGGGAGATTTTTGCGGAGGTGGAGGTAGACAGAAAGCAGGTGGATGTTTAGACAGAACGATAACACAGCCTGGCTGACAGAACGCCTGATAAGCAGCCTGACTGTCAGGCTTGGCAGGCTAGCAGTGAAGTGAGAGATGCATGCAAGGGAGAAAGGCAGACAGACAGGTGAAACTGAATAAATGAGACCCAGATATTGTAAAAGCATCATTTTAAAAGAGGTTTACCTGGGGTTGAATTTGAGAGTGGGCTGCACTGTTTTGAATGCAAATCTGGACTATTCACTTCTCAGTCTAAAGCAAAGCATCCAATGGCGACAGTTGTGCGTAATATGTTTAGACTTCATGCTAAGCCTGCATCGTGATGTTAGCTCTCTTTGGCGAGCCGGATAAATATTGTCAATTTTGAGCTGCCTGAATGTTCATCGAGTTGCTGTTGCTGTTGTTTTTTTTGCTTGGTTTTTGAGTGACATCTTGACAGCTTGGTGGCGCAGTGGTCAGGTGACCGTAGGTGTAAACTTGCGAACATGAATGTCTCACCGTATTAGCCCTGCAACAGACAGTGACTTGTCCAGAGTGCAGAGCCCAGTGTCATTGTGAGCTTTTAGCACAGAGCACTGTTATAACAAAATATAGACTCAAATAATCAGTAGAACGGTTAAAGCCTGTTTGCTGGGTTTGACTTGTGCTTTATATTCATGGGAAACTTTCACTATGCCTTGCTCGTACCAGACATCTCTGACCCTACGATCCGAATGTTGCAACAAAAATCAAGGCTTATCAGACCAGGCGATGTTTTCCAGTCTTCTGTTATCGAATTTGTGGGGATAGGTTAATTGGATAATCCAAATTGCCACTAGGTGTGAATGTGCAAGTGAATGTGAGTGTGAATGGTTGTCTGTCCCTATGTGTTAGCCCTGCGACAGACTGGCGACCTGTCCAGGGTGTACCCCGCCTTTCGCCCTATGACAGCTGGGATAGGCTCCAGCGCCCCCCGCGACCCTGAAAAGGATAAGCGGAAGCAAATGGATGGATGTTATCGAATTTCAGGTCAGCCTATGCGAATTGTAGCCTCATTTTAATGTTCTTAGTGGCACCCAGTAGAGTCTTCTGCTGCTTCAAGGTTTGACACATTGTGCATTCATTGATGCTTCTGCATTCCTCGGTTGATTATTTAAGTTACTTCTCTTTAAGCTACTTCTCGTTCCTTTCAGCTTAAAGAGTTCAGGCCAAGCTCTTCTGACCTCTGGCATGAACGAGGCCAAAAGAACTGCTGCTTCCTGGATATTTTCTCTCCTTTGGACCATTTTCTGTAAACCCTACAGATGGCTGTGTGAGAAAATCCCAATAGATCAGAAGTTCCTGAAATACTCAGACTAGCCCATCTGGCACCTGCAACCTCGCTAAGTTCATAGTCAACATAGTCAACATAGTCAACTGGGGGTGACCGTGGCTCAGGGGGTTGGGAAGCGTATCTGTAACCGGAAGGTCGCCGGTTCGATCCCCGGGCTCTCTGTCCTGGTCGTTGTGTCCTTGGGCAAGACACTTTACCCTACCGCCTTCTGGTGTTGGCCAGAGGGGCCGATGGCGCAATATGGCAGCCTCGCTTCTGTCAGTCTGCCCCAGGGCAGCTGTGGCTTGCCTCCACCAGTGTGAGGCCGATGGTTGTAGCCAGGGCAGCTGTGGCTACAACCGTAGCTTGTCTCCACCAGTGTGTCAATGCAAGAGTGAATGAATAGTGGCATTGTAAAGCGCTTTGGGTGCCTTGAAAAGCGCTATATAAATCCAATCCATTATTAATTAAATCTGATTTCTTATCAATTCTTAGTGTGAGCTTGGACATCTTGACCATGTCTGCATGCTTAAATGCCAAACAAAGTGACCCATGAAAGTATATGCTTTTGAGTGGTGTTGTATAGCTGTCTTCACTACCCTAACTTTCTCTGATTTTCGAAAAGTTTCTTCAGTGGTTTCACGTGGATTCTAACTGCAGCAGTAACTGATTCTGTCTAATCTGTATTCACGTCAAGTCTGCAGTGCTAACTGGACAAAACATTTCTTTCTCTGTTTCAGGGAAGCCCCAGAGCATCGAGAGCTCAGAGAGGGTCCAGCTGTCTGGAACCTACAACGTTCGGAAAGGGAAGCTTCAACTACCAGTCAACCGCTGGACCAGACGCCAGGTCATCCTGTGCGGCACTTGCCTCATCGTCTCCTCTGTGAAGGAGAGCCAGACAGGGAAGATGCACATCCTGCCCCTCATTGGAGGAAAAGTATGTAAAAGTCACACCATGGCAGGGCGTTACTGTTGTCACATAATCATTTTCTTTTCTCCCTCTTTTACCCTGGTCTTTTTATGGTGATGTTATATAGTTTATGCCTCGGATCATAAACCTATAACATGATATCATCAGAGAATGACCTGATAAAGTCAATGTTATTACCCTCTTCAAATGCCTCCCTGTGCAGGCAAGTTTGTCCTTGATGAAATGTCACCTTTAGTTTGACATCAAATACTGCTTCCTGCTTTGTTCATTTTAGCTCTCAAGGTCAGACAGGAATTGTGCAAGCCAGGGCTAAAGCACTGATGTGTGTTTTTTTTCTTCTTTTCTAATTTGGAGTCGAGACACACTTTAATATTTAGTGTAATGGATCAGTATAGCGTTAAAACAGCTTTATGTCACTGTAGCGTTTTAAATTGCCTTCCCAAAAGTGACCTTTATCCATTTATTGCTTTATGTGCGCATGTGTGTATCTGCTAAACAAGCTCTAAGGGCTCCTCTGAAAAGCCTTATCTGCGTGTCTGCCTGATACAAAGAACACTCAGTGTGTCACCACGCCCAGTTTTTAAACATTTCACACACAACACATTGACCTCGAGTCAACCCTCTTTTCTGTTTCTCTGTGTTTGTCTATAGTGAGTTTGTGTGTACGCCTGCTAGTATTCTGTTCAAACAACATAAGTAGTCAGCCATTCACCGAGCCTGCTGGAGTATGTGACTGTGGATGACTGAGAAGCAATTTCACATGCACACGTTTTGTTTCTAATGTCAGTCACGTGTGTGTGTTATTTCATTATACGAACGTGCGTGCTTTTTCTCTTTTTTAAAGGTAACTGAATCTGACTAGCCTGCAGACATTTAGTGTGTTATTTGTTTCAACTGAAGTCATATATATA
>NW_005187405.1:7219525-7236380 GCF_000239375.1 Pundamilia nyererei
TATATATATATATATATATATATATATGAGAACTAACCTATGTAGGCCTCCGTGTTTCATGTTTTCCTTTCACTTTTCTTTTCTGATGCCTAAAGATGAGTTCTTTAATTTATATTCAGAAGTGGATAAGGGATGTCATTATTTTACACTCCAGTGACATTATTGTGTGTGTCTGTCTCCAGGTGGAGGAGGTGAAGAAGCACAATCATTGTTTGGCCTTCAGCTCAGCAGGGCCTCAGAGTCAAACCTACTATGTCAGCTTTGACAGCTTCACGGAGCACCTGCGCTGGCAAAGACACGCTGCCAAGGTATTGTGTGGGCAAAAGAGTTCGAGAAAGAAAAGGAGGAGCATATGCTCCCTGGGCACTACTTTTGGGTCAGCTGCACTGTACGTTACAACACGCTCAACTGCATTACACCCACCACAATGCCGCTGTCGTATGAACCCGGTGAAGTTAAAACTGCACATATTTCACTGCTGTGCAGTCTGTACTCTATAACCTGTCTGGGTGCTCTCACACACATAAACACCACTGATGGCTCTCTCCTCTCTCTCATTTGAACTCAAGTAGGCCATAGCCAGAAAACCTCTTTTCTAAATATTAACAGGGACATGCATGTCACCAGCGCCCTGAGGGCCACTCAGAATAGAAGCCTGGATAGAAGCGGCACGTGCTGCAGTGACGACTGCTGAGCCTCTAGCTAAGTCAACTCTGAAAGGCTGCCGTTCACAGACAGTAGACTTTCTCCTCCAACATGACAGATGTCGTTTCGGTTTATATCATCCACGTTTCTTTGAAACCGACTTATCAAATGGACACAGACTAACTACTCTCTACACCTGCAGTTAACTAGATTACCCAATGTTATAACTCGTGATGTCAGGTTACCAAGCTGTTGGACTGTCCCTTGACTTCTTCTGACTCTCTAATCCTAAGAAGATTGCCTCTGAATGACATTTGAGCCCCTATCAGCAGGCTACAAAGACATCATGAACCAGTACAGTCTTATGTGGTCGGGGTAATCCTTTTTAACTCCACATTCTTTTTCTCTCCCTGTTACCTCTGCTCTCCTCTCTTCTTTGCTTTCCACTCCACCTCTTTTTTAGATGGTGTCCCAGAGAATCCACTCAGTTGATTTGTCCTGCTGCAGTTTGGAGCATCTTCCTCCCAATCTCTTTTATAGCCACGACCTGACCCACCTCAACCTAAAACACAACTTCCTGCCTGCAGATCAGCGGCTGCAGCAGCTGCAGAGGTACAGTGCCATTATAAGACTACTGTAAACACACCTGTGAATGAAAGAAGATTCACAATAGGTTGAGGAGGTGGTCTGGATGGGCCGGCTCGGGCAAGATGAGAACTAAAGAAAGATATGGTTTACAAAAGCTTAGTGTAACTTAACATCAGCTGGAGTCGAGATAGGCTTTTGTACAATATGGAGGAGACAAGACACCGACACAGTGAGGCTTCAGTGGGAACAGCAAGTCACGGCTGGCTGGTTTTGGAAAGCTTTAGCTTTTGCCTGCAATTTGCAAGCCATCGACCTGAGCAGTCTAGGACTGGGGCCATTGGCACACAGGGACCAAAGAGGCTAGCAAGGGCTGTACCAGGCTAGGCCAAATCAGCCCAGAGCCCAGAAGGGTAGAAGTGTCTGCAGGGAAGCTTTTAATGTGCCTGGCCTCCCTCGCTCTTTCTCTCTGTGGGCACCATCTGCTGCATGCTTATCATGGTCGCAGATTAAAGACCACAGCCAAGATGCTGTATATGTGTCTCCACGCGTGTATGTGCACTTATGCATTTACAAATTAATATATTTGCACACTTGTTTCAACGTCTCTCTGTGAAGAAGATTACCATAAAATTGTTACCATTTGAATAGTGTGAATCTGGTGCCTGAGTATGTGTTAGCTGTGTGGAGTGTCAGTGTACGTGAGAGCTGCTTGCGTGTTGCATGCAACAGAAATAGTGGCTGCAGGCTACTGATTTGGGGTCAGCGCATACAGAGTCTTGATATAGTATGGCGTGTTCCTTCATTTTAACATGGCTGCACTAAAGGAATCTGCGCGTGTGTGTAGCTCTGCATCTATGATCTTGCTCCCTTTTGTGTCTTCTTGATAGAATATTGTGAATGAATGAGGTCAGGATTTTATGTTTTCCTACCACAGTCATTTTTTGAGTCATCTTTTTTTTTTTTAATCCCTGGCATAATGACTAATATTTAAAAAAAGATGATGTGAAGGGAAAATAGCTAGTTTTAATAATTGAGTGAAACACAGCTCCCCTGCTGGTCAAGTGAGAGACATCAATTTAGCCCTGCCAAATCTAAGTAGGCTCATCCGCATTTGACCCAGCATGACAGAAAATGAGGTCAGTAATGAGAAAGAGATGAATAGTTAGCTGAAAATAGAGAGGTTCTAACAGAACCGCGCAGCAGAGTTACTCGAGTAGTCGCTTTCCCCAGAGAGACTGAAGTCCAAAAAGCTGGGCTCAAGAACAATAATACTCTGTATGCAGCCTCTATGAATGTGGGTGTGTGTATGTTTTTGTGTGGACTGTTGTGTGAGAGTCTGTTTTGGTTTCTGTATAAACACTAGCTTTTCTCTGACATCTGATGTGGGGTTATATTATAGTGTCTTTTATTTTTCCAAGAGCAATGGAACGTGAACCTGCCTCATGGCTCCTCCCCCCTCCGCCCCTTTCTATTTTCTTTCTGGCCAAATACTAACTGGTGGGTGATTTGCCAATCAGATATGCATAATCAGTTGTCTCGGACACTAGCACTCTCCTCTGGCATGGGACTGCCTTCCCAGCATGCATCTCTTTTTGAGACAGAGGTTACCACTCACTGAGGGGAATGGCTGATGTTCCATGAATTTCATTGAACCTTTGGCCTTTTTTATTTACATATTTATGATAGCTTATTGAGTTATGAAGGACATAAAAGTCATTGAAATGAAGCGATGAAAGGCCAAGTGACCGGATTAAAGTTCCAACTGATGCGCTCCTGCTAATGAGTAGCAAACATATAATTAAACGTATAAATAGCTAACTGTATAAACTGATAATTCTCTTTGAGGACACGACTTTTAGCAAAAACATATTGCAAACAGTTGCTTCACTGGCTTTTTAAAAATAATTAGTGCTGCTTTAAATAAATAAGAATGTAAGTAAGGTCAAAGCAGAGTAACATGAGAAGACAGAATGTCACAGCATGACAAAGACGCGTAGGGACTGTGAGGAGGGGGTGTGAGCGTTACTCAGCAGATTGCAGGGGCTGATTTAATGGTGGAATGACATTTTCCCACATGCTCCGCATCCCCTGCCTGCAGGAGTCACCCTCAGCTGGAAATTCTCCGTCACTCTAATCAATAACCCGACGTCTAGGCTGGCTGCCCCCCCATATCACTGTGATATACTGTGTGTGTAACCTGTATGTGTATAGCGCAGAAAATCAAGTGCCACTGTTAGCAGCTGCTCCAGCGTGCGATGCTAATATGGCACGCTTCTCATCTCCAGATGCCTAGCTGAGCTCTCCGTGATAGATGATAGCAGGTCGCATGCGTGTGTTGGCATGTGTGTAAATGGATAAATAAAGACAGAGCGAGCCAACTCCTGTGAAGGTCACTGATCTGCCAAAGGGCCAGCACGCTGAAAGCCACTGGTCACTGGTGTTTAAACGTACAACAGGCGTCTTTGCTGTGTTTGTTTGCTAAACATTCAAACGTGAAGGTTTAGCTGTACTATGAAGGAAGGGTTTGTTTATGGGTGTGTTGAATCTCACTCTGTGCTCACTTTAATTAAAAAGCATGGGTAAACTACACTTAGTTGAGATGTATAGATTTTTCTCTCTTGCAAAACTAACAGGATGAAACCACACTTTTCAATCACCCTTGTCTTTTCGTAAATACTTTTATTCACTGTCTCTAGATTTTCTCGTCTTCGGAGCCTCAATCTCTCCAACAACCACCTTGGCCAGTTCCCCCTGGCTATCTGCGACATACCCACTCTGACAGAGGTCAACCTCAGCTGTAACTACTTGGCCTCTGTCCCCAGCTCTGTGGGTGCCATGACCAAGTAAGTAAAAAGAAGAACATACTGAGAACACAGAAGTTTTTTTGTTTGTTTTTTTTACCAAAACTTTGAAAACCAACGGTAGTCATGACTGTAAAATCAAAATATTTTATAGAGTCAGAACATGAATATATCTGAGTTCTAGTTCAGAAGGATTTTTTTTACTTTTACTTTTGGTTTTGCTTTTTGTGTTTACCTTGCTTGTTAACTATATGCACAGCAGTGGCAGTGCACTAAGTCCTTGGGAATTGCCCAACTCTGTTCTGTACAGAACCGAAGCTTCTGACTTGGGGCAAAGCTTACTTGCATAGATGCCATTTGAGTTTAACTAATGAACCTTTTCGTAGACCAACCTCTTCAAGCATTTACATAGTCAAATCTGAAAGTTACCTGGCAACAGTCACGTGACATGGCAACCACAATGATATATACATTCCTACTTCCAACATATAAGAAAACACCATAAGCTGTACATGTGATTCTGTGGTTTTTGCTGTAGTTCTCGAGTGTTCCCAGAGTCTTTTACTATATTATTGAGCAGATTTGTCATTATGAATACCGTTTTGTCCGTCTCTTGTTTTGGTGAACACCTTAAGTTTTTTTTTTTTAAATTCCAAGCTACTTACGTTTCCAAGAAATACTTTTTTTGGCTGTACAAAATTTCATAATTCTGAGCCAGCATTTTGAAGAGGATGGAACATAGGTAATGTTGTTAGCTCAATGGCACTTTTTTCTCCTTTTCTTTCCATTACTAGTCATTCGCTGTAGAGAAAAGCCCCATTACTGGCTCTTTAAAGCAGTGACAAAACATATACTTAAAAAATAAAGTCAGGACTTTGACCTTTGAAATCCTTGTACGTTTGGTCGATTTTACTCCACTTTGAATTTAGGGATTACGGGAATCAGTCTAGTAACTAGGGCAACACTTGCAGTCTGGGTAATAATAGAGGTCCTTTAACTCAGCCTTTCTTCAAAACCTACAGGTATGTTTGCACATAAGAAATTAATCTCTGGAAATTATCTAGCATACCTGTAAATTCCTGAAGTGGCCAGTAGTGCATTTATGCAGCTACTGCCATCTACTGGGCATCAAGTTCACTGAGTTTTGGAAATGGCAATTGTTTTGTTAGTCCTGCTTGATACAACATGTCACAACAAGCACACTAACTATATATAGAAATACAATTGTGGTCTTTCTGTGTGATCTGTGTGATCTTTCATTAATTATGCCAACTGTCTAATCACATGTATTTGTCTCAGTTTGCAGACATTCCTACTGGATGGAAACAGCTTAAATGAACTGCCCAATGAGCTGGGTTCCTTGCAGAGGCTGAGTTACTTGGGCCTTTCCTTCAACCAGTTCAACCACGTGCCCCAGGTGCTGGAACGGCTGTCCTCCATGGAGAAGCTCTGCATGGCTGGCAACCACCTAGAGACTCTTACCCTGCAGAATTTCAGACTGCTCCATGTCAAACACATCGACCTAAGGTATGACATGGTGTCCAAATTATTACCCATTTATTCACTATGAAGACGAGAACAGCATGTCCTAAGAGTTTGTCCCAGGGTTACATGTGACACTGAGAACATGCACACACGCGTAAATACTAGAAAACAAAAATAAAAGGAGAAGGCCAAAACACAAGCAGATTGCCAGACAGCACAAAACGGGGAAATCATTTGCCTACCGCGTCTCCCGTTGTCTGAAAAAGTGCAGAGCTGGTGTGACTTGCACTATTTTACAGTTAATACTTTACTTTTTCTTACTTTTCTTGGCCGGGGTTTGTAAATTAGTTGTTTTCTGTCCAGCATCAACACATTTTTGGACAAAGATCACTCGGTGTCACTGATTAGTTTACATTTCATACAACATTGTGAAACTCTGCTTTCTTAACAAGGAAGTGCAGTTATGAATGATTTGATGTTCTGAAAAGAAATTTCAGTTTAATAAATTTAAAAAGCTCCTTTCGGCGGTTTTGAAGTTGTTCTTAAGGCTGGAAAATTTTGTAAACTTTTTAATCCAGCTAAACTGAGCAGAGCCAGTTCTGGACCAAAGTCACATATTTATGCTTCTTTTATCTCTTATTCATTCTTGGGTTCTTATCGATTGAGCGCTTGAATTCAATTCAAGATAAACTGTTAACACTCAGGACCAGACTACTAACCAAACTGCACAATATATCAGCAGTCACCCTAGGCATGTTCCCTGCTGTAAAGGCCAAAGTCTGTGCACTTGGATGAACCTTTGCCTCCTTCATGCCTCCTCTTGTCAGGTTGAATAAAATCTCCATCATGGTGCCGGACGAGCCTGACCTACTGAGGCACGTGACCCAGCTGGACGTGAGGGATAACAGGCTGACGGAGCTGGATGCCTCGGTCTTCCCCAGGCTGGAGGTGCTTCACTGCGAGAGGAACCACATCACCAGCCTGAAGGCTAAGGGCTGCTTGCTCAAAGGCATCTACGCCTCCAACAATGGTGAGTTTGGCTTTACTGTGACCTCACACATTTCTAAACGGAGATCACCGATTTGTATCTTTCTTTTCTGAATTTCAACACATAATGTATGTGTGTGTACGTGTGGATATGTAACACCTCAAAGACATCACCATGTTTATATATATATTACTTCCATGTTCGTCTGCATACACCCTTAATCCTCATCAGTGCAGCAGTCTCACATCATCCCTCTCTAACATGTCATCACCATCCTCCCCTGCCTAATGCTTCCCCCATTTTCCATTTACCTGCATTTATAATAGACCTTTGTAGGAGACCTTGTCTGTCCTTGCTGTAAGTTAATGTGTTTGGATTTCTCCCTACAGAGCTCCGACAGCTAGATGTCAGCCCTGTGCCCTCCAATCTGAGTTACATGGATATCTCGAGGTGAGAGAAATTCCAGAAATGTACATGAATTTAAAAAATGAATAAATAAAACAGAAATATTTGGAAGTTCCTTCTGAAAGTAAATGCATCTTATTTACAGTACATCTGCCCTACAAGAGCGGAAGGGCAGCAGTTGTTCAGTGTGATGCTTTAAAGATTGTGCAACTACACAAAATTAGGAAATACACGGTCTCTGCAAGTGGAGGGAAATATAAACTTAGAGAGGTCATTTTTAACCATGCTAATCCTGACCTTCTGTACTTACTGTAGCTGTAGTCAATAAAATGCATGAACTAATCACTGCACTTTAAAATACCTTTAAATCAAAATGCTAGTGTTAAAGAATTCACCCATAAGTCACACAGAGCTTACTTCTATTCACTTTGTCTTTAACTTCTTAAAAGGGCATTGTCCACGAGACTGTCACACTTAAGAAAGATCGCATCTTTTAAAAGTTGTATTTATCTTTTTTTTTAATCTTTTGTTTAGCTGTTTATCTTTTGGTAAACTGAATCTGAAAGATAGTAAAATGTAAACAAACAAACCAAAGCTGAAGTTTAATATATGGAGCGTTGCAGACTGCTAGGATTCATCATCATCGTCTCTCCTTCTCTTCCCTCAGGAACCATATGGAGTCCTTGCCAGACTGGCTATGTGAAGCTAAGAAACTGGAAGTCCTGGACGCGAGCCACAACATCATTGCTGAGCTACCGGCACGGTGAGTGCCTCACACAGCAAAACCTGTAAATGCTGTACAATACTGCATTATTCCCCCTGCCCTTTGCTGGCCTGTCATTTATCCCCCAAAAGGCCTCATAAATCACACAGATAGCCTATAACCTCCGCAGCATCCATCCATTCTCTTCTCCTTTATGTACCCTTTTAGAAGGTCAGTTGAGTTGCACCTCTTCGTCTTTTCTATGTCTTACATCGGCTGTGTCAAACTTGCTCCACTCCTTTTCTCTTTCTTCCTCTCTCTCTCTACCTCTGGCCCCCTCATTGTCTGTAGATTTATTTTTTACCCAATAAGTGTCAGGATGATGAATTTCAGCCGCGGGCTCCACTAGAGGCACTGCTATTTTTTGATATTTTTTTTTCTCCCATTCTTATCCATACTGTCATCATCCTTCTGCACTATTGTCATTTTTAATACTGTTTCAGGCTTCCCCGGTTACAGTCGTTCAAGGACTGGTGTGGAAAAAAGTGTCACCTTATCTATTTACCAACCAGTCTATCGATCTATCTTCATCTATATAGCCATCTAGCTATCACTGTGCAACACTTTTTTTTACACGTTTTTACGAGGCCCTTCCTGTTTGTCTTTAATCTTCTAGCAGTGACCTAACCATCTATATATTCTTCTTGCTGCAGGTTGTTATGCAGCAACAGTCTGAGGAAGCTCAGTGCTGGACATAACCAGCTGCAGAAGCTGCCTGAAAGAGTTGAGCGCCCTCTGCTGGAGGTTTTGGATGTACAGCACAATCAACTGGTTGAGTTGCCTTGCAACCTGTTCCTCAAATCTGACAGGTAGCATTTATTATCAGCTGAAAGTGATTTTTCTTTGACTAATGTTCACCTGACAAGAAGATTAAATGTAGGGACAGTGCAGGTAGATGAAGATAAAGCACAGAAATTCTAATTAGGAGTTTCCTGTGAAGGACAAGACCACCAAGGGCAAGGATGACAGGCAAATAAAAAGCAATCAGTCTGTAGAAGGACATGTTTTTTGCAGTGAAGTATTAAGTAAGAATTTATGGAGTAGTTTGCAATTAAAATGAATCACCTCAGTGTTGTCTGTCCCTCTCTGAAGGAGATTTTTTTCTTCTCCTTTCAGCTTACGATGCGTAAATGCATCAGCTAATAAGCTGGAGCACCTGCCACCATCCAGTCTGTCAGAGGAAAGCCACAGCATCCTGCAGGAATTCTACCTGACCAATAACCAACTGACAGACAAGTGTGTACCCATGCTAACAGGCCATACACACCTACGAGTTTTGCACATGGCCTACAACCATCTCCAGACTTTCCCAGCCAGGTAAAAAAGTCATATGTTAAAGGGGACTTATTCCTTTCCTTAATCTCTGTCATATATGCACAAAAGCAATATGACGCCTACCTACACACAAACTGCTCACCCATATATGCCCATGCTATAGTGATGCCTGTGCACAGTTTTTGGGCTGATGCTAATGCCAGAGGACGTTGGGGACTCTGCAGTCATTGAGTCAGCACAACATTTTTAAAGATTTTTATGCACCCTAATCCACAACGTTGCATGCTCTTAGTTGCTGTTGTTCCTAAACACTTGCACTTTACAATAACACCACTTACAGTCGAGTAAGTATCTGGTAGTGATATAGGAACAAAAACTTTCACCAACTGACTTGTTGCAATTAAACATCCTATTGCAGTGCCTTGCTTGAATTCAGTGAGCTCTTTAGAACGACCCATTCTCAAAGAAATTTTCTGTCAAGTCAGACTGGATGACTTACGTGCTTGATGTTGTACACCTGTTGCAATAGAACCAAAAACACCTGAATCCAGAGATTAAGACGTGTGGCTCAATGTTTTCACATGTACCATTTCTGCTCTGGGATCGGTATGATGTCACTAACTTAACACACGCAAGGTGAAGGTCAGATGACTGCCACAACCGGGATCAGTATGCCATTTGTACTGGGGGGGGGGGGTTGTCTTTTGACTAAGCAATTGATTGTTTCAGTACTATTCTACACACTTGACTTCACCTACTGCTCTCTCTGATCTTTCAGTAAAATGGCTAAGCTGGAGGAGCTGGAGGAGGTGGACCTGAGTGGCAACATGCTGAAGACTGTCCCCACCACCATTATGAACTGCCGGCGAATGCACACACTCATAGCCCACTCTAATGCCATTGAAGTCTTTCCTGAGGTCATGCAGCTGATGGAGATGAAAGTAAGTCAGGGGCAATAATGCATATCTTTGATGCCCTGACTTTGTAATGCATGTGCATTTGTGCGAGTATTGACATCTGCTCTTTGTTGTTGTCAGTGTGTGGACCTGAGCTGTAATGAGCTGAGTGAGATCACTCTACCAGAGAATCTACCCCCAAAGCTCCAGGAGCTGGACCTCACTGGAAACCCTCGCCTAAACCTGGACCACAAGACTCTTGAGCAGCTAAAGTATGTCTGTTTTTTTTTTTTGATTTTGTTTCTTTGGTTTTTTTTTTTGGGGGGGGGGGGGGATTTAGTCCTGCAGGGTTTTTTTTGTTTTATATGCGCCATCATAGTCCCGTTAATGTGGCTTCAATTTGTACTTTGCATACAGGGAATCTGACTTACCACATGATGCATGTTTAGTATTTTATTTCACGTATGGCTGTTAGAAATACTTCAAGTGGTTTTCGTTTCTTTTTGCCCCCAAAACAGTGCGGTGAATTTGACCTTGTTTGCGTTTTCTTGTTTTTCAGCAATATTCGCTGCTTCCGTATTGATCCACCTCCGACCTTTTCATCGAGTGAGGCGTCTGGTGGGCCTGCTGTGTGGAGTCATGGTTACACAGAGGCCTCGGGCGTCAAGAACAAGTAAGCACAATTCAATCAATGATGAAATGACAACCAGCACCACCACACTCGCCCGTTGAAGCCGCACTAATCGCAACCTCTTGAGAGTGCACATCGTTAAAGCCGTGCGACTCAAATGAAGGAAATGTTAAAGCGGTGCTCGTTGAAAGCAAGAACTGTGTACATTCACATCCTGTGTGGACTAAATTGCTAATTCAGCATTTGAAAGTGCGTTCTGATGGCAAGTCTTCTATATCAAGGTTCTGCTTTACAGTCAAAGGAGTTATTTAAGGCATTGCTTATGCATAGCATATGGAGTGACATGATAAATAGTTGCACAGGGGAGTTGTGGTCCTCAGAGCTCTCATTCTTTCCTCTTTCAGACTCTGTGTTGCTGCCCTTTCGGTAAACAGCTTCTGTGGGAGTCGTGAAGCTCTGTATGGTGTGTTTGATGGAGACAGGAATGTGGAGGTGCCCTACCTCCTGCAGTGCACAATGAATGATGTGCTGGCGGAAGAAATTCACAAGACAAAGAGCGAAGAGGACTATATGACCAACACCTTCCTTGTCATGCAAAGGTTTGCAATAGATTCTACATGCCTCGTCTTCACTGTATGTAACAAATTTCTCATTTCTGCCTCAAAAACCTCATCCTCTTCCCGTCTTTCCTTCTTCCACCCTTGCAGGAAGCTTGGAACTGCAGGACAGAAACTGGGTGGCTCGGCAGCGCTGTGTCACATTCGCCATGACCCCACTGACCCTGGTGGCTGCTTCACCCTCACGGCTGCTAATGTGGGAAAGTGCCAGGCCATTCTGTGCCGTGATGGAAAGCCGTTGTCTCTGTCACTCCTTCACAATGTAGGGCTGGAGGAGGAATACCGCAGGATCAGGCAGCACAAAGCTATCATCACTGAGGTAGAGATCTTTTTTTTTTTCAGAGTACTGAAAAATTGGTGTAAAGTACATTCATGTAAATGCAGTATTACTTGCATCCTGCCTGAACACTGTATTGATTTGTATCTCTTTCTTTTTTTCTTTTCTCCACAGGACAACAAAGTGAACGGTGTAACTGATTCTACACGAATCATGGGCTACTCCTTCCTCTACCCTTCTGTCATCCCTTGTCCCTATGTGCAGACAGTCACTCTAACCCCTCAGGATGAGTTCTTCATTCTCGGTAGCCGTGGCCTGTGGGATGCTGTGTCCCCCACAGAGGCGGTGGAGGCTGTTCGAAATGTCCCCGATGGCCTGGCTGCTGCTAAAAAGCTTTGCACATTGGCGCAGGGCTACGGCTGCACCGACAGCCTCAGCGCCGTCGTTGTGCAGCTCAATGTGAGTGAAGACTGCTGTTCCTGCTGTTGTTCTGACCCTCCCCAGCCACCTCCCAGTCCAGGCTTGGGATCTTATCCTCCATCGTCCTCTGCCATCAAGGAGAGACCCTCAGACGGCTCCCTCCCTGTTCCCCCCTCCTCCTGTAGTGAAATTAGCAGTGAGATTAGCACCAGTGAGATGAGCAGTGAGGTGGGCTCTACCGCCTCATCGGACGAACCTCCACAGAGCTCCTTGGTCCTACTGCAAGAGCAGTCCCACCACCCTCACCTTCACTTGCACCATCAGGCCCACTTGCTGCCTCTACAGCACCAGCAGGCTCACACAAGTACCCAGCCCTGCCACTATCTTTTCCCGGGTTCAGAGCTGCCTTCATCCCGAAGCTGCTGTGCCCTCCACCCTGCCTGCTTAGCACACTCCTTTCAGAGGCAGCTCTCTAGTGCCACTTTCTCCAGCGCCCTTTCTGACAACGGGCTGGACAGCGAGGATGAAGAGCCCATCGCTGGGGTTTTCTCTAACGGTAGCCGTGTGGAAGTAGAGGCAGATGTTCACTGCCTGAAAGCACAGTCCTGCTTGTCCTCATCACCCAAAACACCGGTACCCTCATCCTCCAGTCAGGAACGCAACCTGCTCACACTTCCCCCACCTCCTCCACCACCATGCACCCCAGAGCCCCTAGAGGAGGGGATTGACATGAGCCAAGGGGAGGCTGAGAACGGGCTTGAAAGGGATGAGTCATGGCCGGGAGCTGGAGTGGGATGCGGGGATGGAGGGAAGCTAGCAGGCAAGAGAAGGGTTAATGGGTCCGTGGCACAGCAGGAAAAGAGCCACAACCTTATTGAGGTGGCTGCTGATGCTCCCTCCAAGAAGTCCGGGGGTTACTTCACAGCTCCAGCCCAACCTGACCCAGACGACCAGTTCATCATCCCACCCGAGCTGGAGGAAGAGGTGAAGGAAATCATGAAGCAGCATCAGCAGAAACAGCAGAAGCCTGCTGGGACAGATCAACCCACAGACTACTATGACACCCCTCTCTGAACAGCATTACCAACTTTGGCCTCATCTTCTTTACATGAACTAAACTGGTCTGATTTTCCTACACATGGACACAAACAAATGAGATTCGGCGAGAGGCTGTAAAATGCACACTGAAAAGTTTCATCAAGCTTTTTCTGTGTAGTCTCTCTTCTCCACGCAGCCCTGTCATTGGAGAGAAATGCACTGTAACCGCTCCAGTTATAGAATAAAACAAGCAAATGAGCCCTTTAATGATACTCAATCCTCTTGAAAAGCCTATGGACGCAGCTCCAAGTGTCCATGGTCGTGCCCTTCTCACAGACTGTGGAACATTTATTTTTTACATTAGACAACCAGCTGAGTATGTAATCAACACTAGTCTCTTTGCTATAGCATTAGCTTGCCACAACACTTGTTAATATAAATAACAATTCAATGGTTTGTTTGTTTGTTTTTTAAAGAACTTACCATATCTTTTAATGTGAAAGCAGTGAAGTTTCTGGAAGAACTTTTTAAAAGCAGAGACACATAATCTTTTTATTATCAGTGAACTATGTTGAATGGTACACCAATAATACCACATCTAACTGTTGTAGATAGGGCACTTACAATACTGTATTTCTTCAGTAAATCATGGCTCTTGGCCTGTAAAATGGCATAGAAATTTTTTTGTAGAAATTTTCAATACTAACTCCTAGGAGTTGCATACTCTTTATGGTGACTCAGTCACTTTTACTAATCTTCTCTGAGAGAAATGGTGATTTTTTTTCTCCAATGATTGTAAATAAGAGAAATGTTGTATACTGAGGCTTTTAAAGGAACTGTATGTCGGTGAAGGTTTTAGTGGCGGGGAGGATGCGTTTGTTTGCAGTTATGGAGGTGTCACCCTCCCTTTCCCCTTTATCTTACAGTGTAAGCCCACACACACACACACACACACACACACACACACACACAAATGTAAATGTGCAGTAGCAGGTCAGAAAACCCAACATTCCATGCAGTATAACTACACTAAGTGGCTCTGGTTTGCCCCACTCCAACTGTGATGTCTTGTAGTCATCACTGCATCTACTGAACACTAATAGACCGATCTTTGCATGCACACACACACCCATGCAGACATGACATGCATACAAGCACACATACACAGACACTTGGTTAACATTAGTCCCACCTCCCTCCTACAGTAACTGTTATCACCGGCATGACTGTGTCAAGTTCAGTAATACAAACAAATATATCCACATGGAAAAGAAACAACACAAATGTTCCTGTCTTTGGTATAATAAATTTTAAATTTGTGAATATACTTCATGTTGTCTAGGACTGTTTTTAAACAAATGAATTCATACATAAAATCAGGTTATCATGATTTTTTATTAATTTTTTTGATACACTAATAATGATGCATCGCTCTGCTGTGTTTCCACTGAATGACCAGTAAGGGGCAGTCTAATGTAATATTTTGATCCAGTACAGAATACAAAAGTCTTATTTCTATATCATCAAAAGCCTTGTTTTTTACAGTATTTAGCAGGGAAATGTTTTTTTAAACATTTTCAACTATTTGTTTTTGCTGTGTTCTTCTGTTCACCAAGTTGTCATTGTGAAGTTCAGGGTCTGCCTCTTGAAGTCTCTAACTAGCATGTGAGTTCAGGATGACGCCGTTATTATTATTATTATTCGTGCGTTTTTTATACTTTTTCTTCACGCAGATGACACTGACTACTGTAACTACCAACATTACTGCCAGTACAGATAGAGAAGAGGCAAGTGCAAGGGTGGTTTTGTCACTGTTGGACCCTCTGTGCTGACATCTGTCCCCGTAGTACCACCAGTCGTCACCCACGTCACACCTGGACACCAGAGGAAAAGGATGAACATGAGAGACAGAAAACATACTTGAAGGTTTACCCAGCATTCACCACGTAGCTGATCGTGATGGTGGAAATTAGAGAAAGAAAGAAAGTGTACTTTATTTGTCCCCGTGGGGAAAATCCCTCTCTGCATTTAACCCATTCACTCAGTGAAGCAGAGGGCAGCCATTGGGCGCCCGGGGAGCAGTGTGTAGGGACGGTACCTTGCTCAGGGGTACCTCAGGGTAGCTGTTCAGGGAAATCGAACCCCCGACCGATGTGTAACAGGTTGTTTGACTGTCCAAACTAATCAAGTGCTTGACACTCTTAATGTGCTTGCTGACAGGACATAATTAGTTCACAGTGATATAAAACACAATATGAGAGGTTCAGTAGCACCTCTCAATCTTTTTTCTAAATAGGTGCACTTAAAACAAGTGTTCAACTGTTGCCAAAAATGGACAACACATTGATATAATATTAAAGTGTGTTAACGTCCATTTTTTGGTAAATGCCGTGAAGTTAGCATAGTGGATGACATCAAAAGTGCTCACCTGCAAGCAGGTTTGCCTTCATCCACGACACAGACACCGCCATTCTGGCATTGCACATTGTAGCAAACTTCAGAAGGTATGATGGTGACAGGCTGTGAAGTTGTAGGAGGCAGGGGCTGGCTCACAGTTAAATGGGACACATCTGAAGAAGAGGAGCAAATGAGACAGCAGGTTAAAGAAACCCACGTGAAAGAGCTAATTGTTTGGATTACCTGCTGTGACCTGACCTGAGGGTTAATAAATCCTAGATGTGATCATGTATGCCGAATTACATAGTCCTACTTGTGCGGCTTGCCGAATTAGCATTACAGAATATGTTCGGATTTACAAAAAAATGGTACATTTACAAAATTAAAATGAATCTTGTATATCTGGTGCTTTTACCCTCCATGGTGAGGAGGAAGATGGCATCTCCTCCCTTGATAAAATCTCTGCTTTTAGCTCTGAGATGGGTGAGATACGCTGCAGTTCCATAGCCTGGCCCTCGGAAATACTTTGATCCGTCTGTATCTGTGACCTCAACGCCGACCTTACGAGGATCATCCCAGAAAAATTCATCAGAGCCTGTTAAAAAGAATATTAAAAGAGTGCAAAAATTGTAATACAGCAAAAAGCCATGATTTCATGATTTGTTTGTAATTTGCAAACAATTTCTGTGACTCTTTTTGAAAAAAGTTAAAATGACTGCACCTGCTGCCTTCATGTTGGGGTCAGTGGTGATGCTGCGCTGGTTGGACATGCGCTTTTGAATATGTGGATGCTGGTCCATTAGCATCATGGTTATCTGTTTCCAAGGACATGGCCATATCTGTCCTGTGTCCCCTTCACGGGCCACCAGATGAGCATAGGCTGACAACTGCCCCTGGTAGCCCTCTCTACCGCTGGGGTAAAGCATCATTTGGAAGGTATAACCCTCTTTAGAGGTGAATAGGGGGCTAAATATAGGTGTGTTTATTGGGGTGTTTTCCATAACATGACTGAAGTTTTTAACTCTCCAAATAAATTCTGGGCAGGTGGTCTCTGAAACGTTGATGTCATCCAAAGACTGTCCACCTGATGGGGGCCCAGCTTCCACTTTGGTCCCTTCAAAGACTACGCGGAATTTCATTTTAGCATCTAGACTGACGTGGTGCAGTTGCCAAAGCTCCTGAGGGGACCCTGTTATGGCACATGAGGTAAATGCACTGAATGTATTAAAAAGCAAGTGTACAAACCTGATATTTCAAGCAATATTCTGACAGTAGATTGTGAACAGAAGTAAGATTTCCAAAAATGTCACCTTCTATGGTCTTTATAAGGCGCAGACTTCCATTGGGGTTAGCTTTGTCATACTCTCTGACATAGACCTTCAGTGTGTCACTGGGCCCAGCACTGTTGTAATAGAAGAACTGCAGACATTGGTAGCCTCTTTTGGGGTAAAGCAATCTACTTTCCAGCAGAGCTTTGTCCCCAGTATTGGCTCTGCCAGTGCTGAAGTGCATAAAATACCCAGAGCCTAAAGATATAAGTTTCACTTCATTAATAGGTTCGGTATCTAAGCATGTTTGCACAGTGGATAATAAGACATAAGAGTACTCAAGCCAATCCAAAGCTACAGT
>NW_005187405.1:7237968-7239840 GCF_000239375.1 Pundamilia nyererei
AAAAAAATGTTTAGTGTGATCTCATAAACAAGAGACCACACTAAATATGTTCACATGTTCCTATGAAGATATTTTTTCAAATGTTCTATGCAGAGGAGATTTTGGTACACTAAGAAGTATCTGAACATTGTTTTAAGAAAGAATTGTAAAAATATGAACCTATCCTTTCATACATTTCATAGTAGATTGTTCTCACCAGTGCATTTGCCCATGTTGGAGTAATCAGTGTCAGGCCCTCCAGTAGCTGTTGTAACCCTGTCCCAATCGGCCTGATCCCCTTGTCCCTGTATCATACCACAGATATTTTCACGTTCAAAGTCGCACGAGTCCAGAAAGGTGGAACCTTGAGCTGCAGAGCAGATTTCATAAACACACATAAACAAGTGTTGCAGCACTTTGAACCGCAATAAACTAGAAAAAAATCAAGGGACAAGCCATGTCATGAACATCATTATTGATGAATGTAACAAAACATGAAGTTGAACAGATCAGTACTGCAGGTGCAGGACAAGTTGACTTTTATAATGGAGAAAATAAAATAGTACTTGTGCACTGACTGCTGAATCTTACTGCAGTTATAGAGGCGGTTCAGCTTGAGCAGGTCACTGTCGCTGAACTCCATACGCTGGCCAATGATGTCACTGAAAGCAGGGATCTTGGTGACGATGGTGGGCTCCATGCCGTTCTTAAAAGCAGTTTTACTGTAGTGCATCATGGAGCTGTAGTCGTAGGGGACGCCCAAAGAGCTGGAGGTGGTGTCATCATAGGTGTTAAAATTGTGTCCTTTACCTGCAAATTGGACATACATAAAGGCACCATTGCAGTTTCATCCATTGTGACATTGCATTACTTATTATTGTATGATTCATATGACTTGGACCATAAATGCTGCTTATCAACAGGTGTCAGAGACTGCTGACTTATAAAAGTACTCATATAACAATTCTTGGGTAAACAGGTACGTCATGAAGAAATCACCACATAAAGAGATAAAACTTTATGAGAGGATGAACATCCAGTGTTTAAACACTGTAGTTTGGTTGGATGAATAACAGTAACAATACCCTCTGTAATGCGGTCCCACATGATTTCGACATAATCATCACGGTCTGCCCTGGACTGCTCGTGCCAGAAACCCAGCGCATGAAGGAACTCATGTTCAATGGTGGCAATGTGGTCACAGTTTGTTCCTATAGACAGTCTCTGCTTCCCAACATGCCGGTTGCCAACAGAGGAGAAACAGCTTATGGAAAGAAAATGAGGCTTTTGTGAAGATCAGATAAACTCCCAGTGTCTTCTTGCCAATACTTTTCTGTAGTAAAAGTACAGAATAAATACACTCACTGGCCTCTCTGTTAGGTACATCTAATCATCTGCTTCTTAATGCGAATATCTAATCAGCCAATCAAATGGTATTAACTCAGTGCAGTTATGCATGGTCAAGTCAACCAGCTGAAGTTGAACTAAACATTCGGATAAGGTAGAAAAGTAATTTAAATGATTTTGAGTGTTCTGTGGTAGTTGGTGCCGGATGGGCTGGTATGAGTGTTCCAGAAACTGCTGATCTACTGGGATTTTCCCACACAACCATCTCTAGAGTTTAGAGAGAGGTATCCAGAAAAGAGAAATACCCAGTGATTGGCAAAAAATGCCTCCATGATGTCAGAGGTCAGAGGAGAATGGCCCGACGTGTTCGATTTGAGAGAAAGGCAATGGTCACTCAGTTAAACAATCAAATTATCTCTGAATTGACAACATGTTGAACTTTTAAGCAGAGGAGCTACAGCAGTAGCACGCCGAGTACTGCTGCTTTCAGTAGAGAACATGAAAATAGAAAAAACTAGGCAAAACATTGGCTGGTATGATGAGTCT
>NW_005187405.1:7240672-7270022 GCF_000239375.1 Pundamilia nyererei
AAAAAAAAACAAGCTCGCTTTTACCCAAGTCATCTTGCATGTAGTATGGGATTGTCTTTGGCCACCTGTACTCTTCCCCTATTATAGAATTTCGGGGTTGCTTCTGCCACAGCCACAAAGAACAAACCACAAACAAAAGAACAAAATATTGAGCCATTGTTGAACTTTAATCCAATCCATTAATTTGTGTTGTTGGGGAAAGAAGTTCAATTAAGTTACCTCATCAAGAACTATGTCCCCTTCTGCAAGGTTCAACCCTGCCTCTGATCAGATTAAAGCACAAAGAAAGTTTAAGAGAACTGAATTTGGAATTTGGAAGAAAAAGAGAACATTTTCTTCTGGGGTTTTTTTTTTTCTGTTTCTTTTCTAAAATACCTTCATTGATATCAAAAATGTCAAGGTCCCGTCCACCGTCCACATCATAGACTGTAAAATCAAAGTAGTAATTTAACATGAAAATTAGTAAAAAAAAAAGTAACAAAAACAGTTAAAGTAGCCTTTGCTTGTTTGAGAAAAAAAACTTACCAAATAATTTTGCTGCTGGCTAAATATTAAAATAAATGAAAAAGGAATACTGGTTATTGATTTTCAAGTGTATAAAAGTCAACTTTCAAGTTCTCCTAAGACCACTTCTGATAATAAAAACTAAACAAAATGACAATTTCTCACCAAGCAGAGTGTGGTACCACAAAGGAGGCATGCAGTGTAAAGGATGAGCACACCTGTAGGTTCCCTTCCTGCCATGTCATAGAATCTCCCTCTACAAGAGTGTCCAAATAAGACCTACTGAGCTCTGACGGGCATTCAGGAAGAAGAAATCAGAAAAGTGCATTTGGGGTGGAGAAATAAAATGCGTTCACAAGTCAATAACTGACAGAGCTATAATGGGCTCAAGTTAAACGACAACTTCAATACACTCTGTTATCAGCCAATAAATCTTTGCACATTTGCAAGTAGCAGGCCTGATATAAGACATGTTGAAATTGATAGCAACCTCCTGATCTATGTGTACATTTCTGTTTTCAGGACATGTACTGTTATTATCGATTTCTATCTACACTGCATTAAAGTCAGCAACACTGTGGAGTGCTGCTGACTTCAACTGAGGATATTGTTGGGTGATAGAAGGAATACTTTGAAGACCTCCTTAATTCCAGTGACACGTCTTCTATAGAGGAAGACGTGCCAGTGGGAAGACAAGTGTTCTGACTCATGCATTACAGAGGGCAAGGTCACAGCGCAGTTAAGCAACTCCTTGGTGGCAGGCTCCCTGGGACGGATACAGGAGGAACAATGCAGCTTTCGTCCCGGTTGTGGAACACCGGACCAGCTCTTTACCCTCTCGAAAATATTTGTGGATGCATAGGAGTTCACCCAACCACTCTACTTGTGTTTTGTGGACTTAGAGAATGCATTCAGTCGTGTCCCTAAGAGTATTCTGTAGGAGCTGCTCCGGGGAGTATAGGCGCTCTGGCCTGTTGTTACGAGCCATTTGGTCCTTATGCAATTGTTGCAAGAGCTTGATCCACATAGCTGGCAATAAGTCGGACTCATTCCCAGTGGGTGATGGACTTTGCCAAGGCTGCCCTTTGCCACCGTTTCTGTTCAGTTGCAAAATGTTTCCACTTGGGTGGTCTCAGGACATCGTCTCTGCTTTTTGCAGATGATGTGGTTCTGTTTGCTTCATTGGGTGGTGGCCTCCAGCTTGCACGTGAGCGGTTTGCAGCCAAGTGAATTAGCACTTCCAAGTCTGGGGCCAGTTGGTCCTCAGCTTGAAAAGGGTGGAGTGCCCACTCAGTGTCAGGAAGAAGGTATTGCCCCGAGTTGAGGAGTTTAAGTATCTCAGGGTCTTGTTCACGAGCGAAGGAAGAGGGGACCAAGAGATCCACAGACGGATTGATGTTGCAGCTGCAGAGATATGGACGTTGTCCCTGTCTGTTGTGGTGAAGAGAGTATTGAGTGTAAAAGCGAAGCTTTCGATTTAGCAGTCTATCTACGTCCCTACCCTTACCTATGGTCATGAGCTCTAGGTAGTGACAGAAAGAATGAGATTGCGGATACAAGCTCAGAAATGAGCTTTCTGCGAAGGGTGGCTGGCCTGTTTCCCCCAGTCAAACTGGAGGAGGTGGCTGGGGAGACAGAGGACTGGGCTTCACTGCTTGGGCTGCTGCCCCTGTGAACTGGCCCCGGATAAGTGGAAAATGGATGGGTGATAAATTGATGGATAAAATACACACACATATACATACACATGCACATACGCACACCCACAAACATAAGAAAACAAAGGAAAAAAAACATTTATTTCTAACATGCTTTGCCATTAAAAAGTTCGAGCTTTGTGATAAAAGATTTCTAGTTTTAAACATATACTAGTACACTCAATGCTTAATAGTCTTGAGGTTCTTATTGTCACTGAGAATAGCAATGTAGAACTGCAGGCTCTTGTTCTTGTAAACTTTCAGAGAAACACAAAGACTACATCAGAACAGTACAGCAACAGTACTTTTAAAGAAAAACACTGAAAACTACATCTTACAAACACAGCAATTAAGGACAAACCACAGCTTGGTTGCCATGATGATTACACTACAGCTGTCTTGAAAGCTTAGCATTGTGTAATGAATCAACTTAACATTAACAGTCTGTTGATTCATTACACAATCTGGTCACCCAATTTTGATGTTATCAGTCCATTGAATGGGTGTTGTCAACAGTAATTAGCCCCATAGATATAAACCAGTATGGACTGTCTACACCTAATACGTGTTATCATCCACTGAATGAACTGAAGCAAGTGTTCTGGTTCAAAACTATAATTAGTCTAAGAGACCACTCCCTTTAAGCTGATACATCAGATATATATTCATTCTTAGGTGTGGTGGCAAAATCTAAACCCTTATTCTGGAATGGGTACACACTGGTTAGATCAATTCAAACAACAGTAACCTCCATAATTTGTCCACTGTTCAACAATAAATAAGCATTCTTAGGCATAAGAAGCATACTCTACACAATTTTTCCTGTTCTTAGTCAAGGAAAACCCAACTACAGTGTGTATCAGTGACAGCTGACATGCTCTGCAGATCATCAGCCTATCTCAAGACTAAACAGACAAACATTTGCAAGCGCTGAAAGTTTCCCATTCGCTAGAATGGAAACCGGACCAGCCTAAAGAAAACCCGCAAAGACCCAGTAAGAACAGACAAGCTATTGTCATGAACAAAGTCTGCAGCTTTTGCTGTGAAGAAGCAAGATGCATGAAACCTCACGTAACCGTCTGCAACCAGTGATAAGCCCACTCTTTCATATTCAGCGAGCTGTGTTTTCTGCACCAGATCAAACTGTTTAATCATGAATAGTTTTCACTTTCCCTTTTAAAATATGGAAATCATAGTGATAAATGCAAACACTGGTAACATTTAAAGCAGTAATGTGCAACTTTGAAAATAACCGTCACAAATGCAGTCCTTTTTTCTTCTTCTCCCTTTCTAATAGCTGCTGTAATACTTTTGTATATGTTTAGTTAAATTCTTAAAATATGTGACTGAAACCCGGTATTGCCACATCATTAGTTGTACAGTCACATTAACCTATTATACAATCATTTTGTGCTGCATTATTATCAGGAAGCATAAAGATCTCACTTCTTTTGCAAAATTACTTTTCCAGACCACTAAAAATGAATGCTATTGCCACGGTTATTGTAACAGTTATGAAAATGGCAGAAATCATTAATTTCATCACCTCTAAATGGAATATTTACAATTGTATGTGCAGGTCAAACTGCAAGATTGCTTTATTTTGTTCAATCAAGGATGCAAGTTGTACTAGAGGACTCGGGTGTTTTACTTGCACCGTCCTGCAGATGGCAATATAGCAAGCTAAAGGCCCCTTGCTCGGATCACCATGGTTCCTTGCATTAAGAAAACATACTTTGGCAATTTCCAAATGAAAGTTTTTCTTTACCACTTTTGAGCAAAGAAATTGCTGTACGGACATACACATTCATGTGTCCTTGATAAGGGTCGTTTCTTTTCGAGTGCATTTCACTGTCCTTGATTGCAGTGGAACTAGGTCAAACAGGGCCACGCAATCACAAAGCTGTCACACTCATGCAGCCTTTGTGTGCTTTGGTAGTTTTCAGCTATGGTGATTACATATTGATATTTCTTGGCTGCTGCTTTATATTACTTAAAAGAGGAGTTTGTGGGTTAGATAGAACTAATGGAGCTGAACTGATGCACCTCCGACTCTGGCCATATTTGTCCTGTGACTTACAGGCAGCAAAGAGGTAATATTTTATATGCAAAAAATATTCCCGGATGCAGAAAATTAACAATAATAACACAGAAGTCTGCAGCGCTGTCAATTCCCACAGATGATTTTAGCACTGTATTACATCTCAGAAAATGCCTAATTTGTGACATTAAGACAATAGATGATGGTATGTGGACAGCTTCTTGGTTGTGTGGAAAAGGCTCATGTGTATCCACTCATGTGGGAGGTATCTGCACAGCACTGTTAAAAAAAGTTTACTGTATGAGTTGTCTTTTGTGGTAAATTCTTGTCTGTCATAAAGAAGATTCTATGTTTATAAATTTGAATGAAGTTAAGCTTTCTGCCCATACATAATGCATCTGTAAAGCCTGAATAGAATCTATATTTGCTGCATATACACTCACCAACTACTTTATTTGGTGCACCTGTTTAGCTCTTCATTAATAAATATATAATCAGGTGGCAGTTACTAAGTGCATTTAGACGTGTATAGACATGACCAAAACAACCTGCTGAAGTTCAAACCCAGTGTCAGAATGAGGAAGAAAAGTGACTTCAATTACTTTGAATAATTGAATAATAATCATAGTTTTTTTTTTCTTTTTTTTGTGTCCCGTTTGGATCTTTAGCCATCAGAATTGTTGTCTTAAGGCCAAGAAAGATGCCAAGCGGATTTATTTTACCAAATGGATCATCATGACCTTGCCACATTGGTCCATTTGATTGACCTTTATTATAATTATGAATTTATTTTATTTTCAGTTGCTACAAACGGGACAGACATGACTGGGGGATAGGACAGGGAGAAAGAATGAAAGAAAGAGAGGGAGAGAAAGAAAACCAAAGGGGAGAAGAGACGGTGAGAAAGGGAGGAAGAAAGAAAAAGAAAAAACAAACAAACAAAAAAACACCTGGATCACCTGTATGGAGAAAAAAAACAGAAGAGAAAGCAAACAACAAAGAGCAACATAATAAAAAAACGGCACCATCACAATAAACTAGCTAGCAGTAGATACTAAATAATAAACGATATTGTGCAGCACGCAAGATAGACAGCGCACAATGTGCTTTGAGGCAGCAGCCAAGAAAGCTGTAGTCCGCGTCTGTGAACACCCGTGTGTACACCTGTGTGCATACCTGTGTGGATCAGCATGCTTGTATTCCAAAGGTTTCTCCATGTAACGATCTGCTAGGGAGTGTGGGGAGCCACAGCCCCATCCACCAGGGTATGAAGCAGGTATGGAGGAGATCCAGGCCCCAGATATCCAGAGGCCCCAGAGTACAGGGAGGCAGGGAGTGTGGTGAGGGGAGATAGGCCTCCGTACTTTGGAGGGCCTGAGATGTACCCAGAGAGGTTGAGTCTAAGACCCAACCTGACATATAGACACAGACGAACAGGCGCACACGGACACAGACGTGCATTCCCACCCCATATACACAACCAAATACTCGGCACTCACCCAACGTGTAGACAGACACAAATAGACACTGCACAGACAGTCGCACTCCCCAAACATACTCTATATCCCAGGTCCAGAGGGGCAAGCCGCACCTAGACCCAGGAGATGTAACCTTTCTCTCTGGGGTGGAGGCAAGCGGACCACCTCCTTATCTGCAGTAGCAGGGAGGCCCCGCATCCCAGACCCCAGTCTGACGGCCAGCACCTCCTCCCAGCCCCCCAGCCCTGACAGCTAAAAAAAAAAAAAGAAAAAAAAAGAAAAAAAAAAGAATAATAATCATAGTTGTTTTTGTCAGATGGGCTGCTCTGACTGTTTTGGAAACTGCTGACCTGCTGAGATTTTCCCGCACAACCCTCACTGGTGTTTACAAAGAAAGTTCAAAATGCCTCAGGTCAAAGATAAATGGGTAAATGGCTTTGAGCAGAGGAACGGCAACAGTAATTCATATAACCACTTGTTACAAGGTATGCAGAAGAGCATCTCTGAATACACAGTGCATCAAAGCTTGGAGCAGATGGGCAACAGCAGCCACTCCTTTCAGCTAAGAACAGGAAACTGAAGCTATAATCACACGGCTCACTAAAACTGGACAATAAAAGATTGGAAAAACAAATAAAGTATCCATGTGGTGTGACATCTCAAATGTTGTTTAACTATGAAAAAATTTCATTTTGAGTCACACAGCATCATTATCAAAATGTCCTAATATATTCTACCCAGTCCTCTGCAGTCAGTGAATGTGGATGCAGAGTATGGCTTTACGTGATCAGGTAAAGTTTGTGTTAAGTGGTTCTTTTGTAATCTTTCTTCACTACTTTGATGTCCATGTTGGCATGTTGTATCCCATCATGGACATTAATTTCTCCCTACCCTCAGTGGCCATCTCAATTAATTCTTTTAGAACACAGTTATACGAATGGAGCTTTCATCTCCAGCTTGTGTGTGTGTGTGTGTGTGTGTGTGTGTGAGTGTGTGTGTGTGAGAGAGAATTCATGTGAGAAAAAAGAAGAGCTAGTGGCACCCAAGGCAACATTTTCACTGAGTGTAATTCTTTTGAGGATAATTTATTCCTGCCTTTAAGATGTGGAAAAAAAAGTTTCCTTTTCTGGGGGGCATGCAATATTGATTTCTAATTAAAAGCAGCATACTATTGCTGAAATTGGCAACTATTAACTTTTAAAGTGAATTTCACAGACTTTACAGCTTTGTGCAAGGAAACAAGGATGGAAATTAGGACTTAAAGAAGTTAACCACTTCTTAGAAAGTCTGGCTGGCTGAAAGTGCTGATCACCAAATTGTATGTGCACAAGCTGTGCCACCTTTGTTTTGTCTACAAGCAGAACACCATGACAGGCACCAACCACCTTGCAGCTGCATCTCAGTGCAGAAGCTTCAAGAATGCAGGTGCTGAACACCACCACGTGGTCATCAGTTGACAGCTCAGCACCTCTCTTCGCCTGAGCGTCCAGAACATATGGCCCTGATGATACAATTACTAAATCAATCATCGACTTGCGGCCTAGGGTGTCTCGTGCCACGAGCACTAATGGACACCCTTATGTTCAAATATGGTGTTTGTTATGGGCAAACTGTGGTTTGTACAAAAGTCTCTGAGTAAGATGATAGAGTCCCCAGGTGGAGCACCTACAAGCATGAGCCAGGCCCAGGGAGGGTGCCCAAGGAGGATGCCAATGACCGAGAGTATGATGGGCGGTCCTTAGTCAATAGAGCCCGACCTGGCACATCCCGAAAAAGGGACACTGGCTCAACCTCCTGTATGCCCACCACCTGCAGGAGGTGCTGTATGGATCAGGTGCAGTGTGTGCTGGCTGGAGATGTAACATATAATATAATTCTAATAATAATATTGGCCCAACATATTGCTCCAAAACTGTTAGCACCCCCTTACTGCAGTTCTATGTTTCCTTTGCGGTCTCTGGACCTAACCACCGGATGCGTTATCTGCCTCAGTATAGTCTACTCACATGTTTTTTTCACTTCTGCAAGATTTTTTTCTTTTACACTGAGAAAAATTTTTTTGCAGGTGGGAGGATTCTCAGCTTATTGACCAGTGCCCCCTTTGCCCCCTTGAGGATGGACCCACCGTATTGACGTCATTGATTGGTGCAGTTTTGAGGACTGGCGCTGCAGCCTGTTGTAGTGAATGAAGCTGGTATCGTTTCACTGACTACTCATTTCCAGCCTGTGTGATAACGCACAAGGTAAGACGAAATGTATTGTAATTAGCTAAAAACGGAAGACAAAATTCTCAGAAATGTAAGTCTAAATTGTGACAATGTTGACTCCCATTTGTTATGAAAACCACCAAACCTGTAAAAGTTTATTTGCAACTGGTTGACCTGCTGGGCTGGGAGACAGGCGCTGAACGATCTTTAGATGCTCTTTGAATAGCATTTGAATAGCATGCAAAAGTTTAAGTGAAACTGAAAAATGGTGAAATTCATACAGAAAGACTGGATGATTTTTCAACACTAATATCACAAAGATTCAGCTTTTCATCACTCGTTAAGGGTGCATTTTCCTTTTATCTGATTTCGGTTAGGACATATTCCATCCCACCGCCGTCCTGCTTAGATAAGCGATAAAAATATAAATGGATATAATTCTACAGGCTAGACTCCATTTAAACTTACCTAATTTACCCTAATTAACTACCCCTAGTGCTTCTAAATGATGCTATCCGTGTTTGTTCAAATTACCTGCTCTGAGAGAAGAAAAAGGGGGGAAGCATGGAGAAGTTTAACAGTGCAAACTCCTCTCTGTTCTTAGGTGAGTAAATGTGTGGGAGGCGATCGTTTGAAGCTCCCAAAAAATCAGTGATAAACAACACGGGTTTGCAGTTTTGTGAGCTAATAAAGCGTATATAACGGTGCGCCTCTGTGAGGTTTGCGCCTTTACGCACGGAGCTGGATTATAATTACTGCTTTTATCCGGCCGTGCCTCAGGCACATCTGTGATCTGTTAAGGACAGTAACTTGAGCAATACTTGAGCTGCAGGAGGCGGCTATATTTTGATGATGTTATTTTCATGTACTTTGGATTTGATGAATCTCTGCTGATCCATCGCTAAATTTGTCTTTTCACGTGTTCCAGCCGCTTGCAGTTTCACAAATGAAAGGTACACACGCCAAATTATGTATTGACACTGCATTCATATTAAAATAATAATTAATGAATAGTTTATGGACATTAATTATTTTTATTTTATTTTCGAATAACCTGATGTAAACCTTAAACGTTACACACTGTAGGTTTTTGTAGCACAACTGCCATCTAGCGTCAAACTGTTGTGCTTGATATGAACAATAAACATCAGGATTGCATGAATACAACCACTATTATTATTGATGTAGATTGTTTTAATTGCACATATTAAGGTTCGCAGAGAAAAGCAGAGCAGTTCTGAAGTGTTGTTCACGGGTCTGTTAAAGATGTATTTTCCTGATACACCTTGTTTATTGACCCTGATTTCATCTATTGATTTAGACCTGTGGGTCACTATCTGATTTTGGTTGCTGAAGCAGAATGGATGCATGAAAAATGGGAGCGCTGATGATACTGGCAGCTTATACAGGCATGTAAATATACAGGTTCTCCAAATATTTTACGATGCTGAAAAGAATTACACAGCCATGCATTTTGTTATTGTTTTATTAGTCCCCTCTGACACAAGCTTATGAAAGACATAATTCCATATATGTATATGAAACAGCTTTTTTTCAGTTGAAGAACATTACATGTGTATAATCAATCTTACATTTATAATATAAATCATTGTCAATGTTTTAATGTGACAAAATTCAGCGTCTCTCTCTAGATTTATTCCATGTTACTGTTTAAGTTCCTTATTTACACATCCAATGTCATCATTTGTTTGAAATCTATCTACTTTACATCCAGATGTTTAATCAAAACATGTGCTAATTATACCGATTGCTTGTTTTTCTTCTATGAGCTTTTAAAAACTTAAATAGTGAAATACTTCAAAATAGTAAAAAAAAAGTATTGAATATTTTTTAATTTTCGAATGAAATAATGAAAAATGTAAATAATCCGATGAATATAATGAGATAAAAAGTACACTTGCCTGTGTAGGGTAGTAAGTATAAAGAGCTATGAAACTGCAATACCTCACATTATGGAATTACAGTAAATGTACCTGGTTCCATTCCATCACTGGTGGTCTGTGGAGCTATACAGTAATTAGTCCAATGTGCTAAAAGCTCCCCTGTGTTGACATGGCTCTTTCTACCTGGGCCTGTCTGCTCTGAGCAGTTAGTGTAAGAGCTACTTTAAGGTAATGTGTGAAAACCATCTACTTATTGCATTGAAAGACTAAAATATTTGATGTGAAGTTCTACAAAAACATCACAGTTTTGGATACATTTTTCATAAGACACAATCAGAAGGTCTGAAATTTCGCACATGCAATATGTGAGAACAGTTAACAGAAAAGTTTCTAAAATCTGTTTACAGATGGGGTTGTTAAATGAAGACATTGCATTCCACTCTAGCATACCGGCACCACTGGATATAACCGTGGCCGTGGTCTACTCTGTTTTTGGTGAGTTAAATCTAGTTTACAATACTATCAATGAGTTTTCTGAGTTCTGCTCAAGCTGAAATGAATAGCAGCATGAAGCAAGGCATCCTGCAGCGAAGCCTTGCAAGTACACTTTTATTTTTAACTGTGTTACTGTGTGTTATGCATTCCACTTCCACCTATATATACCCACACCCACTGTGTACTCATCCATCTGCATTTACTGTTTGTATCACAGATGTCATACATGGTGTGTGTGTTTTTTATATATATATAGAACCAGTGATTTTGTCAGTATTAATGAAGATACTCTACATTTAATATTTTAGAGAATCATCAGCAATTCTATGTATTTGTATATGTTGCTAGGTAAATATGATAAAGCAGTATACAGTGTTTTGCCTGTAAGACAGTAGAAGTGTGAGTTTCTCATTATTCTGTAGAACCATAATACTTTGAAAGTTATAGATACACTTTGTGGCCACTACTGTTCATGTGCTTGTTCGTGTATGTAGACATGATGAAGATGAACGGCTGAAATTCAAACCAACCATCAGAATGAGGAAGAAAGTTGTTTTAAATGGTTTTGAATGTCACATGGTCGTTGGTGCTGGACAGGCTAGTCTGAGTATTTCACAAACTGCTCATCTACTGGGACACAACCCACACAACCACCTCTATGGTTTATGGAGAATACACGGCATGTTGAACCTTGAAGCAGATGGGCTACAGAAGCAGTAGACCGCACCGTCACTCCTGTCAGCTAAGAACAGGAACACTGCCTGATCTGATAAGTCTTGCTTTCCGCTGCAACATTCAGATGGCATGGATGGGTCACAATTTAGCATAAAGAACATGAAAGCATGGATCCATCCTGGCTTGTATTAGATACTGGAGGTGGTGTAATGGGGTGGGAGATTTTGTTCTTGGGCCTCTCAGTACCAACTGGCCATCGTTTAAACTTCACAGCCTACCCGAGTATTGTTGCCGACCATGTCCATCCCGTTATGAGCACATTTCCTGATGGCTGCTTTCAGGCGGATAAACTGCCATGTCAGAAAGCTCAGATCATGTCAAACTGGTTTCTTGGACATGATCTGAGCTTTCTGTACTGAAATATCCTCCAATGCGATCAAACTAGTAGAGCACCTTTGGGATGTGATTGAATGGGAGGTTTGAGCACATCATGCTGGTGCTTCGTTGTAGTACACTTTATCTAGTACACTTTGTGTTGTGTTTGTATTAATGCACTTTATGTATTTACTTTATTATGTGGCTTTATGTTTTTTGGACAGATATAAAAGTCATATCTAATGTATTCTAGGCAAAAAGCATATTATCCAGTACGTTTGTCTTGTTTTAAACGGACAGCGAATTTGATGAAGCAATTTCTGAAAAGTCAAAACAAAATCCCTCCCATTGTCACCATCCCATCAGTATTTTATTCACATTCAGGGTTTTTGTTCTGGTTTATTTTTGCAGGAGTATGTTCACTATTTGGCAACAGCACACTGTTGTACATCTCTTACAAGAAAAAGAACGTCCTGAAACCCGCTGAGTACTTCATCATCAACCTTGCTGTTAGCGACTTGGGCCTGACTCTGTCCCTCTACCCCATGGCGATAACTTCAAGTTTCTACCACAGGTACAAAACTTGGTGCCTACTCCTTCTCAATCATTGATCTTTGAGCTATGTCTTTGCTTTGAGCTGTCCTCTTTCTCACGCCCTCCCACACAGGTGGCTGTATGGGAAAACAGTGTGCTCCGTATACGCATTTTGTGGCATGTTGTTTGGCATCTGCAGTCTGACCACTCTAACCCTGCTAAGCATGGTGTGCTTTGTGAAAGTATGTTATCCGCTCTACGGTAAGTCTTCAAAGAGGCTGTTTTTGCTCAGTGAAATGACACGGGATTAACTACCCTATCCCCAAGTGGCTGATTGTTGATTTATCTGTGGAAGGAATTGAGCCCTCTGTAAAGCACTGCACATTAGCTTTTCTTTGTTAAGTGACAAGTCAAAGGGCTGTGCTCAATAAGTACTGCTTGTGAGGTTGGTTAACACTGTGCAGCTGGGTTTTCTATTTGGTTCCCAAAAAAGTGCATTTCTTTCAGTGCCTTAAAAAAAAGTAGGACAATTTAGTTGCTGGGACAAAAGTAATTTTAAAGTATGAGCCTACAAATAGAGATATTCACATTAATTGCTTTAAAATTGTAATATTTAACCTTGCATATTTAAATAAGTGCTTATTTTATTTTCAGTCACTGACAGACATAATATCTGCGTAGTATATAAGGCTGACGTAACATCACTCGTCATTTGATGAACTTAGATTACTTTAGAGGGCTCATCTTTTGTCTTCTGCTGCAGCTTAATGAGGCCTCGAGCCACCTAACCTCTTTATGTTCTACCTGAGCTCCTGTGGAAATTAGCAGTCTGTATAATTACCCAATGTACTTTTACTACTCCAGTGAAACTGGTACAGCCTACTTATCACCAAACTAAAATAAAAAAAAGACCTGTAAAATGCTGTGGATATGCACAGAGCCTTCTCTGGCGACTGAGCTCTCTCTGAAAAATGTTTAACCATTTTCACTTCTTAAGAAACAGGCCATTGCCAATGAATGAGAATAGGCATAATTAGCCTCCTGGAAGGAGAACTGGCATTCCTGTGAGGCGCTCTTTCAGCAGACTGGCTTACAAGCCTGTGTAGAGATTGCAAAAATTTGAACTTCTTCAGGTTGCCTTATGTTATCTTTTAACAGTAGTCCAATCACTGTCTGTCAGTTGCAGAATGCAAAGGAATGCAACATAATAAAAACACCTTTCTTGGAAGTCCAAAAAAGCCATTGGGAAAAGCTAAACACTTGTGAATTCAGATGCAGTTCTTCAGCACTATGCTGTATATTAACTAGATTATGGAGTATAAGCATCTTAGAGCACACAGAGTATTTTTCACATGGTAAAGCATCATTTACCATACCATCATTTAAAGTATAAAAATGCACTGATCCACAAATGCAGTTGTGTGTCATAAATAATAACTCACATTCACATCATAAAATATTAACACAGTCTGTTTTTACAGGAAACAGGTTTAACTCTGTTCATGGCCGTCTGCTTATTGCCTGTGCTTGGGTCTACGCCCTGCTGTTTGCATGCTCCCCACTGGCCCACTGGGGGGAGTATGGACCAGAGCCTTACGGCACTGCCTGTTGCATTGACTGGCGCCTGTCCAATCAACTCAGCACAGCACGATCTTACACTGTGGCACTGTTCATCTTCTGCTACATCCTTCCATGCTGTGCTATCTTAGCATCTTACACAGGAATCCTGATCGCAGTGCATGCATCTCGCAGAACTATGGAGCAACATGCATTGAGGCCGACTCACATGAGCAGCATCCAGATAGTTATTGTTAAGGTGGGTTAAGGTAAACTTCACTTAAACACTTCTGTGGACTGCTTTACCATGTTCTCCCCATAATGTGTGTTTATGTGTTTAAATATGTTATACTGAATGATTATACAGTACTCTCCAATCACTAAGTAATAAGTAAAAAATTAAAGATGTAGTCAATTTATTCATACCTGCATTTTTTTTCACCTGCACTTTCAATTTTAAATTAAAGTGCAGGAAGACAAAAAAACTTGCATAGTGTGATCACCCAGTTATTGGTGGAAAGGCCAGGGTTTATGGGTAGCTTATAAAAACACTGCTTTAGAGAGAAGAGTCCTGTTTAGAGTTCCTCGCCTCGATTTGTTGTAGAAATTGACAGTGACCTCAATATATCTCCCTCATGATGAAGTTCTGGTTTCACTGTGATGGATACTGCTGCCTTTGCTGATTAATCATCATATTCTCTTCTCTGTAAGAACATCTGAGATTCATTTTATTATTTTTTTAAAAACTCATCATGAGGAGTGAGAAGAATGCTTTTTAAATCTTTGTGGCCTCTGCATGTTCTCTTTTAAATACAAACTGTTCGTGTGGGGGTATAGTGGTAGATCTCCTCACCCAGCTTTTTTCTTTAAATTTGTTTTTTGTTTTTTGTTTTTCTTCCACCACAGTCTAGAGAGAATGGCAGGGGGCGTCAAAAGCACAAAATTAAATACAGGGAAGGCCAGCAGTGATTGCACAGGCTCACAAAAACACATGGAAGAAAATCTCAAAATGTAAAAGTGTGTCTTCATTTTCTTCCAAGGACACCATTATTCAAATTGGTCTTTACAACAAATAGCCGTTTTCTTTCCAGTGCTGTGAAATAGTATTTGCTCCTCATGATTTTGTAGGTTTTTGTAAGTATTTGTCATACTTAGTGTCATGAAACCAGCTGTGTGCAGGCAGGAGAGAACCCAGAAGCAGACTCACGGAAATGGGACGTAACTCAAAAAACGGCTTTATTTACAGAAAGGGGAAGTAAACAATACAAAACTACACCATATTTTACTGTTGTTACTGTCTTCCTTTTCTGACATGCTGGGTTACTCTTATGCAGCAATACGACTCAAACCTTCAAGAAAGCTTAGATTTTGTCTCATCAGCCCACAGTCCAGTTTTCCTTAAAGTCTTGGGGACCAACGAGATGTTTGTTGGCAAATATGAGACGAGTCTTTCTGTTCTTTTTGGTCAGTAGTGGTTTTAAACTTGGAACTATCCCATTGATGCCATTTTTGCCCAGTCTCTTTCTAATTGTTAAATCATGAACTTTGTAACCCTTTCAGGATCTTTTAGCCTGCTTCACTCTGTCACACATATTATATTTAAGTGATACAACCTGTATTTAAGTGATTTCTTCATCCAGTATTCTGACATAAGGTAATGTTTTTCAGATAGTTGGGAAAGTTGACAAGTGTTACAGTTGTGTTTGTTTTTTTTTTATTAATTGGATTTGGTGAAAAGAAATGTTGAATTACACTTTCTGTGTTCTTTCTCTTGCTAGCTGAGTGTGGCTGTCTGCATTGGTTTCTTTGCGGCATGGAGTCCATATGCTGTCGTATCCATGTGGGCTGCCTTCGGACATGTCGAAAACATTCCTCCCATGGCATTTGCCATGCCAGCCATGTTTGCAAAGTCCTCCACCATCTACAACCCGATCATCTACCTGATGCTAAGACCAAACTTCCGCAGGATGGTATGCAGCGATCTAGGAGCACTATGCCAGGTCTCTATGAAGGGCTGCATCTGCAGCCAGTGCCAAGTAAAGTGCTGCTTAAAGCCAAAGATCAGGGTCAGACTTCGTGCAGTCCACAGACAGACCATTCACTTTGCTTCATCCAACTCCGCTGCTCAACCACCAATAGTGACATTAAAGGGTCAGAGCTGTGAGAAGGGCAAGGATGTGTTTGAGTGCTTCAAACACAGCCCTCAAATATTTGGTGTCACTAAGCCAGCTGCCAGTAGAGAGTTATCACAAGATCGAGACATTCCAGTTCCTCTAACGCACGTGCAGGACGCAAAAAGTGAGTGCCGAAAAGAGAAATCCCTTATAGCCACCTCATGGGGGAAAAGAACTTTAGAAACGAATAATTTCTGTATCAATTTGGAGATGGTTCAAAGGCATGCAAAAGTGGCCTGGCCCTGATATTTGTTTAGATTTGTGAGCTTATTCACAAACTGTATCAATATTTTCAGGCATTAATGATACATACCTGAAGTGTTTGAGCAACAACCATGTCATATATTTATTTATTTATTTATGCTTCTTTAACTTCTCTTCCTATTCATGAAAAATGTGCCAAGTTGCATGGCTCGGATGACTTTCTTGGGGGGATTCCACCAACTGAAATAACTTCCCAGGGAAATTTATCAGATACTTTGAAGGTATTCATTCAATAGCGATGCACTTTTTAGGTGTTGCTCTGGGTTTCAGTGCAGCTAAATATGTAAAATGCATTAAAATATTCCTCCACCTCAAACACTCTTCCAAGCACTGATGGAAAAAACATGCCTACATTTCGATTCCACATTGGCTAGGTCAGACGAGTGGAGTCTCTCTGTAAATGTTCAAAATCATCATTAATTCATTTCTACTTTCTAGGCTTTACATATCTAGGATTTGTTGTTCATATTTGACTATTCTTCTGGCTAACAGTGCCCTCCAGTTAAAGGTGAAATTATGCACTTTAAGAGAAGTGCTATGCAAATAGCTGCCAGCCTTTTACTATTAAAATATTAGTCATTTGTTCCGGGTAGAAGAAAAACTTTAGTTTGACCTTTGGAGATTCGGCATGTATGACACATCCAACGTATTACTTTAGCATGTTTGGGAGGCATTTATTATATTATACTACGTATCATTATCCCATAGCAATATTGAGTTAAGCTATTTATAATCATGGCTTTGTGTATAAAAGGTATTTTGTGATTTGCAAGGTAATTGTTTTTCCTCTGATTATTTATCACAGCAGCACACCCCTGTGTATAGATAGAAACTGAGAGTCAGCACTTCCTTTACTGTAACATTACAAACAGTGTTTACACTGACCACTTGCAGGTACTGTAATAGTGGATGGTGCTTTGTGAATTATCTATGTATGTGATCTAGAAAATGAAATATTTGTGCATAATACTGTTTTTAAGTTATTATACAGTCTAACTCAATAACACAAACTTCAAATCAGTCTGAGTAGAGAATACTCAATACTCAATATTTTATGCAACAATATTTTTTTTACTTGTATATACTCATGAGCCACTTCATTCGGTGTATATGTATTCAACTGCTCTGTCATGCAAATACCCAATAAGCCAGTCACATGGCAGCTATTCAATACATGGTCAAGTCAACCTGCTGAAGTTTAAACTGAGCTTGAGAATAGGAGAGACAGGTGATTTTATTTGGTTTACAGAGTACGGTCTGAAAAAGAGAAAGTATCCAGTGAGCTGCAGTCGTTTGGGTGAAAATGCCTTGTCAGAGGAAAATAGCTAGTCTGCTATGAGCTGACATTATGGCAACAGTGACTTCTTGTTAAAACCAAGGTATGCAGAAGAGCATCTCTGAACACTGAAGCAGATGGCCTTATCATACTGTGTGTCACTCCAGCTAAGAACAGGAAACAGGCTACAATTCATACAGGCTCACCTAAATTAAAAAATGCATCCATTTATGAGCACAGTGAACCCATCTCCTGATGCACCATGTTAAAAAGCCCAGATCATCTCAAGCTGCTTTCATGAACATGACAGTGAATTCACTGTATTCAAATGACCTCCGTAATCACCAGATCCCAATCCAGTAGAGCACCTTTGGGATGTGGTTGAATCTTTTCTGTAAAGGTAATGTGAATCTGAATCTGGACAGTTACTCAGGACCAAACAGACCATTTACATGAAGCTTCATTTTTAGATTCATGGCTGATGTTCCTTTACATGAGGTCATCCAAGGACTCTACAACAACTTCATCTAAATGAAATATTGTTGTTGGGTTTTTTGCTCCCTCCCATGTTTTTCCTTTTATGTCCTGTGTACATAAGTACATAATCAGATAGTCTACAGACCCAGAGAGCACTATTTAAACATCATCAAATCTGAAACTAAATCTGCATTTGTATGTAATATAAGTATGTATATGTGCCTTTGTAGCTCAGAGCGTTATCACGAAACCATCAACTTCAGGGACTGATGTTCTTTATCTAATAAACTCCCCATAGAAAAAAATTCTGATTTGCAAAAGTACACTAGCACCATGTCGGTAATTCATTAAAAAGTCCATCAAAACACGAGTTTGAATTTCTTTTGGCTTTTTAGAGTCTGGATTGCTCAGTTCACTCAGAGATCACTCAGCTCCAATGATTTGTCTCACAATTTTTTATTGTTAAAAAAATGACCTGTGTCTCACATCTCACCATGTATCCTGGCAGTTTGCCATATAACTGGCATTGATATTGGGTATGACGGAAAAATAAACACACACTGGGGGCGATCGTGGCTCAAGAGTTGGGAGTTCGTCTTGTAATCAGAAGGTTGCCGGTTTGAGCCCCGGCTCCGACAGTCTCGGTCGTTGTGTCCTTGGGCAAGACACTTCACCCGTTGCCTACTGGTGGTGGTCAGAGGGCCCAGTGGCGCCAATGTCCGGCAGCCTCGCCTCTGTCAGTGCGCCCCAGGGTGGCTGTGGCTACAGTGTAGCTTGCCATCACCAGTGTGTGTGAATGGGTGGATGACTGGATGTGTAAAGCGCTTTGGGGTCCTTAGGGACTAGTAAAGCACTATACAAATACAGGCCATTTACACAATATTTACTTGGAAGGAAAATGTGTTTTTCGGTGACATAAAGTATTGTGCAAAAGTCTCAAGCCACCTGTCAATTCTTTACATTTTGCTAGAAACAAGAGAACAGCGTAGAGCGATTTACTGAAACGTGCAAACATGGAAATACAGTATAGGAGGCAAAAACAGAGTTTATACAATTCTAATGATCTTAAAACCATGACTGAGATAGATTGCTGTAAACATCTGTAAACATCTCACTTGGTACATATTGATTTGAGCCACAAATTTTAAATTTGGTTACCCACTGATTTTCAACCCAGTTCTTGTGTTTCTTGTGTCATGCCTCAGCCTTTTCTCCCCATTCATCTGGTGTAAATGCATATTTTTTAGGCGTGCCACTTCAGTGTTTGTCCTCCATTTATTTAGTTTGCTCATATTTTTTTAAGGACAGATGCCACATCATACTGAGATGTAAGTTTTCAGCTAACTGCTCTTTGGAAATCCCCTTGTTGGTGCAAAAAGCTATTTTATGCCTGTCTAACTGCTTTATCTTTGGTCTTTTTCACAGACCCAGCTAAAATGTGAAAAACAAGAATTTGTTTTTGTTGCAAGTAAAAAAAAAAAGCACATGTGCCTAAAGATACAACTAAAAATAGTTTCTTTCCTAGGGTGTCTGTTATGTGTAGACAACACTTGCTTGTCCCTTGCGTTAGGTGCATTTCTTTTGCTTGAATTATTCATTCTGCAGCGTCAGGTGACTTAAAAAACAAGAAAAACATTCCTCTGAAAGTGGTCAGCTACAATGACTGAACTGAAAATGAGTGAAAAACAGCCCATGGCAAAAGAAACACATAATAAGACTTTCAGAAAGCCTGGAGAGCAACAGCTCAGGACAAATCTTTTCACGCACAATACGAAGAGTGGCTCAAGAATATTGCACAGTACTGCACTGGAGAACGACACACTTAGAAATGAAAGCCTGTTGCTGTTTTAAAACATATGATATAGTGACCGCTCGGGACTAGTTATCAGTAACTAACTTCATAAACATATTTGTCAGAGGATAACAGCTGTAATGAATATGATGAAGACTCTGCTAGACTAAAAAAATCATTCAAAGTTTGAAAAAAAGGAGGGTTTTTTCATACGTGGGGTTCTTTTGTAATGCTGAAATGTAGTTTGCATGAAGATGAAGAAAAGACATTTGACATGCAGACCCTCAATATTGTCTCTAACTATACACACACACACACACACTCTCTGTCTTTGGCAAGACGCTATAATTCTGACGGAGAGAAAGTAACGTTTCAATCCAAAATGCTTATTATGTTTGAATGAATCACTTCATTAACATTAAAAGAATTGAATCACCAACTCACGCGTACTTTTGCTTTACCGTCATCAGATTAATGGTAGCAGTTTGGCTTACTCGTGACAGCAAACGTTTTCATTTGTATTTCATTGTTCCTTATGACGTTTTGCTGATGATGTTTTCAGCTTGTCACAGGCTCATTGGCCTTACCTGTTCTGTGATTGTAGTCATTATGTTTGTGTTGGACTGGAATAAACGTGTGCCACACACCATTTGACAGTCCCTGTACATGAATTCATTATTCTGTTAATGTGCACAAACCCACTGGCTTCTTCATACCAACCAAAACCCAACAACCTCGAAACAGTTCATATTCAAATTTAAACCTTAGCCTGAAATGAATATTTAGAGACTTGCCACCATATAGAGCAATACAAAAATCCACAATTTCATGTTAATATCTTCTTAGCAGGCGAAGCTATATCACAAAGGCATTCAATTTCATCGAAACAGTGTTTAGTAACTTGTCAAAGACTATTTCCTAAGAAAGTTTAAAGAAAACTTAATGACAGTTTTCTTTGCTCACAGAAAACTGACATTAAGCTCTATGTTTATCATTTTTGAAAAGCAGAGAAATGTATTTCAGATGAGGTGATAAGTTTTCAGTGTGTCCACCTCTACTAAAATGATCCTTCAGGCTCAGAGCCATGAGCAGAGTTTATAATTGCGGCCACCGTAGATGATAAATCAATCAGAGAACATGAGACACGTCAGTTGCTGTAAGGTTTATCCCAGTGAGGAAGACGAATTGCAGATGTCTAGTATTTTCTGGATGACATCTACCTTTATGTTTCCGTCTAGAGCTCGGCAAAGCTTCCCAACTGTACACCCAATACAGCCCTCCTTCATTTTCCAGCGCTCCAGCATCTGGTGCACCATTTCTGGCAGGCCATCACGATAGCAATCATGCTCTATGGTCTCTATATCCACATTGGTCAGACCCAAACGCCGCGCACAGCGCTTCCACTTGGTCCCAATGTTTTCTCTCAGCACGTCCAGGTGCTCCTCCATCACAGCATGGTCCTCTAACGGAAACACAAGATAAATATATTACAGAGGTGCCAGCAGCAACAGAATATGCTGCATCCAGCGAAAGAAAGAAAAGTTTTATGAGGAAGGAAATGCAATATGTTTGTTAGAACTCAAGGAAACACAAAATGCATTTTGGTGAATACAGTACTGTGCAAAAGTCTTGAGCCACCACTCTTTTATTTGTATCTTGCTTCCAAGGAGCCAGGAGTCATTTTTAAAAAGTGGTCTTGATCAATAGTTCTCCAGGCTTTCTGACAGTCTTTCAAAGTTTTTCTTTGGACACTGGCTGCTTTTTTCACAGATTTTCATTGCATTCCTTGTACCTGACCGTTGTCAGAGGAATCTTTTTTCTTTAAATGAACCAGTGCTGTGTCTCCACAAAGCTTATTTCAAATTTTATCTCTAGGTTCTTTGTTACTAGCAGTCTGTTCCAAAAACACATCATTTGTTCACATTTTCTCCAGTCGAATTGATGAAAAATGCCAACAAACAGTATTTTTGCACAAAAAGATGTTTCCTAAAGACCTATTCTCTAAAACGTTGGCATATCTTGGCATTAAGGTTAGTGTAATTTAAGATATATTAGAGATAGAGATATATTAGAGCCATTCTCAATGAAGGGAAACCAGGAGACGAGGCTGAGGTATTCCAAATTACACAAGAACTTACTGGAAACCAGTGACAACACTCATATGGAGTGATGAATTCAAATGTTAAAGTTTAAATTCAGATTTTGATCTGCCATTCAATACCATCTGGAAAGCAACAGCTTAGTTTGCAACAGCCTGATTTTTCAGCATGACAATGCATTACTGCAGTATAGGCCTACCTGGATGGAAAAACACTGTCATGGATTGAGGCAGTGTGGGATCATCTTGAGAACAGAAGAAAAGGCAGCAAACATCCAAAGAACAGCTTTGAATGTACTTCGAGAACCCTGGAGAACTACTCCTGAAGAGCTCAGTCAGAAGAATAAAGATGGTAATACCAAATACTGACCTTGTACAAACTCTATTATTGCCTTATATACTGGATTTCCTTTGATGTTTGCACGTTTCAATAAATTTCTGCACCTATTTACCATTTTTTTCTAGCAAACCATAAAGAAATGAAGAGTGGTTGAAGACTTTTGCACAACACTGTAACACTATATGCAAAAACATTTCTTTGCTCACAGAAAAACTTAGAAGGGCAAATTAAAGCTTATGGGTTTCTAATGGTCATATGTGACCAAACTATCTATCTCTGGGGTTTGGAAAGATGAGCCAATAAAAATAAAAATCACAACAACGTGTTCAACTACAGCTCTAGTAAATTAAAAGTGCATTTGTGATCTTCAGTCATGAAAAGTTCATAAACAGGCAGAAATGTTATGTTTTACCATATTTCTGAATGCCTTCTTTGATGGGAGAGTTAGTTGAGCTGTTAGCAGATACAGATGACAAGCTAAGAGAGGGGTCATAACCTCTGATGCTCATTGTGTTGTTGCTTCCAATCTGAATCCCGCTGGCATTCTGAATGTAAAGGGGTCCTGGTCAGAAAACAAAAACAAACACACGTAAACACAACTGATCCAAAAACAAGGATAACACAAAAAGCTGGGGACACCCCTCAGGGATTAGATTCAGAATTTCTTCAAACACTTATGTTTTAATAGTACCCTGATCGTGCATCTGGCAACTCTTTGAAGTGGTCAAAAGATGTCCAGAGGTGAGGTCAGGGGCAGACGTATCAGACACTGGGTAAGTTGGCCAGGACTGCTGCCGGTCGAAGTGGGAGTGGGGATGTTGCTGGTTAAACGCTGACAGAGAGGGTGTGCTCGAAGATATAGGTAAGGGGAATGGAGTAGGTGTGGAAGAGGTCTCAAAGGCACCTGCAGAGGGACGATACCAAGGCTCTTCCTGGTTTGTGGGCCGCAACGGCTCAGCTTTTGTCCAGGAGAGTACAGAAGATTTTTCTTGTTCTGGTTGCCGTGCAGAGTGATCCGAAATGCTGACGTTGCTTCGCAGGAAAGGATTTGCGGTATGGAAGGAGTTGCCAGCATCGGAGTGGTTCTCACAGTTATAACTGCCGTGTTTGTGGTACTGAAGCTCCCGATCCAGCTTCTCCTGCAACTCTGAAGGGCTGTTACTTGCCTTAGCATCTGTCTGAAGATGCCCTGGACATTGTTCATATTGGTTGCCGTGCAGATCCTCGATACTGGCTTCAACTGGCACGGACACACTTCTGTCTGAACTTATCAACGGAGCGGGGCAATCTACAAGTTGAGGAGAGATAGTAAAACAATAAAGCTGCTCAAATGTTTTCAGGATTTCTAAACAGCATTAAATGTAGCACAGAATGCAAAGGAGGGGATCAGAAAATATACAATGCGTTTTTTTTCTGACGACCGGGTTTACGGAGCACACTCACCTCCTGAAAAACTTTCAGGGCTCACTGATAAAGACTTCATCTTCTCAACAAGATCATCTGGGCCTTCGTATGAATTCTGCAATAATAAATGAATTAATTTTAAAAAACTAAAATTTTTAATAACACTGTCATTAGGAAGATATGTTACACTATATATATAATGTTTGTTTTTATTAAAATACTGCTTAATGTCTGTGATTATTTAAAAAAAAAAAAGATCACATATAGAAAATATTTATTCAACCTTCAGGTGAAGTAAATCTTCCTCTACAAGCGGTTCAAGGTTTTCCATGTAGAAAGGACGGAAGATGTTGTAGGCCTCTGCGAGACATTAAATAAGAGGAAAGAAAACTGACTCAACAAAACTCAACAAACAAAAGTGTTGCATTCACTTTATACACTCACTGGCCATTTTATTAGATACATCTGTTCGACTGCTCGTGAACACCAACAAGCAACTCGATGCATTTAGATGTGTAGACATGGTCAAAATGACCTGAAGTTCAGACTGAGGATGATTTAAGTGACTTTAAATCTAGTGTGTTTGTTGGTGCCAAAGCGGCTGGTCTGTTTATTCCAGAAACTGCTGATCTACGGGAATTTTCATACACGACCAACTCTAAGATTTACATATGAACATGATCTAAACAAAGAGAAAATATTGTTATTGTATTGTATACTATTGATACTAGACCTCAGAGGACAATGGACAGACTGCTTTGAGCTGACAGGAAGGCAACAATTACTCAACAGCAAGAATAATTCACATAACCACTCATTACAGAAGAGCATCTTATCTGAATGCGCAACAAGTCGAGTCTTGTGGCAGATGTGTTAGAGCAGCATAAGACCACAGACTGAGTTCACTGCACTCAAACTGCCAGATCTCAGTCAGACAGAGCATTTGTTGGATGTGGTGGAACAGGAGATTTGCATCTTGGATGTGCTGCTGACAAATCTGCAGCAACTGTGTGATCCTATCGTGTTGATATGGACCAAAATTTCTGGGAAATGTACCTAATGAGTGTACGTGGTTTCATCAATGAGTGCTATTTTGCTTATAATTCACAAATACAAAAAGGAAACCTTTAAAAGTCGGCCGTTCCTCAGGATTGCGATCCCAGCATCTTTCCATGAGCTGAATTATTTCAGAAGGTGTGTCTTCTGGAATAAGATCCTCTGCCGGTCGGTCACCGTTACGAACACACTGGCTGATTTGGTCTTCACTCCTGGCATCTGGGCATAAAAAGATGCTTTCTTTAAATGCTGTATGCAGTGGATATGCTGCATCTGGTAATCTTTGGCAAACTTTGGCATGTCATGATATCACAGCTCACTTGCATATGGCTCTTCCCCTGTGAGAATGACCCACACCACGATGGCAAAACTGTACACGTCAGACTTCTCAGTGGAGGGATTATGAATACTGTCCAGGTGCTCCGGGGCCATGTAGCTCAGTGTGCCAGCTCCTCTCACACCAGTCGATCGCCCCATACGGCTCTTCCTGCGAGATTCCTCCTTGGTGAGTTTACTCCACGTCTGGCAGGTGGCCAGACCAAGATCTGCAATCTACAAGAAATCCTTCACCATGACTGTGAATGCCAGCAGACAGAATCCTACATGTGTCATGACCCAGAGAGTGTAATGTACCTTAATGTGAAAATCCTTGTCCACTAAGATGTTTTCTGGCTTGATGTCCTTGTGTATGATACTCTTTTCTGTGAGGTACATCATTCCCTCCAAAATCTCTAGAATGATTCTTCCCTTGATAGATATCGGCACACTGACCTGAAGAACACAGAGATTATAGTGTAATAATGCTTCAGTTCATGATAAACTGACAAAAGTGGAACTCTTTAAGGCGACACGCTATCGATGAAAACCACAAAAGCTGTGTTTGTTACAGGTATTTATTGATTTAAGCCTACTAACGGTCTCCAGCATGTCCAGAAGGTTGCCTCTGGGGATGAGTTCCATGACAAGAGAGCAATCTCGATCCTCCATAATCACACCCAGCAACTTGACCACTCGCTCATGGTTCAGGCTCGCCATGATCTTTCCCTCCTCCAGTAGCGATTTTTTACTCTCCCTGGAAAATTTGTTAAATGTAATAAGAGAAAGCTTTTGCATAGGAAAACTGACAATGTGAGCATATTCTTACCGACTTCAATAACCCAATTCTGATATTTAAGCATGTGTGGGTGTGCAGTAACAGATAAGTAAGAAATATAGTCTTTAATTCTGTGTTTCTGTTACCATTTATAATCATACAGACAAGCCAGAGCAGTGATTCTGTTTCTAGTGCTACAGAAATACATTTATCATCTTATACTGATAGGGATTAAGATAAAGACAACATTTTTTAAAATTATGTTAAACATTTTTTTGGTATTTGGTGGAGCTGATTGAAAGTACAGAGGCAAGACTTTGGATTGGCACGTGCCTCACAGCGCATCTGAGAGACAAACAATAAGCTGACAAGTAAAAATATAAGCAACAATTTTTATAATCACTGTTAATATTTTGTATTTATAAATACATAAATACAATTCTAAATTCATTTTGTATTTATTTACATGCAGACTGTTATGGGGACAACGCACTACATTTGAAATTTTGTCTCAAAAAATAAAAAGTGAACAGATATTCTTCACAATTTAAAAAAAAAAACGAAATAGTCAATAATTAATAGAATAATTAATTCATGAGAAAGAACCGTTTTGTTTTTGTACAGTCCAGGCATGTCTCACAAGAAATCTTATGGCCTTGGATCTAGTAGCTAATTTAGTCTGTGTTCTTAGTGCTAGACTGAGTATCATCCCTAACTTTAAAACTTTACCCTTTATAGGAACGAGTTTTCTTTAAATTCGTGTATATCCGGATATAAAAACTGATTTTGGACTTCTTCGGCATTGAGCTGAATCAACCTGTCTCTATTTCCTTGTTCAAAAGGGAAGTGGTAGTGTCCAAGGTAGTGTCCCTTTTCACAGCACACTACCTTGGTATAGACAACCGTAATAACGAGTACATTCATTTACATACGTGTGTATTCATCTGTGTTATTATACTTTCTGCACGCTCTAAAAGTGTCTCGCTTGGTTGCGTGGAAAACTTCGCAGGACACATGATTCAAGTTATCGTTGGACGAAGGGGAATACCCTTGGGTAGCACATGCAGTAACATATTACAACAACTACAACAACAACTTACTCGTTGCGCAGACGTCCAGTGTACATAGTCTTTAACACCACCTGGCCCAGCGTCACATGATAACATAAGTAAACTTCTCCAAAACCTCCGTAATCCAGGGGTTCTTTTATAATGAGATCCGTCGACCTCATGTGAAGTGAGGACTCCGGCGCGGTGGCCATCCCTGGGAAGAATTCACAGTGTCACATCGGAAAAAACAAAAAACCTACAGCTCAAACAAAGCCGTGACAAAGCGCACAGGACACAGTTTAATTAGTGAATCGGCTAATCAACATCCGTAACAATCACAACACTGTGACAGAGGTCAGCTAACAACACAGGCTATCCCAAAGTGTCGGCATCTTTAACTGACTTCCTTCCATAACTAAATGAATTACTCGGGAAACAAAACTGTAGGGGGAACACATCCATTCACTTCCAGTATCAAACAAAACAGTTACCGAAAATGTGCTGGAAAGGTCCAAGTAAAGCAGTTTATTTCTATTTCCGGGATTTCCTCGACGACCTACTTCAAAAGTGAAAAGCGCAAGATAAAAAGAAAAAAAACTACAAGCAGGCTTATAAATCGATGACAGAAACAATCCAGGGGTGCTAGTAGATTCAACTATGTACTGTCGGAGATGCCTTTAACACAAAGCAGAAATACGGGATAAGATTATTAATCTTTGTGTGTGTTTACTTGTCTTATCTGCTGTGTTCACATTGTTTTTTCTCTTTCTTTTTCTTTTCTTTTTTGGGGGGGGGGGGGGCAACACTGCAATTTTTGCCGATCGCTGTAAATCGTTGAGTGTCACGTTGGTGCCACCTAGTGGTGAAACTCTTTGCAGGAGAGGCCTGTTCATATTTCATGATGGTGACACTGATGAATCGCTCTAGCTGGATCTAAACGGCAGTTGTCATAGGAGGGGAAAAAAAACGTTCTCATCGAATTAAAAAATTAAGATGTAAGCTAAGCTAAGTTAAGATGAGGACTTTGACGTTTTATTTTGTTTGTTTGCTTTTTTTTTTTTTTTTTTAAATAATAACCCCAAAAGACAAGTTAATATGATGGAGTAATTAAAATGAAGCACTGACCGAAAAAAAAAAAAACAAGTTCATTGATAAATTGAATATTTATGCGAAACTAGAGCGGGAAACCACCTGAATTGTAGCCACTGACAATGTGGGCGATGTACTACAAGTAGGCCTACATTTTGGGCAGCCTATCTGTGAACGCCCACACTATAAATTCCTCCTTTTGCACACCAAAGCCACATCAAAGCAGTATCATATGTACCTGGCTCATATTGTCTCCATTTTATTGCCTTGCAAGTTTTTTTCTTCAACTTTTTTCTGTTAATTACATTTATTGGTGGTAATTGGCAGTTGAGGAGAAATGGAGTGCTCTTACCAACAATTAAAAGACAAAAACAAGCTGGTGAGTGAAATGACTGAATTCAAGCTTAAATTCCACCTACTTATGACTGCTTGGAGATTCACATAGATGACCTTGTTTAGTGGCACAGTATCGGGCAGCGTTCTCATTCAGTTTTGGCAGTTTACAAATGAGTTTAGGTCCAATAGTGTGTTGACTCTCTCTATAAACTCAACTTACTTTATGGCAAAACTACAAGAAGTGATAAAATATCTGATGTTGCCTCCTGCCCAGTTTTCTTGTGAATCCAAGTAACATTTTAGATTGATTGATTACTATTAGAGTACATTCACCAGTGTGCAGAGCTCTTAAAAGCAATGAAACTAGGGGAAAAGTATACATACCCTCATGCATAAACCGGATGGGTGGACTGATAACCAGCTCGCATTACTCTGTGTAGTAAGTGCATCACATCTCTGTCGCAGATGCTTTCCTCCCATTCAAGCTGTAGAGTAGAGGCTGGCAGTCACAAGCTGCCCCACATAGCAAAACAACACATTACCAGGAAGTTAAGTGAACTGGTGTCTGCGGTGTAAATGTGCTGTCAATGTTGGGCAGTGGGTAGCAGCACTTCCTGTTGATGTCTTTATCACAGTAATTATCAGTAGAGATCTGACATATGCCATCATTTCTCTGTAATAGCAGCACTGTAGAGTCCCGAGCCTGTCGTTGGTTTCTCAGTGCCTCCTTCAGCAGTCACACTCTATTTCTGTTCAGACTGGTTAACTGCCAGAATGCATCTAGTTGATTATGTCTGCAGCATAGATTAAAGTTTTTTTTCTAACCAAACGTGCCTTCATATGTCATTTGGATAAGCGCGATTTCTGGAAGAGCCTTTTCAAAGGTGTCACAATAAAAGTTGTGTTGTTGGTGGAGAGGGCATCCACACTGGCTGGTCTGTAGGGGAAATCAGTAATATTTACTGATTTTTTAAATAAATAAATCAGTAAATATTTTATAATTCACTTTGTTGCAAACAGTGGTTTTCGCTGTGTTTTCAATTTATTTTAGTTACTTCAACCTGTTAGATAAAAGGAATAAAGTCAAGGTTCTCTTGGTTGAGGGTGATAAGTCACATTCTATACTCAGCTTGCAGATTCTGTTTCCTGTTTGTCCTGCTTAAAAGCCTTTCCACAGGTGCCATCATTCTGCTGGTGGTGGTGATGGCATCCAAACTGGGTCGTCTGTATGGAACAGAACAAACAACCTGTGGATACTTTGTGTTTTGCTTTGTTAGAAACCGCGATCTTCAGTGTTATTGCAGGTGTTGAAGGTGAGAAGATCCATTCCTGTCTGTCCTGGCTCTATCTATCTATCTATCTATCTATCTATCTATCTATCTATCTATCTATCTATCTATCTATCTATCTATCTATCTATCTATCTATCTATCTA
>NW_005187405.1:7270042-7282346 GCF_000239375.1 Pundamilia nyererei
CTATCTATCTATCTATCTATCTATCTATCTATCTATCTATCTATCTATCTATCTATCTATCTATCTATCTATCTATCTATCTATCTATCTTTACATGCAAAATGATCAATATTGATTAAATTACTGAGCTTTTCGTTGATTTCGATAATTATATTTTTATGTGGGGCTGTTTAACTCCTCCACACACATCTACTACAGGTCTGCAACGCCCTTTGCGTTAGGAAACTACAGCTCCCAGCATCCACCTCGGGAACCTCGGGCAGCAGTGCTCGGCTCACTCGGACGCAGACCTACTGCGTTTGCTCCCCTTCAGCGGGTTTGGGAAGGCATCGAGACGCCGGATACACGTTTTCCAGCGCCGAGGCTGCAGCGTGTGACATTTGTTCCAACTCTTCTCCTGTGAGGCGGGTCTTTCAGCATGGGTAATGGCATCAACAAGGTACGATTTTCCTCTCTTCCGTGCTCCTCAGGTTGGAATTATTGTGTGAGCGGTGCTCAGTGTTTTAAAGATAGGTGCTGGTCATTTTTGGACGTTTCATAGAATAAAAAGTTTGGTTCCTCGTTAACTTTGCAATATTAGAAAATGTAGCATCGCTGTTAGAATACTTAATCACAGCACAGTTCAGTGATCAAACTAGAATTATTTTTGGCATAGTTATTGTTGTTGTTGTTGTTGTTTTAGTTATTATCATTTAGTGCCTGAATATTTATCTATTCAGACCATCAAATGACACAATTTGTAATTATAACTTCATATTTTAGGGTTTCATTTATCTTTGTAGCTGACTGGTCTTTAATCAGTTTGCACCACCTCAGTATCAATCATTGGTTTTTGATATAGCAATCGGTATTCTTTTTCCTTATAGGTCCTTCCTGATTTATACCTGGGAAATTTCAAAGGTGTGTCTCATTTTCTCTTTATTATTATTTTTTTTTAAATTGACTTCTTATATGTGTGCAGATATAATAACGCTGTTCGACTGTGCTGTTATGCGTTTCTGTCAGATGCAAGGGACAGAGAACACTTAGCCAGAAACAACATTACACACATCCTGTCGATTCATGACAGTGCAGCTCCTATCCTCCAGGTGAGAAGCTCCCTTTGCCTTATAATGTCTCAGCACCCAGGTGTATCATAGAGGTACACATATTGAATTTCTAATAAATTTTTAAATAGAGTCATCCAGCAAACAAGCTGAGCAGATTGATTGGCTGAGAGCAGTCAGACACCCTCCACAGTTGACCCGGTCTGTCAGGTTGTTCAGGAACCACTGTGTATCAGTATCTCTTTTCCTTGAGCAAACAGCTCTCATTTCCGTGCGAGTAAAACATACACAGGGGACTTTCTTTTACTCATGTGATTCTTTAGAGTATCATGTAAAATGCCAGTCAACAGCAGTTGGTTTGTCAGTGTGCTGAGTTGTGTGCCTGCGTGGGTTTCAGAGTAGGCGGTTGTTCTTGTCTCAACCAGCTCGGACTATGCGGTCTCTCTTCATTATTCTTTTTTTTCTGGATTATTGATTTTGACGCTTTAACATGTAAAGACACCCCCCACCCTGCCAATGGTACCTCCTGAACAGCAGGGATAGAGAGCACAAACTATTTACAAAGAGAGAAATGCAACAGAGAGCCCGAGGTTGGTCTTGTCATGGTTTCTGAACTTCCAAGATCCCATCAAGCATCAGCGGGATAAGTTGGAACAGCTGAGGTTGCCGCAGGACACCAAAGAGTTCCCAGGTCCATGACCTGACAGCTCAGAGCTAATTTAATGGGACAACAGAACAATTAGGCTGGCGTTTTTAGTATAGTGGCTAATCAGCTTTAGTTACACAGCCTGCCCTCACCATAAGTAACACACATCGTGAATCACTGATTGTGTTGGTGTGTTGGTGACATTTATTATATTCTTCATTCTGTTAGCTGATCTGTGTTAAATATTTAGGAGAACGTGACATTTGACTAGTATACTCTGTCCACCAGGAGATGACCTATCTCTGCATTTCAGCAGCTGACCTTCCCACACAAAACCTGTAAGTACCAAATTGTGCAGCACAGCAGCACGGCACAGAACAATGAAAAGCTGAGGCAGAGTGAGAGAGTACTACATCCATTTGAGGCTTCTTTGTGTGGGTGTCTAAGGTTCATTTTCTCCAAGATAAAGTGTAAATGATATGCTTTCCCAAACTAAACATTTATTTTCTGACAAGAGCACAGTAACACAAATGGATTGAGCTCTTGGCTCTTATTTTGGTAGGTATGTGTGACGTTCAAATACACGCAGTTATTTCTATGTGAAACTAGAGAAGATGCTTGTGTTACAATAGTCTTTAATTATATTCACACTAAAAGCAATGACCAATGTCTTGCAGCTAAGTCCTTGAATTATAGCACGATTATTGGCAAATGGTATGCTGGCTAGCTAGCAGAGGTATACACAAACACACCTAGACATGTTCAGTGCTGTGAAAAAGTGTTTTCCCTCTTCCTGATTTCTTATTTTTATAAATGATAGTTTCATTTATTAAGGGAAAAAGTTATCCAAACCCACCTTGCCCTATTGAAAAAATAACTGCCCCTAAAACTAATCACTGGTGTTGCCACCCTTTAGCATCACTGTGGAGAAATGTTGGCCCACTCATCTTTGCAGAATTGTTTTAATTCAGCCACATTGGCGGGTTTTCCAGCATGAAAGGCCTGTTTAAGGTCATATCAAAGCATCTCAGTCTGATTTGACTAGGCCACTCCAAATCCTTCATTTTGACCCCTTCAGAGGTGGACTTGCTGGTGTATGCATAACTCAAACGTGCTTAAACTTCAAGAACTGACACCCAAAAAGTCATTCTCCTTCATGACTTTTTGGTGGAGAGCAGAATTCATGTTTCTGTCAATTATGACTTGTCGTTCAGGTCCTGAAGCAGCAAAGCAGCCCCAGACCATCACACTACCACCATCATGTTTGACTGTTGCTATGATATTCTTTTTATGAGATGCCTTTGTTAGTTTTACACCAGATGTAACAAATTTAACATGTCTGGCAGTAATCCAGGCTGGATGTGGAGTGAAATTCAAAAAATCTGAAACACATAAGTATGACAAAAACACACAAAGGAACTCAGGAAGGGAGGAAATCTTTTCACAGAGCTGTACATGTGATATGCTACAAATATGCACACATGTGCACCTGCCATCTTTAGCACCCCCATATGTCTCATACCTCTAAGGTTTTGAGAACATGACATTTGCTGTTCGAGACCTGTTGCATGAAATATGACACCAGCTACTTGAGATGAACACACCCTGATCCTCATGGGGAGAGGATGAGCAATAGTTTCACATGCCAGTTACAAAAACATTCCCATGCCTTTCACAAAAACATGGCAAAGATAAAATAACAGCATATAGTCTGCGATTTTGAGTTGGCATAGCAGTTTTTAGGTAGTCAGGAGCCATTTTTACATTCCTTTTTTTGTACCCACAGATCTCAGTACTTCAAACAAAGTATTGTTTTCATGCACGAGTCCCGCCTAAAAGGAGAAGGCTGCCTAGTTCACTGGTGAGACCTAGATTACTTGTATCTTTATCTGCAAGCTAGAATTTAGGTTCACTCAAGCTTGAGAGGTGAAATTTGAATAACGGACCTATATAGATTCACTCTGTCTGTCTCAAACAGTTGCAGACATGGTGAAATTTAAATGTAGTTAATTTAAAGCTGGAAAAAAAAACCCAGATCACAACAAACAAGTGCACAAATGAACTCATGTGTGACTGCTTTGCACAAGAGATTAAGTGATAAAAACCTATTCTTGAACTTCCTAAAACAGAGTACAGTAACAAGTCTGACTGCATTGTGTTCGTGTACTAGGGTAGCTGACCAAGTGTTCACAGGGTAAAGTTATATTTGGCTAGACAGAGGGTCTTCTCAGAAATACAAGTGGCTATTTTTAAGAGCTGCTTTTACAATGCCTTCTCTAATCATGAATGCTTAGTCCCTTGTTCATTGCAAAGGCCAAAGCTTATTCATTTATTTTATGTATCTCACCTTTACCTTTGCTTGCAGTATAATTGTGCAATAAATTGTGTGCACAGAATACAGAATTATAAATATTCCTGGTAACAAATCTTTTTTTCCAGTTGCTGGACTGGACTTCCTGAACTTATCTTCCTTTTTAAACAAGATGCGCCGTGTTAAATGCAGTGATTACTGTCAGAATTGGACTTTAATTCCACCTTATTACACCAACTACTTCTTTGCATGATAGTTTTATTTGCTTGTGTTATTAATAAACATCTGCACACTCTGAATATTCATCTACATTTTTCTAAATGAGGACAAATCGCTCAAACCAGGACATTGCGCTTGCTTGTACAAATGTAACACGAGTCATTTGCTATCTACAGTAAATGTGTCATGGGTGAATACTGACAATGATTTATTCATAATTGCTAAATCTTGTAGTGTTTGTTTTCCATCCCGCTCTTCATACAGTTTGGCTGGTGTGTCCCGTAGTGTCACGCTGGTTGTAGCTTACATAATGACGGTGACAGGATTGGGCTGGCAGGAAGCCCTGGCTGCGGTGAAGGTGGTCCGGCCGTGCGCTGGCCCAAACCTGGGCTTCCAGCGGCAGCTCCAGGAATTTGAAAAAACTCAAGCTGAACAGGTTGGTGGTAACAAAGCCAGCATATTGAAAATGAAGCATGAAAAGACAGGAAGTATACCCTTGCAATTCAAACTGACATCATTGTTGTTTTATATGTAGTAAAATTGCCTACGTTGCTTTTAACAGACTTAACCTTTTCTTCCTATAGTTCAGAGAGTGGCTACGGACGGAATACAAGGAGAATCCTTTTAATGATGAAGCTGATATACGTGACTTGCTTGATCAGGCATCCAAAGTCAAGGCTGAAGCAATAGAAGAACTTGCAAACACCCCACCTGGAGGTATCTGATGAGCTGTTTTGATGAGGTCTTTGGAAGATTATGGAAAGACAAGTTACAGACCCATCTGGAAGTCTGTGTTTGTATCGCAAATGGAAGGATTCTTTAAATATCATGGACATAAAATACTGCAAAAGACTATTCATTATTGTGTACAGTCCACAGTCATTTTTAGTGTTGATTACTTGATGTTCCTGGTACTGTTTTCTTAACTTATAAATGTTCTGAACTGTGTGCTGTTATGATTTCATATTGTCCAATAAAAGTAATGAATTCAAGTGTTTTGTGAGGTTTCTGGTCAGTGGGCTGTCATGCTGAAGGTGATAAGACACACTCTGTGCTCAGTTTACAGCTCTGTTTCCTGGTTGTCTTCCTGTTTGTCTGTGTTCCGGGGGGAGGTCATGCATGGTGGCATCAAAAACACCAAGATAGAGTTCTTTTAATCGGTCTTTTTTGCAGGTGTCGCAGAGACTAAAAGAAACTAAAATACATCACTTTTGTTTTACCATTATGAGATTTTGTATGCAGCAGTCTCCTATACACACTTCAGATAGCTGGGGAGGAGCATGGGCAGCCACTTGATGGCGGTATTACTAACAAAGCCCTCCTATAATGAGAAGCTTTTTGAATTCAACCATGGCTTTTCTTTTGACGATAATTAATTAAACCCTGTCATCATCTACCTCTGCTAACAAATAGCACATGAAAGACTTTAAAGGCGTTTCCATCAGCAGTTTTATTTGTGGAAAATAGGTTGGACGTGCGGACTTTTGCAAGAATAAATTGGTGGGGAAATATTTTTGTGAGCGTAGCTTACAGGTAATTGTTCCATTCCGTCCCGGTGTCTGCTCAGGGTGTCTCTAAAGGGATTCCCCACCGCAGCGCTGTGTGGGCGCCGAGTTTCACAGAAATGAGCGCCCGAGCGCTTAACATCTCCTCTTGAACTTCTCAGAGCCCGATAGGCTCCTCCCTTTAACAAATTAAGATGTGATAACGTTGAAGAATTGGAACCCGAAAGCTTCAAAACAGATTTCAACGGTGGACCTGACATATTCAAAGGTAAGCCAGATCAGCGAATTTTATAAAGAAAATTCACACAACCTCTCTGTCTCGCTCTCTATATATTCTTTCATTATATAAAAAAAATACATGTAAATATTTAATATTCTTATGAGACCCCACAAGTTTCAGTCAGGTGAAAATGTCAGCATTTAACTACACGGGCAAAAACATGAACTAGTTTGTGTAATCTTGGCATTAAATTAGAGTTATAGCTCCTAAACAATACAGCATTAAAAAAAAACCCCGCTACACACCTCTGTAAACCTGGGATTAAACTCTTGCGGATGAATCATAACACTTTCTTTCTTTTTAATTTATGCACGCGTCTCATATAAGTCACACTTCTCTGACAGAAAAAGGAAATTGTGCCAAACGTGATTGTTATATTTACTCACTTGAGCCAGATCACGTCCTTTACTAACGGCGTGACTGCATGAGGAAATTCTCTGCGAGCTTGAGCTCACTAACAGGGCAAATCTTTCATTAATTAAAAAAACGATGACTTTTCGGTTTAAAATTGCAACCAAACATGTTGTAAGTGGTCGAATCGACAAATTAATAATATCAGATTTGGGGCGAGGACTAAAACTTAGAATCAAAAATAATAAATAAGCTAGAACGTTTACTGCGCCCACAGGTCTTATATGTGTTGAGTTTGATCTCATTTTATCTCAGTTTGCACAGATGAACCTGGATGAAGACAGTGGCCTGTCAGTCAGTTGCGGCAATGGCAAACTGAGACAGTGGCTCATCGATCAGATTGACAGCGGGAGATATCCTGGCCTGGTTTGGGAGAACGATGAAAAAAGCATCTTTAGGATTCCGTGGAAGCATGCAGGAAAACAAGACTATAACAGAGACGAGGATGCTGCACTCTTTAAGGTCAGACCATCCCGTCTTTCTCCTCACAGTGCACCTAAAACATCTGACAATTGCATTTTGAACGCTTTGCATGAATTATTGCAGCAAAAAGTATGAAAAATGTAAGCTACTAAACATATGCTATTTGCTAACATGTGAATTCCAAATTCCTGACTTGCTTTGGCATGACTAAAGAGGAAGTTTAAAGAAAAATCTCTTCACTGATTAATGCAGGCATGGGCGATGTTCAAGGGAAAATATAAGGAAGGTGTAGATAAACCAGATCCCCCTACATGGAAAACCAGACTACGCTGTGCCCTTAATAAAAGCAATGACTTTGATGAAATAGTTGAAAGAAGCCAACTGGACATCTCTGAGCCGTACAAAGTGTACAGAATCATTCCAGAGGGAGCCAAAAAAGGTAAGTATTACATATAGTTAGATATTGTTCATGCAAAATACTCTAAAGCTGTGTAGAATTACATGAAGCACCACTTTTAACAACCTGTGTAGGACATGTCACATGTAGCTTGGAGTAAAATGGTTGTATTTGGATTCCTGTGCAAGTAGTACAGGCTACAAGCATGCCATAGCCATAGCATTGATTCACCTGCACATACAGAATACTGACACATTTCACACAGCAACTTATATTGTTTATAGTCTATGGCATTTTTTTTTTTACATACATATGCACCACTGCAGTTGTGATGAGGCAGGAAGCACAAAGGAAGCCAAAGCATGTACCAAAAAGGCCGTAGTGCTTTTTTTAGAGGGCTTCGGTTACTAAGTGCAGGGTGCACATAACACAACCAGACGACCTCCAGCCTTGCATAACTAAGTCTCTGCCATCATACAATGCTTTTTGTCACACCAGAGCAATTCTTGCTATCTGTACTAACACTTTATTCTCCAAATAAACAAGATTCAGATGAACTCAATCATCTGTTGCACTAGCTTTGAAAATAACCCTGTCACTCAAATTAAAATAGCACAGCTTCACAAGTGTGCAAAACGTATTCACAGTTCAGCCCTGCCAAAATAAATTTGATTAGTGTGGTTTGTGACATATTGCACCTCACATATTTTTACAACTCTGTGCAATAAAGCATTGTTGTTCTGAATCTTTCTTTTCACACTATTTCTCCTTTATTTTTAAATTGATTATTTGGGAAATCATTTTTGGGTTTTTTTTTTTTTTTTACAGGAATGAAGATGACCAGTGTGGAGGAGACCTCACCACATGCAAATAACCTTAGCTATATTCCTCCATATACATCCCTGCACAATCAGGTCAGCAGATTTTGTGGCTGAGCCTAGCACATACATGGGAACGAAATGTTTCGGTTTAATGACATACTTTCTGAGTGACCACTCGTTTGATCTTTCAGGTACCTGGTTTTATGGTTTCTCAGGAGAGAAGGGACTGGAGAGATTACCACGCACCTCCAGAACAACAGCCTCTTCCACATCACCACGGGCCACTTCCAGAGCTGCAGTATAGTCAGTGCCACTATCCATCATCAATCAGTCGGGCCTGGCCAGGGTCACACTCAGAAAACGGTACAATATTCACCTATACATGTTACGCTTTACAGATATGACATTCAGAATGGGCTAGCATTTTTCAAAAGTTTCAGTGATTTCTGTTCCAGACTGAATGATGTAATAGATTAAGTATAAAGGGAACTTCCAATCATGTCTTTTTATTTTGTAATGTAATGCTTTTATCCAGTCGTAGTTGTAGGAGTTTAATTGCTTTCAGTCAGAACGTTATATTTTAAGTATGTCAATATACTGTTAATCAAAAGCAAATCTTAAATAACATATAAACAACTATTTAGCTGCAGTATCTTCCTTACAAATCATGATATATATTTGATGTTACCACCTGTAGGCAAACCTGGCTTTAAGAGTGATCATCCACAGTTCCACACTCATGCTATGGTGCGCTAGATGAGATACATTCTTCATACTTCCTTTGTTAAAAATAAGAGTTTAAAATGATTCTTCCTGCCCTTTTAAATTTTTGCATGCTCCCCTTCTAATCATTGCACGCATTTATTTTATTTCATTAATTTCATGCAGGTATTCAGCTCTCCTTCCACACCTACTTTTCAGAGTCTCAACCGCCCATGTATGCAGTGGACCATAACAATGCCATAACAGGTAAAGAACTGTTTCAGGCCCATTTAAACAGATACTCTTACTAACTCCTATGCTTGTGTCTAAATATTCACTAATATACACTACATCTATTTGTGTGGCTAGGTAAGAAACTACAAACACATTACGCATTTAGTATTTCCATTTTTTAAATCTCAGAACATGAAACATGTCTATTTAAAATAGACAAAAACTCAGGGTTGAGAATATTTGGGGAAAGGTTAGAAGGAAATAAGCAATACTCTATATGCAAAGACTGCGAAAATAAAAGTTTTATTTAAGTTTAGCAATTTTCGAGACCTACATTTTATCATACAGTAAGGCTCAAATTTTTATGTTCCTGATGTATGCTTTTCTCTTTCCATCAGATCTTAGCCTGCACGTGTCCCTATTCTACAGAGAGACTTTGGTAAAGGAAGTTACCACCAGCCAGCAAGGATGCCGGATCACTTCTTCCTCCTCTCCCTCCTCTTCCTCTCCTTCTTCTCCATGCCCAGAGGACAAGTTTCACAGTGGGGCAGAAGTCATTCTTTTCCCATTCCCATACCCTGAATCTCAGAGACAGGGTGCTGAGATGCTTCCTAATATACTAGACAAGGGAGTGCTTCTGTGGATGGCAGCCGATGGGCTGTATGCTAAGCGCCTGTGCCAAGGCAGAGTATATTGGGAAGGACCTCTGGCTCCATATATGGATAAACCCAACAAGTTGGAGAAGGAGCAGTCATGCAAATTGTTTGACACCCATCAATTCCTTATTGGTAAGTGATATCTGCTGTGCTACAGTGTTTCCACCTACAGCACACAAAAACACCCAAGAAAAGTGATGCAGTCCAATGCAATATTTCTGCTTTTGTGAAACTGTAAATGTTAACTTTCTGTTCTGTTTGTGGACCACAATGGTGAAAGTGCTTTTCAGGGCTTTTATTTTAGTTAGGTCAGAAAATCTTTTCACTGATTAATGTCTTTTTTTTTTTTAAATAGGAAAAAAAGTCTTTAGAATTTGCACAGAATATGTTAACCTTGAGTTTCATGATGAAAAAACATTTTCTATACTTATACACTGGTTGCCCACTGACAAATCCATTTAACAAACATATGCCCAGATCTGGACTGTACAGCTGCTTTTAAATGCCAAATAGGTAAGGTTAAAGTAAAAGTGTTACCATGTAAAATCCTGGCTTTCTCCATAGTTTAGTAGTTTGATCTATAATGAAGCAATATTACAGATCCAAAATCTGAATCGTCAAAGAAACAAGTAACTAAACCTGCCTTATACTGTAGAATTTCCCCATAACTGTTGGCAATTTAGACGTAACGTATAGCACACACTGACTGCCTTTAAAATATAAGAGCTATAAATATATACCGAAGTATATTAGTAAAATGTGTTATTTTTGCGAATTAGTTATTTTTCTTATTTAAAACTCATAATTTGAGGTGTTTTTATTCCATTATGCTGAATTGTATTGCAAGCTTTTACAATATTTCTTGAAGGACAAAATGATTTCATGAGTTTCCATTCAATTTGCTATTCAGATCATACAGATTACACACACACTTGTTTTCAATAGACATTTGTGTCTATTTAAGCCAATATATCTTCTGCTCCATCTTTTCTTTTGTCCTAGTGTAGAGGATACTCGTATGGAAAAAAAACAATCGGTCATTAAATTCCTTGACAGGTTTGAATAATTAACATTGTAATGGTAAACAGCTTCAGTTACTTAAAGCATGTCGATGGCTTTTGATCATATTGATAATGGTTTTGATAATGGAGATGACAACGAAGAAGGTGGAGATAGCTGCAGGTGGTGTGTCTGGGTAAGTCCCTCTTAAGTCTTGAGGTAGCATTAAGAAGCCACTCACATTCTCAGCAGGGGGCCGAAGCATGTGGAGTCCCCACCCACCTCCTGTGGTCCACCACACTGCAAGATAATGCTTGGTGTGCCATTTTACGTTAAATTTTGCGTCATTCTCATCAGTAGTTTCCAGAAAAGTCATCATGATTAAGGAAAATGTCACGTTAGCAAGAAGGGGATTTTAATGTCTTTTTTAGTAACCTGAAATCTAAACATGTCATGGCTGAGTACATATTGGGTTTTGTGTTTATTACACCTCATTTTTTTTGGTTAAACTTTCTTACCTTGTTCTTTTTTCTAACAGAACTTCAAGATTTTGCCCATAATGGCCGTCATGTACCAAGACACCAGGTGGTGCTATGTTTTGGAGACGAATATCCTGACCCACAACGCCCTAGGAAGATGATCACAGCACAGGTACATAAAACTCGCTTAAAACTGTAAAACTTTACCCAATAAAACAAAAAACAAAGCAAAAAGAACAATAACTGTAGGCGATGAAAACAGATTTTAAATGATCAATCAAAGTAGTCTGTATTAATATTAGAAAATGCATATTTTCAGAAAACAAGAGATCTGAATACCATCCTTTAATTGGAATCAGTGTAGTTAAACAAGAGCCTCTGCTGTTTATGATACTGGAGCTAAACTTAAAGCTATATTTCACTTGCTTACTTAGATTTTATTTGTAACTGAAAACGGTCTGTTTCTTGGAAGTTGCATGTTAGTTATACCATTAGATGTATAACTAAGGTCAGCAGCTTTCATTCGTCATTCGTAAAATAACAGAAAATGGATTTTACTGTTGATTGATTAGCATGTTTTTATGTGAGAGATGTACATTCATAACGGCTACTGGAGAGAGGGATGGATGGTGGCTGAAAAGGCGATATTCTATTTAAAAATTAATAATTAAAAAAAGAATTTCCTAAGTCATTAATTTTGTTTTATAACAAATGGGCCTAATTTCCCATTATTTGTTTAAAAAAAAAAGAAAAAATGTAATTTTCTTTCAAGCTAGCGAACTAGTTAGCTAACAAGACTGATATATTATTTCGCCATTTTTGATATTAATTAGAGGTTATAGTCATGATTTTTGGGAGGGAAAAATCAGAAATAAAAGCCATAAAGTCTCCTTTTTCCACTGGTTGTTTTAGCAATGGTCTTTGCTTGTATAGGTACGTTAACATACATGTTTCATACATCGTCATGTTCTCCTTTTAGGTGGAGCCTTTGTTTGCCAGGAAACTCGTGTACTATTACCAGCAGAACAATGGTCACTACCTACGGAGCTATGAACACATCCAGGAACAAAACACCTCTCCTACAATTGACTATCCCTCTTCCCAGAGACCTCTGCAGCATATTCAGGAGTGACAAGCATACAAAACACACACACACACACACACACACACACACA
>NW_005187405.1:7282366-7291650 GCF_000239375.1 Pundamilia nyererei
ACATACATACAAATGTACAGGACTGTGAATGTAATGCTTCAACTTTTTATCATCGCTTGTGACTGCAGTCCTGTGTACAGTAAGCGGTAGAAACTGTCACATTAGCTAGGGGTAGAGATGGGGAAGACCCTGTTTTCACTTGCACACCTATGCATCGTAGTCTTTGTGTCTGTGACTGTGGAGTTTTTTTTTCAACAAATATTATTGTGACAGTGTGAAGGATGCGGTTTGTGGGTGGGGGGATGAGGAGAGCGGAGGGCAACTGAGACAGGAAGTACTAGCACAGGTGCACAGGAAGAATGGCCCCTAAGACAAACACTGATATGTTAAAGCGATAAAACAACATGAATGAATAGTTATTTAGTTAGTTAGTTACAGGTAACAGCTGAAAATGTGATTCTTGGTCTTATGCAGTTAAGTGGCACTGAAGACAATAGCCAGCTCTACTTCTTAGCACAATGTATTTCTACACTCGACTACAATACATGATATGGTAAATAACAGTTGCTAGATAGGGAAGTGAATCATAAGATAGTGTAGTCCAATGTATTTCCCAAATTCTTAGTTTTATTGATAGAGCTGGAAGAAAGTGAGAGAAAATTATAATACAGATGCACAAAAAGCCTTGAACACTGGTTCTCAATCTCAATCTGGTTCTCACGCAGCCCTCCTGCAAGATGTTGCAAGATAATCTAAGGGGTCAAAAGCTCATTACTGATATTAGAGTTTCTACAGAAATTTTTAAAAAAAGTTTCAAAACAGCCTTTTTGTAACCATGGACGCTGTCTTCTTTGTCAAGCATTCAAAACATAATTTTGACCCATTTCCCCTATTGAAACGTAGAGAGATACAGCATTCTGCATTACAGGGCTTACAAACCATGCTGTTGTCCATGAGCTGTTCTACTGCTGGTCAGTATTAGCACTGAACTAAGTGAACTGACGGAAGCTGACTGGAAAATCACACTCATCCCGTAAGTTGTAGGGAAACTATACCTGTTCCTCTTGACCTGAAACTAGTGGCCTAATAAGTAGGAAGGAAAACTACCTTTGTGGTCCAAGTGCCGGTTTACACAGGGAGGAGTTCTCTGTTTCCCATGCCTGAGGGTAGATTCTGACACACAAGGTAGCCAACGAACGATATTCATGACACGAGATGGCACTTTGTGAATCGCTTGGCAGTATAAGATGAATAATGCCAAAATGAGTCGAGTGGAATTCCTCACGCTGCTGAAGCCCTAGAGGTTAATGCTGAAGGACGAGGGATAAAGGTTTTGTTATGTTTTTCTTCTGTGATCCAGAGTTTCAATCTCTGCATTTAGTTCCTTCACACTTAAACCACATTACTTTCACAATGGCTTCAAATGTCTGACCAAAATGTTTTTGTTTTTTTTCATGAATCTTAAATAATTTTCCCTCTTAAAGATCGCTCTCCTGAAACTGCCCGATTGTCCACTGCATGAAATTGTGTTTCACATTACTTCACAGTCAGAAATGTCACATAATCAGAATCAGACAGCTTAATGTACAACGTGCCGTTGTGTGTGTGACAAAGCACATGTGTCCATGTGTGTAGGTGTGTACGTGTGTGTCACACAGTTGCAGAATTACTGTTATCTGGAAGTGACATTTATGGACTCAGGACAAAACATGTGACTCCCCCACCTACAGCATCAGTGACTCAAACACAAACACACACCCTTTTCGCGTCACAGGTTACAGTTACAGTAAAAGCAAACTACAGCTAAAACCACACGATTTTCTTTAATTGTTATTGTAAATGTTTTTTATTAAAAAAAAAAGGATAAGAATCAGATATTAACATGGAGATTATTTTAATATAAAACTGCCATGAGAACAAATTTATTTTGGAATAAACTTTTTAACTACTCATGTGTACTGTGCTTGGTTTATGTTTGAGCTCCCCACATTTGCAGAAAAACGGTGGATGAATAAAAGTCACATTTGGTTAGAAAAACAAAAAAGAAAAGAAAAGAAAAACACATTCACACATTTGCCATGGTGTTTCCCCCTTTGCAGGAAGCCACATAATTTGTAGTCAGGCTTCAGTTTTTCCGCCTTTATGAGCCGTTACTCCAAGTGACATTGTCTAAACTCGCAGCTTGAAGCTCTGGAGCTGACAGTTTAGTCAGCTAATGCACACGACATTGTTTAAAAGACTTTATAGAGGAAAATGAAACCACATGCAACACATCAGCTGCAACACTTTCTCCAAAAGAGAGTGATTCTGTTTGTTCCGTCTTGACTCAGTGACTTGATGAATCTGACTGTGGTAATAATGCAATATGAGCACGATATACACAAACTAATACTTGATATTTTTAACCTCAAAAATGACATTGCAAAATACATCACAGCAATCATTGTAACACTGTTGTGAATTTATCCATGATACATGTGTGTATCTGACGTCCTTTGATTCTGTTATTCAGAGTGACAGAAGTTTGGCTGTGTCACAACGGCTGGGGTTTATTTATTAATTTATGTAAAAAAAGACATGATTTAGTCAAGGCAAATAAATAGGTCTGCTCCCATTAAAAGTTAACAATGTTTTGCTGACATCTGCTGGTTGGTGTAGGTTCAGTTAAAAAAAAAAAAGCTATTGGTTTATTCTGAAGAACTAGTGTCAGAAAAGTCAAAAGATAACATCAGCAAATAAACTGTAAGAATACAATTTGATCTCACTCCATTACTATGTAACTTTTAAACACCTGTCAAACTGCAGACATGAGGCTACTCACCAGGAGTGGCTGTAGTCAGAACACACATTCAAACACACACACGCACACGCGCACGCGCTCTATCTATCTATCTATCTGTGTGTGTGTGTGTGTGTTCCTGTCTAGCTATCTTTGTGAGGACCGAAAAATCTGCATTTTACTATACTTGTGAGAACCAACAGTCACTTGTGAGGACACACTCACCGGTCCTCACAAGTTTGAAGGCTATTTTGAGGCTCAAAATGTGGTTTTAGTGTTAGGGTTACAATTAGGTTATGGTTAGGTTTAGGGTAAGGGTTAGGCATTCATTTTTAAATGGTTATGGTTAGGGTAAGGGGCTAGGGAAACCATAATGTCAATGAAGGTCCTCACTAAGATAGCTGAACGGGCTTTTGTGTGTGTGTGTGTGTGTGTGTGTGTGTGTGTGTGTGTGTGTGTTTTGGCTAAAACAAATTTTTCCTTAGTCTGAAATTCTGAGATTTATTTTCAAAAATATATATTTTAAAATATGTATTTACTTTTGTAAATATGTATAATTTTTTGATACTGTCAAAACTGTTCTAGGTCAAATTCTACCTTTATATATTCAGACTGATTTTAGATTAGCTACATGTCGGTCAAATCAAGGAAAATGATTAAATGTAAAATTATATTTTTTTATGGAACAGTGGTGACAGATATTGACACCGTTTAGCTGAAGGATTGTGGGGGAATCTCAAAACAGTGAAATAATAACAATCATCGTATATGGGGAACGTAAGGAAAAGAGAATATTCCAAAATCAGAGGGTGTCTATAGATGTGGTGCCTTGACACAGACAGTGTTGAAATATGTTGGTTCAGTGGTTAGTGTTGTTACCTCACAGCAAGAAAGTCCCCGCTTCAAATCTCAGGGGCCCACCATGTAGGGTAAGAATATTCTCCCTGGGCCTGCATGTGTTTCAGTTTTTCTGGCTCTGTCCAACAGGTAGGTTAATCACAGTGGGGATTGTACACCACCTATTGATATGTGGTAGATAAAGTGCTTGAAATGTACAGCTGAAGTTTGACTTTTAGTTAAAAACACTTTGAGTGGACAGAAGATCTAGAAAAGTGTTATATGAATGCAATCATGTTACATTTGGGCCTGCAAGCACAAGCAGCCATGCTAGGTAAGTAAGCTAAGTAACCTAAGATTCAGCTCAAATTCAGAATCAGATCCAGATCAAATCAGAAGAGTGGTTGTAAGACTGCAAATGTGCCTGAACTGCCATTTCAGTGAGTGTGGGAAACACATGTACAAGCCCCACACAGTCCCACAAATCCCACACAGTCCCACCGCTACAGCTTTAAAAGTACAGAGAGTTTGGAATAAGCAAGTTTTGTGGTCTGTTAATTACTTTTGAATTAATATTGATAATTATAGTAATTAATAATATATTATTTTTTTTATGATATAACAGTGTTTAACCTGGTGGCTAGTGATTAGACATTGGTTGTATAATTAACCCCAGTTCCAGACCCAGAATGTTCAGTCAAATCTATTTAAATCATTGTGTCTGTTATATATTTATATCAGGTTAAACAGGGCAGATGTTTTTCTCCAAAAACAAATACTATAAATGACCCAAAAAACCCTGTTACTGGTCTCTGAAACTAACTCTGAAACCTAACTAAGATGAATCATCCATTTATTAATGACAGATAAACTATTACCCACATTCTAAATAAATCTGTAGTTAAAAATTTTGTGTATACACTTATTATGAGCGAATTCTTGGGGTGATACTGTGAAGGCATGAGATATGAAAAGTGTGTAAGGGTTAAACAGCCCTTGCGAGCCGACAACCAGTTGGTGTTGGTAGCAAATACTTTGATAAATTGTTGACAGATTATTATTTGCTCACTTTTATCACGGAACAATACAAGACAGAAAAGCTGTGTTAGGGGAGGATTATATAGCTATTGGTTACTATTACCATGCCATTAATTTTTCTTTGTGTTATAATTATTATACCATATTATAGTTAAAATAATTTTTGCATCTGAACTACAGAGGGCATGGGAATTGGCACTCAATAAAATCTCTATCAGTGCAATTAATCAGTTTGAATTGTTTTCAGATGCCTGTGTTTATGTGAGTTGCTTCAGACAACGCACTTGACCCAATATATTATGATGGCAGGAAAGCAATAACAGTTGTCGGATAAGGAGCAGCAAAGTAATGGAAAACAATCATCTGATGACTTCAGACAGATAAGTGTGGATAAGCAGAACAATGTGGTGTATCTGGCGGTGATGCAAAGACTGTTCTGTCTATTTAGTTTGGCTGGCAACTGACAAAGGCTTTGGATACAAAGGATGTCATACTAAAATGTCACTAGACAAAGTAAGAAATGCTGCAGTTTCAACGTAATCTCCGGAGGCACAGAATAAACAGAAAAGCTGAAGGTTTTCAAATTGAAACAAAGCAGGGGCTTCCAAAATGATTGGGCACTGAAGACGGTGTAGTAAAATACATGACCAGCAGGGAGTGATATATCATTGGTTGTCTAATTGCTGTCTGCATAGAGCTATAGGACCTGAGACTCTGTTATAATGCGCAAGCATTTGTATCCAGGATTACTAATTTCCTGTACACATTTTTAAAAGTGTCTAATTCCTCCCTTTATTTAGATTAATTAATAAATCCTGCTGTCTGGATTTGATGCCAACTTGTAAAACAAACTACTGATGTTCAGGCACTTATATGTTCCTGCTATCTGAGCAGAGACTCTTTGTTTTATGTGTCAAGTGACAAACAGGTCTACTGCTGACAGAGAGACAGAGGTGGTCAGAGTGACAGTAGGCCTTATTGCATGAGAGTGAGCCAGGCTGTTCTCAGACTCTGTGTGGTCTGGGTGTGTGGTCTCCAGCTGACAGGCAGGGAGCAGGACGGGAGAGCCCTGTAGATTTTCTATCTGTGTGCATTTGTGTGTGTGCACTCATATGTTTACACTATCCAGAGTCAGGACCAGCCTCTCTGTAGCCATGGCTTGACTAGAAAGCTGGGCCTTCCACCACTTCGTAGTCCTGGTCTGAAAGATAAACACACACTGCCACCACTTTTTTTCTATGTGTACACTTACGGGGCCTAAGAAACCTTTAAGTTAGCAGGTCTGTAGTATACATGCATGCATTTTTAGAACAATACACACACTGATAAGTGATGCCCACATGCATTTATGCTCAGCCTGTCGAAGTAGGACATCAGTTTCCTGGCATGAGACTTGATTTTGCATGCGGTGTTTACAAGAAAAGTCATTCAAACTGGTTTTTACCCTCTATTTATTCCCTGTTTTTAACATTCAGAGAAGTATAGGATGCTGCTTTATTTTTAATAAAAACAAATCAATGCTGTCATGTTCTTCTTCTCATGAGTGTTATTTTTAGAGGACAAAACAAATAAGTCCGATTTTATTGATCACGAGATGGAATTTCCTTGTAAAACCTCTACACACACATGCACATAGCATAGTCAACCACTGGGCTACTCTACAGCTCTATGCACCTCTCCCACAGAGATCTCAGGGGAATGCTTTGTAATGCAGCACCACTGAGAACGCGCCATGAAAATATAAATACAACCTCGCCGCATTTCACCCATGTAAATAAACAAGGCCACCCAAATTTCCAATTAGTGCTTGTGTTGAAGGCAGGAAATGGGGTAGACAAGAGGAGACCACACCTCCTTTTTCTAGCCTCCACTCCCGAGATGGATCCAGGTCCAGGTCCAGGTCAGAGACATGGGGCAGTGGCAGAATGGACGCCTCTGGAAACACAAAATTCAACCCTCCACTTGAGCCTGTTTTTTTCACATCCTCCTCACAGTCTGTTGTAGTCCTTTTCCCATTATTACTTAAGGGTGGGACTCACTTAAGCATCCACAAAATTCAGATATGGGATGGGATTTGACACTCATGCCTGTAAAATTGCCTTAATTTTGATAATAGGGAAGATTACTTGGTTCGCATGTCTTCACCTTGCAAACATTTAATGTACTTCATATTGAACAACCAAGCTTTGCGCCCGCTTGTTTTATCAATCCCATCATGGTTATGAGGTGATTCCTATCTGGCTTAAATGAAGCATTCTCACTGTTTTCTACAGCTTCTTGGAAGAGCAAGGCACAGTTATTACGCAGCTGAACCCAAAGACCACCCAGGAGATGTGGTCCAGTTGTGAAAGGCAGATGCAGGGTCCTTATTGTGATAAGAAATTCAGGCTTTTTCTAAGGAGGGATAGTCCTTTGGTAGTGTGGAGATTTTCTTGATAACTCAAATTATCAGTCAGCAAACATCATGGGGCCTATTAGCTAACATAAGCACATCTTAGTGTAATTACCCCAGAGAGTCAAAGAGCTGTGTCATGAAAGTCACTTTCACTCCAGATATGGTTGTAAAGCACATCACATTGTTTCTTAATGGCTATAATTCAGTCGGAATGGGCAGAGCTCAATTAGGGAGTCTGAGAAAATTGTGCCGAGGTTTAAATTTTTTCTGTGTCCATGCAAAGGAGTTAAAAATACTGAGTCTTGCTTGGATGGCATCAACAGAGACACCCGAAAAGTCAGTCGTTGGAGCAAATCCTTCAGCGTCCATCATCCATTGTTCGGTGTTTATGTTTGATTGGTCTGTGACTGCAGTGTCTCTTCCCTCACAGGCTCCCAAACAGCCACACAGGAAACAGGCAGTATAAACACGGTGCTCAGCAGATCCTCTCTTGCCTTGACGGAGCTGCAGAACCACAATGTAAACACATGGAGACACCGGCTAGTCATTTTGAAAATGTCTGTAAAACTATGAGCCATCGCTCAAGCAGAAATTTTACCAGTGCCTTGTGAGAGTAAGAGATTTCAGAAAATTACTCCGAGACAGCCTTTCTTCTTTTTGTGTCAGTGAAATGCAGCAGGCAATTCTCTGAAACAGCGTGCCGTGGATTTGACTGATTTCTCTTGTATTTTCTAATGAGGCAGAACAAAACACTTAACCTCCTAGGACCTGTCGTCCACATATGTGGACATCACATTTTGGGTTATTTAGACCAAAATACTCAATTTTGCTCTACATCGGCCTGATATCCACTTACGAGGACATTATACTGCTACTGTTCTATCAAAATTTTAAATGAATATCCTCATATATGGCTCTTATTTTTCTTAAAAACAAAAATAAGGTTAAAAAAAATCTGGTAATTCTTTGTTTTTACATTCATCGGGCCCCAATATGCCCAAATATCAAAGAGAAATTAAAAATGCATGTCGTGGAAGAGTTCGGGTCTTAGGAGATTAAACAACTGAAGTACTCATGTTCTGTGCGGCTATACTTCCATGCACTGAGCCAAATGCTAAATGAAAAATGGACTGGTGCTTATATTGTGCCTTTCTACTCAATTTTAGGACTCCAAACATAAAATTGTAAGCACAAACACCAAGAAGTTATTTTCTCACAGTGAGAACACATTCTAATGTTTAGCTCTTTGGAGGGTGATGTTTATATAACTGTACCATATTCAGCATCTAATATACAAGTATATGATTATTTAATGATTAGTAGTAAAAACGAAGAACAGTTAAGTTTAATTGAAATGTCCGTTTTGTGGGTAACTAGCTAAAAACCAAAGGTGCTAAAGTGAATGCTAAAGGAAGTTCTTTTTTTCTGGGAACCATAAGCAAAAATCTTTTGAGATGTTTATTTGTAAAACCAAAATTTCTGGCCTGCTTGTGCCGAAAGGGGGAAAATAAAGGGAATAACTATTGCCATTTCAATTTATTCTCAAATAATTGTAAGTGTATAAATTAATAGTTGTTGAGGTATTTTAGCCTCACCATAGATAGATGTAAAAAAACAAAGATAAACTAGAAGTGAACTGTATAAAGTAAACTATAAGGCAAAGATGGAAAATAATAATTTCCTTAAATAGACAGTCTATTATCACTCTCTATGTTATGTCTTATAATAGTGCTGTTTTGTTGAGGAAGAACTGCACTGTTGCAGTTATGTTCTTCAAGGTGTAAAAATGAAAAGCACAGGCTAAAATCTTTGCACTGTTACTGATTTTTTATTAAATGATACTTACAGCTTTTTGGCCCGCTTTAACATTTAGACCTCTGAAAGCCCTTTGGGGAATGTATTTTTAGCAGCACTGTGGTGGTTTTAACAACCCCGGTCAGAACAACATGCTGCAGATTGGTAAAGCAGGGAAACACCCTGGTGCTGGATTAAACGGCCTGCTGAACATCAGCAGCAACAACATTGCAATGTATTTAGCTAGACAATATTCATTTGCTGTGTGATGATAAAGATTACTGTTAAGCTGGTTTGTCAGTGTAATATGAACGGAGCTCTTGTGCTCTAGTTTACAGCAGTATACACTAGTTTTAATGGGTTTTTTGGACATAATGTGCACTCCTTGTGCACTGTAAGTGCAACACTTTAGAAACATTAAGAACATTAAGTGTGTTTTGGCCATATATGCAAAAATAAAGCTTGTTTTTCCAGTGTAAAATGTAACCACTACTGCTGAGA